>NC_133569.1:1818181-2121212 GCF_048773025.1 Camelus bactrianus
GTCCTTCACCCAGCTTGTTGGGGACACAATGTTTATTTTCAGTTGCAAAATCCACTCCATACTTATATATTGGTAGGTACTAGGTCCAACTCGGTTTTACAGAGAAAACTGCAGGAACTTCAAACCGGCACTACGAAAAAGACTGAGAACCAGAGTAAAAGTTACTCCTGCAACCCGTTCCCTTGGTGCTAGATGAACGAACGTCTCTCCCCATGCTCAGTTCTGAGAGATAAGTGTGTGTGAAAGCCGTCCTTCACCAAGCTTGTTGGGAACACAAAATTTCTTTTCATTTGAAAACTCCACTCCATAAATATATATGGGGAGGTACTAGATCCAAATATGTTTTACAGTGAAAACTGCTGGAATTTCATCCCGGCACTAGGAAACAGACAGAGAAACCACAGTTAATGTTTCTCCTGCAAACCTTTCCCTTAGTGCTAGATGAACGAAAGTCTCTCCACATGCTCAGATCTGAGAGATAATTTTGTGTGAAAGCCGTCCTTCACCTTGCTTGTTGGGAACACAGTTTCTTTTCAGTTGCAATCTCCACTCCATACATATATATGGGGAGGTACTAGCTCCAACTCGGTTTACAGTGAAAATTGCAGGAACTTCAAATCGGCACTAGGAAACAGACTGTGAAACCAGAGTAATAGTTTCACCTGCAACCCGTTCCCTTGGTGCTAGATGAACGAACGTCTCTCCACATTTTCAGTTCTGAGAGAAAAGTGTGTGTGAAAACCGTCCTTCACCAAGCTTGTTGGGAACACAAAGTTCTTTTCAGTTGAAAACTGCACTCCATAAATATATATGGGAAGTACTAGCTCCAAAACTGTTTTACAGTCTAATCTGCAGGAATTTAAAACCGGCACTAAGAAACAGACTGAGAGACCAGAGTATAATTTTCCCCTGCAAACCGTTCCCTTGGTTCTAGGAGAACGAACGTCTCTCCACATGCTCAGTTCTGAGAGATAAGTGTGTGTGAATGCCGTCTTTCTCCAAGCTTGTTGGGAACACAAAGTATCTTTACACTTGCAAACTCAACTCCATACATATATATGGGGAGGTAAAAGCTCCAACTCGGTTTTACAGTGAATACTGCAAGAAATTCTAACCGGCACTGGGAAACAGACTGAGAAACCAGAGTAAAATTTCTCCTTCAAACCTTTGCCTTGATGCTAGGTGAACGAACGTCTCTGCACATGCTCAGTTCTGAGAAATAAGTGTGTGTGAAAGCCTTCCTTCACCTAGCTTGTTGGGAATACAAAGTTTCTTTTCAGTTGCAAACTCCTCTCCATATATTTATATGGGGTAGTACAGCTCCACCACAGTTTTACAGTGAAAAATGCAGGAACTTCAAACTGGCACTAGGAAACAGACTGAGAAATCAGTGTAAAAGTTTTTCCTGCAACACGTTCACTTGGTGCTAGATGAACGAACGTCTCTCCACATGCTCAGTTCTTTGAGATAAGTGTGTGTGAAAGCTGTCTTTCACCTAGCTTGTTGGGAACTCAAAGTTTCTTTTCAGTTGCAAACTCCACTCCATACATATATATGGGGAGGTACTAGCTCCAACTCGGTTTTACAGTGAAAACTGCAGGAACTTCAAACCGGCACTAGGAAACAGACTGAGAAACCAGAGTAATAATTTCCCCTGCAACCCGTTCCCTTGGTGCTAGATGAACGAACGTCTCTCCCCATGCTCAGTTCTGAGAGATAAGTGTGTTTGAAAGCCGTCCTTCACCAAGCTTGTTGGGAACACAAAATTTCTTTTCACTTGAAAACACCACTCCATAAATATATATGGGTAGGTACTAGCTCCAAATATGTTTTACAGTGAAAACTGCTGGAATTTCATCCCGGCACTAGGAAACAGACAGAGAAACCACAGTTAATGTTTCTCCTGCAAACCGTTCCCTTAGTGCTAGATGAACGAAAGTCTCTCCACATGCTCCGTTCTGAGAGATAAGTGTGTGTGATAGCCGTCCTTCACCTTGCTTGTTGGGAACACAAAGTTTCTTTTCAGTTGCTAATTTCAGTCCATACATATATATGGGGAGGTACTAGCTCCACTCGGATTTACAGTGAAATCTGCAGGAACTTTAAACCGGCACTAGGAAACAGACTGAGAAACCAGAGTAAAAGTTTCACCTGCAAACATTCCCTTGGTGCTGGATGAACGAACGTCTATCCACATGCTCAGATCTGAGAGATAAATTTGTGTGAAAGCCGTCCTACACCTTGCTTGTTGGGAACACAGTTTCTTTTCAGTTGCAATCTCCACCCATACATATATATGGGGAGGTACTAGCTCCAACTCTGTTTACAGTGAAAACTGCAGGAACTTCAAATCGGCACTAGGAAACAGACTGTGAAACCAGAGTAATAGTTTCACCTGCCACCCTTTCCCTTAATGCTAGATGAAAGAACGTCTCTCCACATGCTCAGTTCTCAGAGATAAGTGTGTGTGAAAGCCGTAATTCACCTAGCTTGTTGGGAACACAAAGTTTCTTTTCAGCTGCAAACTCCACTCCATACATATATATGGGGAGGTACTAGCTCCAACTCTGTTTTACATTGTAAACTGCAGGAATTTCAAACCGGCACTAGGAAACAGACTGAGAAACCAGAGTAAAAGTTTCTCCTGCAAGCCGTTCTCTTTGTGCAAGATGAACGAACATCTCTCCACATGCTCAGTTCTGAGAGATAGGTGTGTGTGAAAGCCGTCCTTCACCTAGCTTGTTGGGGACACAATGTTTATTTTCATTTGCAAAATCCACTCCATACTTATATATTGGTAGGTACTAGGTCCAACTCGGTTTTACAGAGAAAACTGCAGGAACTTCAAACCGGCACTACGAAAAAGACTGAGAACCAGAGTAAAAGTTACTCCTGCAACCCGTTCCCTTGGTGCTAGATGAACGAACGTCTCTCCCCATGCTCAGTTCTGAGAGATAAGTGTGTGTGAAAGCCGTCCTTCACCAAGCTTGTTGGGAACACAAAATTTCTTTTCACTTGAAAACTCCACTCCATAAATATATATGGGGAGGTACTAGCTCTAAATATGTTTTACAGTGAAAACTGCTGGAATTTCATCCCGGCACTAGGAAACAGACAGAGAAACCACAGTTAATGTTTCTCCTGCAAACCGTTCCCTTAGTGCTAGATGAACGAAAGTCTCTCCACATGCTCCGTTCTGAGAGATAAGTGTGTGTGATAGCCGTCCTTAACATTGCTTGTTGGGAACACAAAGTTTCTTTTCAGTTGCTAACTCCAGTCCATAAATATATATGGGGAGGTACTAGCTCCACTCGGATTTACAGTGAAATCTGCAGGAACTTCAAACCGGCACTAGGAAACAGACTGAGAAACCAGAGTAATAGTTTCACCTGCAAACCGTTCCCTTGGTGCTGGATGAACGAACGTCTATCCACATGCTCAGAACTGAGAGATAATTTTGTGTGAAAGCCGTCTTTCACCTTGCTTGTTGGGAACACAGTTTCTTTTCAGTTGCAATCTCCACTCCATACATATATATGGGGAGGTACTAGCTCCAACTCTGTTTACAGTGAAAACTGCAGGAACTTCAAATCGGCACTAGGAAACAGACTGTGAAACCAGAGTAATAGTTTCACCTGCCACCCTTTCCCTTAAT
Organism: Camelus bactrianus; assembly: GCF_048773025.1. Classification (NCBI taxonomy): domain Eukaryota; kingdom Metazoa; phylum Chordata; class Mammalia; order Artiodactyla; family Camelidae; genus Camelus; species Camelus bactrianus. The sequence continues at coordinate 1,821,837 of NC_133569.1, forward strand.
GCTAGATGAAAGAACGTCTCTCCACATGATCAGTTCTCAGAGATAAGTGTGTGTGAAAACCGTAATTCACCTAGCTTGTTGGGAACACAAAGTTTCTTTTCACTTGCAAACTCCACTGCATACATATATATGGGGAGGTACTAGCTCCAACTCGGTTTTACAGTGAAAACTGCAGGAACTTCAAACCCGCACTAGGAAACAGACTGAGAAACCAGAGTAAAAGTTTCTCCTGCAACCCGTTCCCTTGGTGCTAGATGAACGAACGTCTCTCCACATTTTCAGTTCTGAGAGAAAAGTGTGTGTGAAAACCGTCCTTCACCAAGCTTGTTGGGAACACAAAGTTCTTTTCAGTTGAAAACTCCACTCCATAAATATATATGGGAAGTACTAGCTCCAAAACTGTTTTACAGTCTAATCTGCAGGAATTTAAAACCGGCACTAAGAAACAGACTGAGAGACCAGAGTATAATTTTCCCCTGCAAACCGTTCCCTTGGTTCTAGGAGAACGAACGTCTCTCCACATGCTCAGTTCTGAGAGATAAGTGTGTGTGAATGCCGTCTTTCTCCAAGCTTGTTGGGAACACAAAGTATCTTTACACTTGCAAACTCAACTCCATACATATATATGGGGAGGTAAAAGCTCCAACTCGGTTTTACAGTGAATACTGCAAGAAATTCTAACCGGCACTGGGAAACAGACTGAGAAACCAGAGTAAAATTTCTCCTTCAAACCTTTGCCTTGATGCTAGGTGAACGAACGTCTCTGCACATGCTCAGTTCTGAGAAATAAGTGTGTGTGAAAGCCTTCCTTCACCTAGCTTGTTGGGAATACAAAGTTTCTTTTCAGTTGCAAACTCCTCTCCATATATTTATATGGGGTAGTACAGCTCCACCACAGTTTTACAGTGAAAAATGCAGGAACTTCAAACTGGCACTAGGAAACAGACTGAGAAATCAGTGTAAAAGTTTTTCCTGCAACACGTTCACTTGGTGCTAGATGAACGAACGTCTCTCCACATGCTCAGTTCTTTGAGATAAGTGTGTGTGAAAGCTGTCTTTCACCTAGCTTGTTGGGAACTCAAAGTTTCTTTTCAGTTGCAAACTCCACTCCATACATATATATGGGGAGGTACTAGCTCCAACTCGGTTTTACAGTGAAAACTGCAGGAACTTCAAACCGGCACTAGGAAACAGACTGAGAAACCAGAGTAATAATTTCCCCTGCAACCCGTTCCCTTGGTGCTAGATGAACGAACGTCTCTCCCCATGCTCAGTTCTGAGAGATAAGTGTGTTTGAAAGCCGTACTTCACCAAGCTTGTTGGGAACACAAAATTTCTTTTCACTTGAAAACTCCACTCCATAAATATATATGGGTAGGTACTAGCTCCAAATATGTTTTACAGTGAAAACTGCTGGAATTTCATCCCGGCACTAGGAAACAGACAGAGAAACCACAGTTAATGTTTCTCCTGCAAACCGTTCCCTTAGTGCTAGATGAACGAAAGTCTCTCCACATGCTCCGTTCTGAGAGATAAGTGTGTGTGATAGCCGTCCTTCACCTTGCTTGTTGGGAACACAAAGTTTCTTTTCAGTTGCTAATTTCAGTCCATACATATATATGGGGAGGTACTAGCTCCACTCGGATTTACAGTGAAATCTGCAGGAACTTTAAACCGGCACTAGGAAACAGACTGAGAAACCAGAGTAAAAGTTTCACCTGCAAACCGTTCCCTTGGTGCTGGATGAACGAACGTCTATCCACATGCTCAGATCTGAGAGATAATTTTGTGTGAAAGCCGTCCTACACCTTGCTTGTTGGGAACACAGTTTCTTTTCAGTTGCAATCTCCACCCATACATATATATGGGGAGGTACTAGCTCCAACTCGGTTTACAGTGAAAACTGCAGGAACTTCAAATCGGCACTAGGAAACAGACTGTGAAACCAGAGTAATAGTTTCACCTGCCACCCTTTCCCTTAATGCTAGATGAAAGAACGTCTCTCCACATGCTCAGTTCTCAGAGATAAGTGTGTGTGAAAGCCGTAATTCACCTAGCTTGTTGGGAACACAAAGTTTCATTTCACTTGCAAACTCAACTGCATAAATATATATGGGGATGTACTAGCTCCAACTCGGTTTTACAGTGAAAACTGCAGGAACTTCAAACCGGCACTAGGAAACAGACTGAGAAACCAGAGTAAAAGTTTCTCCTGCAACCCGTTCCCTTGGTGCTATATGAACGAAAGTCTCTCCACATTTTTAGTTCTGAGAGATAAGTGTGTGTGAAAACCGTCCTTCACCAAGCTTGTTGGGAACACAAAGTTCTTTTCAGTTGAAAACTCCACTCCGTAAATATATATGGGGAAGTACTAGCTCCAAAACTGTTTTACAGTCTAATCTGCAGGAATTTCAAACCGGCACTAAGAAACAGACTGAGAAACCAGAGTATAATTTTCCCCTGAAAACCGTTCCCTTGGTTCTAGGTGAACGAACGTCTCTCCACATGCTCAGTACTGAGAGATAAGTGTGTGTGAAAGCCGTACTTCTCCTAGCTTGTTGGGAACACAAAGTAACTTTTCAGTTGGAAACTCAAATCCATATATATATATGGGTATGTACAAGCTCCAACTCTGTTTTACAGTGAAAACTGCAGGAACTTCAAACCGGCACTAGGAAACAGACTGAGAAACCAAAGTGAAAGTTTCCCTTGCAACCCGTTTCCTTGGTGCTAGGTAAACGAACGTCTCTCCACATGCTCAGTACTGAGAGATAAGTGTGTGTGAAAGCTGTCCTTCACCAAGGTTGTTGGGAACACAAAGTTTCTTTTCAATTGCAAACTCCACTCCATACATATATATGGGGAGTTATTAGCTTCAACTCGTTTTTACAGTGAAAAGTGCAGGAACTTCAAACTGGCACTAGGAAACAGACTGAGAAACCGGAGTAAATATTTCTCCTTCAACACGTTTCTTTGTGCTATGTGAACGAACTTCTATCCACATGCTCAGATCTGAGAGATAATTGTGTGTGAAAGCCTTCCTTCATTTTGCTTGTTGGAAACACAAATTATCTTTTCACTTGCAAACTCCTATCCATACATATATATTGGGAGGTTCTAGCTCCAACTCGGTTTTACAGTGAAAAGTGCAGGAACTTCAAACCGGCACTACGAAACAGACTGAGAAACCAAAGTAAAAGTTTCTCCTGCAACCCGTTCCCTTGGTGCTTAATGAACGAACGTCTCTCCACATGCTAAGTTCTGAGAGATAAGTGTGTGTGAAAGCCGTCCTTCACCTAGCTTTTTGGGAACACAAAATTTCTTTTCACTTGCCACCTCCACTTTATACATATATATGGGGAGGTACTAGCTCCAACTCAGTTTTTCAGTGTAAACTGCAGGAAATTCAAACCGGCACTAGGAAACAGACTGAGACCCCGGAGTTAATGTTTCTCCTTCAATCCATTCCCTTTCTGCTAGATGAAAAAAAGTCTCTCCACATGCTCAGTTCTGAGAGAGATGTGTGTGTGAATGCCGTCTTTCACCAAGCTTGTTGGGAACACAAAGTATCTTTACACTTGCAAACTCAACTCCATACATATATATGGGGAGGTAAAAGCTCCAACTCGGTTTTACAGTGAAAACTGCAAGAAATTCTAACCGGCACTGGGAAAAAGACTGAGAAACCAGAGTAAAATTTCTCCTTCAAACCTTTGCCTTGGTGCTAGGTGAACGAACGTCTCTGCACATGCTCAGTTCTGAGAAATAAGTGTGTGTGAAAGCCTTCCTTCACCTAGCTTGTTGGGAATACAAAGTTTCTTTTCAGTTGCAAACTCCTCTCCATACATTTATATGGGGTAGTACAGCTCCACCACTGTTTTACAGTGAAAAATGCAGGAACTTCAAACTGGCACTAGGAAACAGACTGAGAAATCAGTGTAAAATTTTTTCCTGCAACACGTTCCCTTGGTGCTAGATGAACGAACGTCTCTCCACATGCTCAGTTCTGAGAGATAAGTGTGTGTGAAAGCTGTCTTTCACCTAGCTTGTTGGGAACACAAAGTTTCTTTTCAGTTGCAAACTCCACTCCATACATATATATGGGGAGGTACTAGCTCCAACTCGGTTTTACAGTGAAAACTGCAGGAACTTCAAACCGGCACTAGGAAACAGACTGAGAAACCAGAGTAAAAGTTATTCCAGCAACCCGTACCCTTAGTGCTAGATGAACGAACGTCTCTCCACATGCTCAGTTCTGAGAGATAAGTGTGTGTGAAATCCTTCCTTCACTTTGCATGTTGGGAAAACAAAGATTTTTTTCAATTGCAAACTCCACTCAATACGTATATATGGGTAGGTACTAGGTCCAACTCTGTTTCACAGTGAAAAATGCAGGAACTTCAAACCGGCACTAGGAAACAGACTGAGAAACCAGAGTAAAAGTTATTCCAGCAACCCGTACCCTTAGTGCTAGATGAACGAACGTCTCTCCACATGCTCAGTTCTGAGAGATAAGTGTGTGTGAAAGCCGTCCTTCACCTAGCTTGTTGGGAACACAAAGTTTCTTTTCAGTTGCAAACACCACTCCATACATATGTATGGGGAGTTACAAGCTCCAACACGGTTTTACAGTGAAAACTGAAGGAACTTCAAAATGGCACTAGGAAACAGACTGAGAAACCGGAGTAAATATTTCTCCTTCAACCCGTTCCCTTTTTGCTAGATGAAGAAAAGTCTCTCCACATGCTCAGTTCTGAGAGGTAAGTGTGTGTGAAAGCCGTCCTTTACCAAGCTTGTTGGGAACACAAAGTATCTTTACACTTGCAAACTCCACTCCATACATATATATGGGGAGGTACATGCTCCAACTCGGTTTTACAGTGAAAACTGCAAGAACTTCAAACCGGCACTAGGAAACAGACTGAGAAACCAGAGTAAAAGTTTCCCCTGCAAAATTTTCCCTTGGTACTAGTTGACCGAACTTCTCTTCACATGCTCAGTTCTGAGAGATAAGTGTGTTTGAAAGCCTTCCTTCACCTAGCTTGTTGGGAACACAAAGTTTCTTTTCAGTTGCAAACTCCTCTCCATACATATATATGGGGTGGTACTAGCTCCAACTCGGTTTTACAGTGAAAACTGCAGGAACTTAAAACTGGCACTAGGAAACAGACTGAGAAAACAGAGTAAAAGTTTCTCCTTCAACCCATTCCCTTGGTGCTAGATGAAAGAACGTCTCTCCACATTTTCATTTCTGAGAGGTAAGTGTGTGTGAACTCTGGGTTACACCTAGCTTGTTGGGAATACAAAGATTCTTTTCAGTTGCAAACTCCACTCCATACATATATATGGGGAGGTACTAGCTCCAACTCGGTTTTACAATGAAAACTGCAGGAACTTCAAACCGGCACTAGGAAACAGTCTGAGAAACCAGAGTAACAGTTTCTCCTGCAACCAGTTCCCTTGTTCCTAGATGAACGAAATTCTCTCCATATGCTCAGTTCTGAAAGATAAGTGTGTGTGAAAGCCGTCCTTCAACTATCTTGTTTGGAACACAAAGATTCTTTTCGGTTGCAAACTCCACTCCATACATTTATATGGGGAGGTACTAGCTCCAAATCAGATTTACAGTGAAAACTGCAGGAACTTCAAACCGGCACTTGGAAACAGACTGAGAAACCAGAGTAAAAGTTTCTCCTGCAACCCTTTCCCTTGGTGCTAGATGAACGAACGTCTCTCCACATGCTAAGTTCTGAGAGATAAGTGTGTGTGAAAGCCGTCCTTCACCTAGCTTGTTGGGAACACTAAGTTTCTTTTCACTTGCAAACTCCAATCCATACATATATATGGGGAGGTACAAGCTCCAACTCGGTTTTAAAGTGAAAACTGCAGGAACTTCAAACCGGCACTATGAAACAGACTGAGAAACCAGAGTGAAAGTTTCTCTTGCAACCCGTTCCCTTGGTGCTAGATGAACGAACGTCTCTCCACATGCTAAGTTCTGAGAGATAAGTGTGTGTGAAATCCGTCCTTCACTAGGCATGTTGGGAAAACAAAGATTTTTTTCAATTGCAAACTCCACTCCATACATATATATGGGGAGGTACTAGGTGCAAATCTGTTTTACAGCGAAAAATGCAGGAACTTCAAACTTTCACTAGGAAACAGACTGAGAAACCAGAGTAAAATTTTCTCCTGCAACCCGTTCACTTGGTGCTAGATGAACGAACGTCTCTCCACATGCTCAGTTCTGAGAGATATGTGTGTGTGAAAGCTGTCCTTCACCAAGCTTGTTGGGAACACAAAGTTTCTTTTCACTTGCAAACTCCACTCCATACATATATATGGGGAGTTAATAGCTCCAACTCGGTTTTACAGTGAAAACTGCAGGAACTTAAAACAGGCACTAGGAAAAAGACTGAGAAACCAGAGTAAAAGTTTCCCGTGCAAACTTTTCCCTTGGTAATAGTTGAACGAACGTCTCTGCACATGCTCAGTTCTGAGAGATAAGTGTGTTTGAAAGCCTTCCTTCACCTAGCTTGTTGGGATCACAAAGTTTCTTTTCAGTTGCAAACTCAACTCCATACATATATATGGTGAGGTACATGCTCCAACTCGGTTTTACAGTGAAAACTGCAGGAACTTCAAACCGGCACTAGGAAACAGACTGAGAAACCAGAGTAAAGGTTTCTCCTGCAACCCGTTCCCTTGGTGGTAGATGAACGAACGTCTCTCCACATGCTCAGTTCTGAGAGATAAGTGTGTGTGAAAGCCGTCCTTTACCAAGCTTGTTGGGAACACAAAGTATCTTTACACTTGCAAACTCAACTCCATACATATATATGGTGAGGTACATGCTCCAACTCGGTTTTACAGTGAAAACTGCAAGAACTTCAAACCGGAACTAGTAAACAGACTGAGAAACCAGCGTAAAAGTTTCACCTGCAAACGTTCCCTTGGTGCTGGATGAACGAACGTCTATCCACATGCTCAGATCTGAGAGATAAATTTGTGTGAAAGCCGTCCTACACCTTGCTTGTTGGGAACACAGTTTCTTTTCATTTGCAATCTCCACCCATACATATATATGGGGAGGTACTAGCTCCAACTCTGTTTACAGTGAAAACTGCAGGAACTTCAAATCGGCACTAGGAAACAGACTGTGAAACCAGAGTAATAGTTTCACCTGCCACCCTTTCCCTTAATGCTAGATGAAAGAACGTCTCTCCACATGCTCAGTTCTCAGAGATAATTGTGTGTGAAAGCCGTAATTCACCTAGCTTGTTGGGAACACAAAGTTTCTTTTCAGTTGCAAACTCCACTCCATACATATATATGGGGAGGTACTAGCTCCAACTCTGTTTTACATTGTAAACTGCAGGAATTTCAAACCGGCACTAGGAAACAGACTGAGAAACCAGAGTAAAAGTTTCTCCTGCAAGCCGTTCTCTTTGTGCAAGATGAACGAACATCTCTCCACATGCTCAGTTCTGAGAGATAGGTGTGTGTGAAAGCCGTCCTTCACCTAGCTTGTTGGGGACACAATGTTTATTTTCATTTGCAAAATCCACTCCATACTTATATATTGGTAGGTACTAGGTCCAACTCGGTTTTACAGAGAAAACTGCAGGAACTTCAAACCGGCACTACGAAAAAGACTGAGAACCAGAGTAAAAGTTACTCCTGCAACCCGTTCCCTTGGTGCTAGATGAATGAACGTCTCTCCCCATGCTCAGTTCTGAGAGATAAGTGTGTGTGAAAGCCGTCCTTCACCAAGCTTGTTGGGAACACAAAATTTCTTTTCACTTGAAAACTCCACTCCATAAATATATATGGGGAGGTACTAGCTCTAAATATGTTTTACAGTGAAAACTGCTGGAATTTCATCCCGGCACTAGGAAACAGACAGAGAAACCACAGTTAATGTTTCTCCTGCAAACCGTTCCCTTAGTGCTAGATGAACGAAAGTCTCTCCACATGCTCCGTTCTGAGAGATAAGTGTGTGTGATAGCCGTCCTTAACATTGCTTGTTGGGAACACAAAGTTTCTTTTCAGTTGCTAACTCCAGTCCATAAATATATATGGGGAGGTACTAGCTCCACTCGGATTTACAGTGAAATCTGCAGGAACTTCAAACCGGCACTAGGAAACAGACTGAGAAACCAGAGTAATAGTTTCACCTGCAAACCGTTCCCTTGGTGCTGGATGAACGAACGTCTATCCACATGCTCAGAACTGAGAGATAATTTTGTGTGAAAGCCGTCTTTCACCTTGCTTGTTGGGAACACAGTTTCTTTTCAGTTGCAATCTCCACTCCATACATATATATGGGGAGGTACTAGCTCCAACTCTGTTTACAGTGAAAACTGCAGGAACTTCAAATCGGCACTAGGAAACAGACTGTGAAACCAGAGTAATAGTTTCACCTGCCACCCTTTCCCTTAATGCTAGATGAAAGAACGTCTCTCCACATGATCAGTTCTCAGAGATAAGTGTGTGTGAAAACCGTAATTCACCTAGCTTGTTGGGAACACAAAGTTTCTTTTCACTTGCAAACTCCACTGCATACATATATATGGGGAGGTACTAGCTCCAACTCGGTTTTACAGTGAAAACTGCAGGAACTTCAAACCCGCACTAGGAAACAGACTGAGAAACCAGAGTAAAAGTTTCTCCTGCAACCCGTTCCCTTGGTGCTAGATGAACGAACGTCTCTCCACATTTTCAGTTCTGAGAGAAAAGTGTGTGTGAAAACCGTCCTTCACCAAGCTTGTTGGGAACACAAAGTTCTTTTCAGTTGAAAACTCCACTCCATAAATATATATGGGAAGTACTAGCTCCAAAACTGTTTTACAGTCTAATCTGCAGGAATTTAAAACCGGCACTAAGAAACAGACTGAGAGACCAGAGTATAATTTTCCCCTGCAAACCGTTCCCTTGGTTCTAGGAGAACGAACGTCTCTCCACATGCTCAGTTCTGAGAGATAAGTGTGTGTGAATGCCGTCTTTCTCCAAGCTTGTTGGGAACACAAAGTATCTTTACACTTGCAAACTCAACTCCATACATATATATGGGGAGGTAAAAGCTCCAACTCGGTTTTACAGTGAATACTGCAAGAAATTCTAACCGGCACTGGGAAACAGACTGAGAAACCAGAGTAAAATTTCTCCTTCAAACCTTTGCCTTGATGCTAGGTGAACGAACGTCTCTGCACATGCTCAGTTCTGAGAAATAAGTGTGTGTGAAAGCCTTCCTTCACCTAGCTTGTTGGGAATACAAAGTTTCTTTTCAGTTGCAAACTCCTCTCCATATATTTATATGGGGTAGTACAGCTCCACCACAGTTTTACAGTGAAAAATGCAGGAACTTCAAACTGGCACTAGGAAACAGACTGAGAAATCAGTGTAAAAGTTTTTCCTGCAACACGTTCACTTGGTGCTAGATGAACGAACGTCTCTCCACATGCTCAGTTCTTTGAGATAAGTGTGTGTGAAAGCTGTCTTTCACCTAGCTTGTTGGGAACTCAAAGTTTCTTTTCAGTTGCAAACTCCACTCCATACATATATATGGGGAGGTACTAGCTCCAACTCGGTTTTACAGTGAAAACTGCAGGAACTTCAAACCGGCACTAGGAAACAGACTGAGAAACCAGAGTAATAATTTCCCCTGCAACCCGTTCCCTTGGTGCTAGATGAACGAACGTCTCTCCCCATGCTCAGTTCTGAGAGATAAGTGTGTTTGAAAGCCGTACTTCACCAAGCTTGTTGGGAACACAAAATTTCTTTTCACTTGAAAACTCCACTCCATAAATATATATGGGTAGGTACTAGCTCCAAATATGTTTTACAGTGAAAACTGCTGGAATTTCATCCCGGCACTAGGAAACAGACAGAGAAACCACAGTTAATGTTTCTCCTGCAAACCGTTCCCTTAGTGCTAGATGAACGAAAGTCTCTCCACATGCTCCGTTCTGAGAGATAAGTGTGTGTGATAGCCGTCCTTCACCTTGCTTGTTGGGAACACAAAGTTTCTTTTCAGTTGCTAATTTCAGTCCATACATATATATGGGGAGGTACTAGCTCCACTCGGATTTACAGTGAAATCTGCAGGAACTTTAAACCGGCACTAGGAAACAGACTGAGAAACCAGAGTAAAAGTTTCACCTGCAAACCGTTCCCTTGGTGCTGGATGAACGAACGTCTATCCACATGCTCAGATCTGAGAGATAATTTTGTGTGAAAGCCGTCCTACACCTTGCTTGTTGGGAACACAGTTTCTTTTCAGTTGCAATCTCCACCCATACATATATATGGGGAGGTACTAGCTCCAACTCGGTTTACAGTGAAAACTGCAGGAACTTCAAATCGGCACTAGGAAACAGACTGTGAAACCAGAGTAATAGTTTCACCTGCCACCCTTTCCCTTAATGCTAGATGAAAGAACGTCTCTCCACATGCTCAGTTCTCAGAGATAAGTGTGTGTGAAAGCCGTAATTCACCTAGCTTGTTGGGAACACAAAGTTTCATTTCACTTGCAAACTCAACTGCATAAATATATATGGGGATGTACTAGCTCCAACTCGGTTTTACAGTGAAAACTGCAGGAACTTCAAACCGGCACTAGGAAACAGACTGAGAAACCAGAGTAAAAGTTTCTCCTGCAACCCGTTCCCTTGGTGCTATATGAACGAAAGTCTCTCCACATTTTTAGTTCTGAGAGATAAGTGTGTGTGAAAACCGTCCTTCACCAAGCTTGTTGGGAACACAAAGTTCTTTTCAGTTGAAAACTCCACTCCGTAAATATATATGGGGAAGTACTAGCTCCAAAACTGTTTTACAGTCTAATCTGCAGGAATTTCAAACCGGCACTAAGAAACAGACTGAGAAACCAGAGTATAATTTTCCCCTGAAAACCGTTCCCTTGGTTCTAGGTGAACGAACGTCTCTCCACATGCTCAGTACTGAGAGATAAGTGTGTGTGAAAGCCGTACTTCTCCTAGCTTGTTGGGAACACAAAGTAACTTTTCAGTTGGAAACTCAAATCCATATATATATATGGGTATGTACAAGCTCCAACTCTGTTTTACAGTGAAAACTGCAGGAACTTCAAACCGGCACTAGGAAACAGACTGAGAAACCAAAGTGAAAGTTTCCCTTGCAACCCGTTTCCTTGGTGCTAGGTAAACGAACGTCTCTCCACATGCTCAGTACTGAGAGATAAGTGTGTGTGAAAGCTGTCCTTCACCAAGGTTGTTGGGAACACAAAGTTTCTTTTCACTTGCAAACTCCACTCCATACATATATATGGGGAGTTATTAGCTTCAACTCGTTTTTACAGTGAAAACTGCAGGAACTTCAAACTGGCACTAGGAAACAGACTGAGAAACCGGAGTAAATATTTCTCCTTCAACACGTTTCTTTGTGCTATGTGAACGAACTTCTATCCACATGCTCAGATCTGAGAGATAATTGTGTGTGAAAGCCTTCCTTCATTTTGCTTGTTGGAAACACAAATTATCTTTTCACTTGCAAACTCCTATCCATACATATATATTGGGAGGTTCTAGCTCCAACTCGGTTTTACAGTGAAAAGTGCAGGAACTTCAAACCGGCACTACGAAACAGACTGAGAAACCAGAGTAAAAGTTTCTCCTGCAACCCGTTCCCTTGGTGCTTAATGAACGAACGTCTCTCCACATGCTAAGTTCTGAGAGATAAGTGTGTGTGAAAGCCGTCCTTCACCTAGCTTTTTGGGAACACAAAATTTCTTTTCACTTGCCACCTCCACTTTATACATATATATGGGGAGGTACTAGCTCCAACTCAGTTTTTCAGTGTAAACTGCAGGAAATTCAAACCGGCACTAGGAAACAGACTGAGACCCCGGAGTTAATGTTTCTCCTTCAATCCATTCCCTTTCTGCTAGATGAAAAAAAGTCTCTCCACATGCTCAGTTCTGAGAGAGATGTGTGTGTGAATGCCGTCTTTCACCAAGCTTGTTGGGAACACAAAGTATCTTTACACTTGCAAACTCAACTCCATACATATATATGGGGAGGTAAAAGCTCCAACTCGGTTTTACAGTGAAAACTGCAAGAAATTCTAACCGGCACTGGGAAACAGACTGAGAAACCAGAGTAAAATTTCTCCTTCAAACCTTTGCCTTGGTGCTAGGTGAACGAACGTCTCTGCACATGCTCAGTTCTGAGAAATAAGTGTGTGTGAAAGCCTTCCTTCACCTAGCTTGTTGGGAATACAAAGTTTCTTTTCAGTTGCAAACTCCTCTCCATACATTTATATGGGGTAGTACAGCTCCACCACTGTTTTACAGTGAAAAATGCAGGAACTTCAAACTGGCACTAGGAAACAGACTGAGAAATCAGTGTAAAATTTTTTCCTGCAACACGTTCCCTTGGTGCTAGATGAACGAACGTCTCTCCACATGCTCAGTTCTGAGAGATAAGTGTGTGTGAAAGCTGTCTTTCACCTAGCTTGTTGGGAACACAAAGTTTCTTTTCAGTTGCAAACTCCACTCCATACATATATATGGGGAGGTACTAGCTCCAACTCGGTTTTACAGTGAAAACTGCAGGAACTTCAAACCGGCACTAGGAAACAGACTGAGAAACCAGAGTAAAAGTTATTCCAGCAACCCGTACCCTTAGTGCTAGATGAACGAACGTCTCTCCACATGCTCAGTTCTGAGAGATAAGTGTGTGTGAAATCCTTCCTTCACTTTGCATGTTGGGAAAACAAAGATTTTTTTCAATTGCAAACTCCACTCAATACATATATATGGGTAGGTACTAGGTCCAACTCTGTTTCACAGTGAAAAATGCAGGAACTTCAAACCGGCACTAGGAAACAGACTGAGAAACCAGAGTAAAAGTTATTCCAGCAACCCGTACCCTTAGTGCTAGATGAACGAACGTCTCTCCACATGCTCAGTTCTGAGAGATAAGTGTGTGTGAAAGCCGTACTTCTCCTAGCTTGTTGGGAACACAAAGTAACTTTTCAGTTGGAAACTCAAATCCATATATATATATGGGTATGTACAAGCTCCAACTCTGTTTTACAGTGAAAACTGCAGGAACTTCAAACCGGCACTAGGAAACAGACTGAGAAACCAAAGTGAAAGTTTCCCTTGCAACCCGTTTCCTTGGTGCTAGGTAAACGAACGTCTCTCCACATGCTCAGTACTGAGAGATAAGTGTGTGTGAAAGCTGTCCTTCACCAAGGTTGTTGGGAACACAAAGTTTCTTTTCACTTGCAAACTCCACTCCATACATATATATGGGGAGTTATTAGCTTCAACTCGTTTTTACAGTGAAAACTGCAGGAACTTCAAACTGGCACTAGGAAACAGACTGAGAAACCGGAGTAAATATTTCTCCTTCAACACGTTTCTTTGTGCTATGTGAACGAACTTCTATCCACATGCTCAGATCTGAGAGATAATTGTGTGTGAAAGCCTTCCTTCATTTTGCTTGTTGGAAACACAAATTATCTTTTCACTTGCAAACTCCTATCCATACATATATATTGGGAGGTTCTAGCTCCAACTCGGTTTTACAGTGAAAAGTGCAGGAACTTCAAACCGGCACTACGAAACAGACTGAGAAACCAGAGTAAAAGTTTCTCCTGCAACCCGTTCCCTTGGTGCTTAATGAACGAACGTCTCTCCACATGCTAAGTTCTGAGAGATAAGTGTGTGTGAAAGCCGTCCTTCACCTAGCTTTTTGGGAACACAAAATTTCTTTTCACTTGCCACCTCCACTTTATACATATATATGGGGAGGTACTAGCTCCAACTCAGTTTTTCAGTGTAAACTGCAGGAAATTCAAACCGGCACTAGGAAACAGACTGAGACCCCGGAGTTAATGTTTCTCCTTCAATCCATTCCCTTTCTGCTAGATGAAAAAAAGTCTCTCCACATGCTCAGTTCTGAGAGAGATGTGTGTGTGAATGCCGTCTTTCACCAAGCTTGTTGGGAACACAAAGTATCTTTACACTTGCAAACTCAACTCCATACATATATATGGGGAGGTAAAAGCTCCAACTCGGTTTTACAGTGAAAACTGCAAGAAATTCTAACCGGCACTGGGAAACAGACTGAGAAACCAGAGTAAAATTTCTCCTTCAAACCTTTGCCTTGGTGCTAGGTGAACGAACGTCTCTGCACATGCTCAGTTCTGAGAAATAAGTGTGTGTGAAAGCCTTCCTTCACCTAGCTTGTTGGGAATACAAAGTTTCTTTTCAGTTGCAAACTCCTCTCCATACATTTATATGGGGTAGTACAGCTCCACCACTGTTTTACAGTGAAAAATGCAGGAACTTCAAACTGGCACTAGGAAACAGACTGAGAAATCAGTGTAAAATTTTTTCCTGCAACACGTTCCCTTGGTGCTAGATGAACGAACGTCTCTCCACATGCTCAGTTCTGAGAGATAAGTGTGTGTGAAAGCTGTCTTTCACCTAGCTTGTTGGGAACACAAAGTTTCTTTTCAGTTGCAAACTCCACTCCATACATATATATGGGGAGGTACTAGCTCCAACTCGGTTTTACAGTGAAAACTGCAGGAACTTCAAACCGGCACTAGGAAACAGACTGAGAAACCAGAGTAAAAGTTATTCCAGCAACCCGTACCCTTAGTGCTAGATGAACGAACGTCTCTCCACATGCTCAGTTCTGAGAGATAAGTGTGTGTGAAATCCTTCCTTCACTTTGCATGTTGGGAAAACAAAGATTTTTTTCAATTGCAAACTCCACTCAATACATATATATGGGTAGGTACTAGGTCCAACTCTGTTTCACAGTGAAAAATGCAGGAACTTCAAACCGGCACTAGGAAACAGACTGAGAAACCAGAGTAAAAGTTATTCCAGCAACCCGTACCCTTAGTGCTAGATGAACGAACGTCTCTCCACATGCTCAGTTCTGAGAGATAAGTGTGTGTGAAAGCCGTCCTTCACCTAGCTTGTTGGGAACACAAAGTTTCTTTTCAGTTGCAAACACCACTCCATACATATGTATGGGGAGTTACAAGCTCCAACACGGTTTTACAGTGAAAACTGAAGGAACTTCAAAATGGCACTAGGAAACAGACTGAGAAACCGGAGTAAATATTTCTCCTTCAACCCGTTCCCTTTTTGCTAGATGAAGAAAAGTCTCTCCACATGCTCAGTTCTGAGAGGTAAGTGTGTGTGAAAGCCGTCCTTTACCAAGCTTGTTGGGAACACAAAGTATCTTTACACTTGCAAACTCCACTCCATACATATATATGGGGAGGTACATGCTCCAACTCGGTTTTACAGTGAAAACTGCAAGAACTTCAAACCGGCACTAGGAAACAGACTGAGAAACCAGAGTAAAAGTTTCCCCTGCAAAATTTTCCCTTGGTACTAGTTGACCGAACTTCTCTTCACATGCTCAGTTCTGAGAGATAAGTGTGTTTGAAAGCCTTCCTTCATCTAGCTTGTTGGGAACACAAAGTTTCTTTTCAGTTGCAAACTCCTCTCCATACATATATATGGGGTGGTACTAGCTCCAACTCGGTTTTACAGTGAAAACTGCAGGAACTTAAAACTGGCACTAGGAAACAGACTGAGAAAACAGAGTAAAAGTTTCTCCTTCAACCCATTCCCTTGGTGCTAGATGAAAGAACGTCTCTCCACATTTTCATTTCTGAGAGGTAAGTGTGTGTGAACTCTGGGTTACACCTAGCTTGTTGGGAATACAAAGATTCTTTTCAGTTGCAAACTCCACTCCATACATATATATGGGGAGGTACTAGCTCCAACTCGGTTTTACAATGAAAACTGCAGGAACTTCAAACCGGCACTAGGAAACAGTCTGAGAAACCAGAGTAACAGTTTCTCCTGCAACCAGTTCCCTTGTTCCTAGATGAACGAAATTCTCTCCATATGCTCAGTTCTGAAAGATAAGTGTGTGTGAAAGCCGTCCTTCAACTATCTTGTTTGGAACACAAAGATTCTTTTCGGTTGCAAACTCCACTCCATACATTTATATGGGGAGGTACTAGCTCCAAATCAGATTTACAGTGAAAACTGCAGGAACTTCAAACCGGCACTTGGAAACAGACTGAGAAACCAGAGTAAAAGTTTCTCCTGCAACCCTTTCCCTTGGTGCTAGATGAACGAACGTCTCTCCACATGCTAAGTTCTGAGAGATAAGTGTGTGTGAAAGCCGTCCTTCACCTAGCTTGTTGGGAACACTAAGTTTCTTTTCACTTGCAAACTCCAATCCATACATATATATGGGGAGGTACAAGCTCCAACTCGGTTTTAAAGTGAAAACTGCAGGAACTTCAAACCGGCACTATGAAACAGACTGAGAAACCAGAGTGAAAGTTTCTCTTGCAACCCGTTCCCTTGGTGCTAGATGAACGAACGTCTCTCCACATGCTAAGTTCTGAGAGATAAGTGTGTGTGAAATCCGTCCTTCACTAGGCATGTTGGGAAAACAAAGATTTTTTTCAATTGCAAACTCCACTCCATACATATATATGGGGAGGTACTAGGTGCAAATCTGTTTTACAGCGAAAAATGCAGGAACTTCAAACTTTCACTAGGAAACAGACTGAGAAACCAGAGTAAAATTTTCTCCTGCAACCCGTTCACTTGGTGCTAGATGAACGAACGTCTCTCCACATGCTCAGTTCTGAGAGATATGTGTGTGTGAAAGCTGTCCTTCACCAAGCTTGTTGGGAACACAAAGTTTCTTTTCACTTGCAAACTCCACTCCATACATATATATGGGGAGTTAATAGCTCCAACTCGGTTTTACAGTGAAAACTGCAGGAACTTAAAACAGGCACTAGGAAAAAGACTGAGAAACCAGAGTAAAAGTTTCCCGTGCAAACTTTTCCCTTGGTAATAGTTGAACGAACGTCTCTGCACATGCTCAGTTCTGAGAGATAAGTGTGTTTGAAAGCCTTCCTTCACCTAGCTTGTTGGGATCACAAAGTTTCTTTTCAGTTGCAAACTCAACTCCATACATATATATGGTGAGGTACATGCTCCAACTCGGTTTTACAGTGAAAACTGCAGGAACTTCAAACCGGCACTAGGAAACAGACTGAGAAACCAGAGTAAAGGTTTCTCCTGCAACCCGTTCCCTTGGTGGTAGATGAACGAACGTCTCTCCACATGCTCAGTTCTGAGAGATAAGTGTGTGTGAAAGCCGTCCTTTACCAAGCTTGTTGGGAACACAAAGTATCTTTACACTTGCAAACTCAACTCCATACATATATATGGTGAGGTACATGCTCCAACTCGGTTTTACAGTGAAAACTGCAAGAACTTCAAACCGGAACTAGTAAACAGACTGAGAAACCAGCGTAAAAGTTTCTCCTGCAAACTTTTCCCTTGGTACTAGTTGAACGAACGTCTCTGCACATGCTCAGTTCTGAGAGATAAGTGTGTTTGAAAGCCTTCCTTCATCTAACTTGTTGGGAACACAAAGTTTCTTTTCAGTTGCAAACTCCTCTCCATACATATATATGGGGTGGTACTAGCTCCAACTCGGTTTTACAGTGAAAACTGCAGGAACTTAAAACTGGCACTAGGAAACAGACTGAGAAAGCAGAGTAAAAGTTTCTCCTGCAACCCGTTCCCTTGGTGCTAGGTGAACGAACGTTTTTTCACATGCTCAGTTCTGAGAGATAATTGTGTGTGAAAGCCGTCCTTAACCTAGCTTGTTGGGAACACAGTTTCTTTTCAGTTGCAATCTCCATTCCATACATATATATGGGGAGGAACTAGCTCCAAATCTGTTTTTCAGTGAAAACTGCAGGAACTTCAAACCGGCACTAGGAAACAGAATGAGAAACCAGAGTAACAGTTTCACCTGCAACCAGTTCCCTTGTTCCTAGAAGAACGAAATTCTCTCCATATGCTCAGTTCTGAAAGATAAGTGTGTGTGAAAGCCGTCCTTCACCTATCTTGTTGGGAACACAAAGATTCTTTTCGGTTGCAAACTCCACTCCATATATTTATATGGGGAGGTACTAGCTCCAAATCAGATTTACAGTGAAAACTGCAGGAACTTCAAAACGGCACTTGGAAACAGATTGAAAAACCAGAGTAACAGTTTCTCCTGCAACCCGTTCCCTTGGTGCTAGATGAACGAACGTCTCTCCACATGCTAAGGTCTGAGAGATAAGTGTGTGTGAAAACCGTCCTTCACATAGCTTGTAGGGAACACAAAGTTTCTTTCAACTTGCAAACTCCACTCCATACATATATATGGGGAGGTACTAGCTCCAACTCAATTTTACAGTGTAAAATGCAGGAACTTCAAACCGGCACTAGGAAAAAGGCTGAGAAACAGGTGTAAATGTTTCTCCTTCAACCCGTTCCCTTTTTGCTAGATGAAGAAAAGTCTCTCCACATGCTCAGTTCTGAGAGGTAAGTGTGTGTGAAAGCCATCCTTTACCAAGCTTGTTGGGAACACAAAGTATCTTTACACTTGCAAACTCAACTCCATACATATATATGGGGAGGTACAAGCTCCAACTCTGTTTTACAGTGAAAACTGCAAGAACTTCAAACCGGCACTAGGAAACAGACTGAGAAACCAGAGTAAAAGTTTCCCGTGCAAACTTTTCCCTTGATACTAGTTGAACGAACGTCTCTGCACATGCTCAGTTCTGAGAGATAATTGTGTTTGAAAGCCTTACTTCACGTAGCTTGTTGGGAACACAAAGTTTCTTTTCAGTTGCAAACTCCTCTCCATACATATATATGGGGTGGTACTTGCTCCAACACGGTTTTACAGTGAAAACTGCAGGAACTTAAAACTGGCACTAGGAAACAGACTGAGAATGCAGAGTAAAAGTTTCTCCTGCAACCCGTTCCCTTGGTGCTAGGTGAACGAAAGTTTACCACATGCTCAGGTCTGAGAGATAATTGTGTGTGAAAGCCGTCCTTTACCTAGCTTGTTGGGAACACAGTTTCTTTTCAGTTGCAATCTCCACTCCATACATATATATGGGGAGGAACTAGCTCCAAATCGGTTTTTCAGTGAAAACTGCAGGAACTTCAAACCGGCACTAGGAAACAGACTGAGAAACCAGAGTAACAGTTTCACCTGCAAACAGTTCCCTTGGTCCTAGAAGAACGAAATTCTCTCCATATGCTCAGTTCTGAAAGATAAGTGTGTGTGAAAGCCGTCCTTCACCTATCTTGTTGGGAACACAAAGATTCTTTTCGGTTGCAAACTCCACTCCATACATTTATATGGGGAGGTACTAGCTCCAAATCAGATTTACAGTGAAAACTGCAGGAACTTCAAAACGGCACTTGGAAATAGACTGAGAAACCAGAGTAAAAGTTTCTCCTGCAACCCGTTCCCTTGGTGCTAGATGAACGAACGTCTCTCCACATGCTAAGTTCTGAGAGATAAGTGTGTGTGAAAACCGTCCTTCACATAGCTTGTAGGGAACACAAAGTTTCTTTTAACTTGCAAACTCCACTCCATACATATATATGGGGAGGTACTAGCTCCAACTCAATTTTACAGTGTAAACTGCAGGAACTTCAAACCAGCACTAGGAAACAGACTGAGAAACCAGAGTGAAAGTTTCTCTTGCAACCCGTTCCCTTGGTGCTAGATGAACGAACGTCTCTCCACATGCTAAGTTCTGAGAGATAAGTGAGTGTGAAATCAGTCCTTCACTATGCTTGTTGGGAAAACAAAGATTTTTTTCAATTGCAAACTCGACTCCATACATATATATGGGGAGGTACTAGGTCCAAATCTGTTTTACAGTGAAAAATGCAGGAACTTCAAACTGGCACTAGGAAACAGACTGAGAAACCAGAGTAAAAGTTTCTCCTGCAACCCGTTCACTTGGTGCTAGATGAACGAACGTCTCTCCACATGCTCAGTTCTGAGAGATATGTGTGTGTGAAAGCTGCCCTTCACCAAGCTTGTTGGGAACACAAAGATACTTTTCACTTGCAAACTTCACTCCATACATATATATGGGGAGTTAATAGCTCCAACTCGGTTTTACAGTGAAAACTGCAGGAACTTAAAACAGGCACTAGGAGAAAACTGAGAAACCAGAGTAAAGTTATTCCAGCAACCCATACCCTTAGTGCTAGATGAACGAACGTTTCTCCACCTGCTCAGTTCTGAGAGATAAGTGTGTGTGAAAGCCGTCCTTCACCTAGCTTGTTGGGAACACAAAGTTTCTTTTCAGCTGCAAACTCCACTCCATACATATATATGGGGAGTTACTAGCTCCAAGTCGGTTTTACAGTGAAAACTGCAGGAAATTCAAATGCCACTAGGAAACAGACTGAGAAACCAGAGTAAAGTTTTCTCCTGCAACCCGTTCCCTTGGTGGTAGATTAACGAACGTCTCTGCACATGCTCAGTTCTGAGAGATAAGTGTGTGTGAAAGCCGTCCTTTACCAAGCTTGTTGGGAACACAAAGTATCTTTACACTTGCAAACTAAACTCCATACACATATATGGGGAGGTACATGCTCCAACTCGGTTTTACAGTGAAAACTGCAAGAACTTCAAACCGGAACTAGTAAACAGACTGAGAAACCAGCGTAAAAGTTTCTCCTGCAAACTTTTCTCTTGGTACTAGTTGAACGAACGTCTCTGCACATGCTCAGTTCTGAGAGATAATTTTGTGTGAAAGCCGTCCTTAACCTAGCTTGATGGGAACACAGTTCCTTTTCAGTTGCAATCTCCACTCCATACATATATATTTGGAGAAACTAGCTCCAAATCCGTTTTTCAGTGAAAACTGCAGGAAATTCAAACCGGCACTAGGAAACAGACTGAGAAACCAGAGTAAAAGTTTCACCTGCAACCAGTTCCCTTGGTCCTAGAAGAACGAAATTCTCTCCATATGCTCAGTTCTGAAAGATAAGTGTGTGTGAAAGCCGTCCTTCACCTATCTTGTTGGGAACACAGTTTCTTTTCAGTTGCAATCTCCACTCCATACATATATATGGGGAGGAACTAGCTCCAAATCGGTTTTTCAGTGAAAACTGCAGGAACTTCAAACCGGCACTAGGAAACAGACTGAGAAACCAGAGTAACAGTTTCACCTGCAAACAGTTCCCTTGGTCCTAGAAGAACGAAATTCTCTCCATATGCTCAGTTCTGAAAGATAAGTGTGTGTGAAAGCCGTCCTTCACCTATCTTGTTGGGAACACAAAGATTCTTTTCAGTTGCAAACTCCACTCCATACATTTATATGGGGAGGTACTAGCTCCAAATCAGATTTACAGTGAAAACTGCAGGAACTTCAAAACGGCACTTGGAAATAGACTGAGAAACCAGAGTAAAAGTTTCTCCTGCAACCCGTTCCCTTGGTGCTAGATGAACGAACGTCTCTCCACATGCTAAGTTCTGAGAGATAAGTGTGTGTGAAAGCCGTCCTTCACCTAGCTTGCTGGGAACACAAAGTTTCTTTTCAGTTGCAAACTCCACTCCATACATATATATGGGGTGGTACAAGCTCCAACTCGGTTTTAAAGTGAAAACTGCAGGAACTTCAAACCGGCACTAGGAAACAGACTGAGAAACCGGAGTAAATGTTTCTCCTTCAACCCGTTCCCTTTTTGCTAGATGAAGAAAAGTCTCTCCACATGCTCAGATCTGAGAGGTAAGTGTGTGTGAAAGCCGTCCTTTACCAAGCTTGTTGGGAACACAAAGTATCTTTACACTTGCAAACTCAACTCCATACATATATATGGGGAGGTACAAGCTCCAACTCTGTTTTACAGTGAAAACTGCAAGAACTTCAAACCGGCACTAGGAAACAGACTGAGAAACCAGAGTAAAAGTTTCCCGTGCAAACTTTTCCCTTGATACTAGTTGAACGAACGTCTCTGCACATGCTAAGTTCTGAGAGATAATTGTGTTTGAAAGCCTTCCTTCACCTAGCTTGTTGGGAACACAAAGTTTCTTTTCAGTTGCAAACTCCTCTCCATACATATATATGGGGTGGTACTAGCTCCAACACGGTTTTACAGTGAAAACTGCAGGAACTAAAAACTGGCACTAGGAAACAGACTGAGAATGCAGAGTAAAAGTTTCTCCTGCAACCCGTTCCACTGGTGCTAGATGAAAGAACTTCTCTCCACATGCTCAGTTCTGAGAGATAAGTGTGTGTGAAAGCTGTCTTTCACCTAGCTTGTTGGGAACACAAAGTTTCTTTTCAGTTGCAAACTCCACTCCATACATATATATGGGGAGGTACTAGCTCCAACTCGGTTTTACAGTGAAAACTGCAGGAACTTCAAACCGGCACTAGGAAACAGACTGAGAAACCAGAGTAATAGTTTCCCCTGCAATCCGTTCCCTAGGTGCTAGATGAACGAACGTCTCTCCACATGCTAAGTTCTGAGAGATAAGTGTGTGTGAAATCCGTCCTTCACTTTGCTTGTTGGGAAAACAAAGATTTTTTTCAATTGCAAACTCCACTCAATACATATATATGGGTAGGTACTAGGTCCAACTCTGTTTTACAGTGAAAAATGCAGGAACTTCAAACTGGCACTAGGAAACAGACTGAGAAACCAAAGTAAAAGTTTCTCCTGCAACCCGTTCACTTGGTGCTAGATGAACGAACGTCTCTCCACATGCTCAGTTCTGAGAGATATGTGTGTGTGAAAGCTGTCCTTCACGAAGCTTGTTGGGAACACAAAGTTTCTTTTCACTTGCAAACTCCACTCCATACATATATATGGGGATTTAATAGCTCCAAATCGGTTTTACAGTGAAAACTGCAGGAAGTTAAAACAGGCACTAGGAAACAGACTGAGAAACCAGAGTAAAAGTTATTCCAGCAAACCGTACCCTAAGTGCTAGATGAACGAACGTCTCTCCACATGCTCAGTTCTGAGAGATAAGTGTGTGTGAAAGCCGTCCTTCACCTAGCTTGTTGAGAACACAAAGTTTCTTTTCAGTTGCAAACACCACTCCATACATATGTATGGGGAGTTACAAGCTCCAACACGGTTTTACAGTGAAAACTGAAGGAACTTCAAAATGGCACTAGGAAACAGACTGAGAAACCGGAGTAAATATTTCTCCTTCAACCCGTTCCCTTTTTGCTAGATGAAGAAAAGTCTCTCCACATGCTCAGTTCTGAGAGGTAAGTGTGTGTGAAAGCCGTCCTTTACCAAGCTTGTTGGGAACACAAAGAATCTTTACACTTGCAAACTCCACTCCATACATATATATGGGGTGGTACAAGCTCCAACTCTGTTTTACAGTGAAAACTGCAAGAACTTCAAACCGGCACTAGGAAACGGACTGAGAAACCAGAGTAAAAGTTTCCCCTGCAAACTTTTCCCTTGGTACTAGTTGAACGAACTTCTCTGCACATGCTCAGTTCTGAGAGATAAGTGTGTTTGAAAGCCTTCCTTCACCTAGCTTGTTGGGAACACAAAGTTTCTTTTCAGTTGCAAACTCCTCTCCATACATATATATGGGGTGGTACTAGCTCCAACTCGGTTTTACAGTGAAAACTGCAGGAACTTAAAACTGGCACTAGGAAAAAGACTGAGAAAACAGAGTAAAATTTCTCCTTCAACCCATTCCCTTGGTGCTAGATGAAAGAACGTCTCTCCACATTTTCATTTCTGAGAGGTAAGTGTGTGTGAACTCTGGGTTTCACCTAGCTTGTTGGTAATACAAAGATTCTTTTCAGTTGCAAACTCCACTCCATACATATATATGGGGAGGTACTAGCTCCAACTCGGTTTTACAGTGAAAACTGCAGGAACTTCAAACTGGCACTAGGAAACAGACTGAGAAACCAGAGTAACAGTTTCTCCTGCAACTAGTTCCCTTGTCCCTAGATGAACGAAATTCTCTCCATATGCTCAGTTCTGAAAGATAAGTGTGTGTGAAAGCCGTCCTTCACCTATCTTGTTTGGAACACAAAGATTCTTTTCGGTTGCAAACTCCACTCCATACATTTATATGGGGAGGTACTAGCTCCAAAACAGATTTACAGTGAAAACTGCAGGAACTTCAAACCGGCACTTGGAAACAGACTGAGAAACCAGAGTAAAAGTTTCTCCTGCAAACCTTTCCCTTGGTGCTAGATGAACGAACGTCTCTCCACATGCTAAGTTCTGAGAGATAAGTGTGTGTGAAAGCCGTCCTTCACATAGCTTGTTGGGAACACTAAGTTTCTTTTCACTTGCAAACTCCACTCCATACATATATATGGGGAGGTACAAGCCCCAACTCTGTTTTAAAGTGAAAACTGCAGGAACTTCAAACCGGCACTATGAAACAGACTGAGAAACCAGAGTGAAAGTTTCTCTTGCAACACGTTCCCTTGGTGCTAGATGAACGAACGTCTCTCCACATGCTAAGTTCTGAGAGATAAGTGTGTGTGAAATCCGTCCTTCACTAGGCATGTTGGGAAAACAAAAATTTTTTTCAATTGCAAACTCCACTCCATACATATATATGGGGAGGTACTAGGTGCAAATCTGTTTTACAGCGAAAAATGCAGGAACTTCAAACTGGCACTAGGAAACAGACTGAGAAACCAGAGTAAAATTTTCTCCTGCAACCCGTTCACTTGGTGCTAGATGAACGAACGTCTCTCCACATGCTCAGTTCTGAGAGATATGTGTGTGTGAAAGCTGTCCTTCACCAAGCTTGTTGGGAACACAAAGTTTCTTTTCACTTGCAAACTCCACTCCATACATATATATGGGGAGTTAATAGCTCCAACTCGATTTTACAGTGAAAACTGCAGGAACTTAAAACAGGCACTAGGAAAAAGACTGAGAAACCAGAGTAAAAGTTTCCCGTGCAAACTTTTCCCTTGGTAATAGTTGAACCAACGTCTCTGCACATGCTCAGTTCTGAGAGATAAGTGTGTTTGAAAGCCTTACTTCACCTAGCTTGTTGGGATCACAAAGTTTCTTTTCAGTTGCAAACTCCTCTCCATACATATATATGGGGTGGTACTAGCTCCAACTCGGTTTTACAGTGAAAACTGCAGGAAGTTAAAACTGGCACTAGGAAACAGACTGAGAAAACAGAGTAAAAGTTTCTCCTGCAACCCGTTCCCTTGGTGCTAGATGAAAGAACATCTCTCCACATTTTCATTTCTGAGAGATAAGTGTGTGTGAAAGCCGTGTTTCACCTAGCTTGTTATGAATACAAAGATTCTTTTCAGTTGCAAACTCCACTCCATATATATATATGGGGAGGTACTAGCTCCAACTCGGTTTTACAGTGAAAACTGCAGGAACTTCAAACCGGCACTAGGAAACAAACTGAGAAACCAGAGTAAAAGTTTCTCCTGCAACCCGTTCCCTTGGTGCTAGGTGAACGAACGTTTGTCCACATGCTCAGGTCTGAGAGATAATTGTGTGTGAAAGCCGTCCTTAACCTAGCTTGTTGGGAACACAGTTTCTTTTCAGTTGCAATCTCCACTCCATACATATATATGGGGAGGAACTAGCTCCAAATCGGTTTTTCAGTGAAAACTGCAGGAACTTCAAACCGGCACTAGGAAACAGACTGAGAAACCAAAGTAACAGTTTCACCTGCAAACAGTTCCCTTGGTCCTAGAAGAACGAAATTCTCTCCATATGCTCAGTTCTGAAAGATAAGTGTGTGTGAAAGCCGTCCTTCACCTATCTTGTTGGGAACACAAAGATTCTTTTCGGTTGCAAACTCCACTCCATACATTTATATGGGGAGGTACTAGCTCCAAATCAGATTTACAGTGAAAACTGCAGGAACTTCAAAACGGCACTTGGAAATAGACTGAGAAACCAGAGTAAAAGTTTCTCCTGCAACCCGTTCCCTTGGTGCTAGATGAACGAACGTCTCTCCACATGCTAAGTTCTGAGAGATAAGTGTGTGTGAAAACCGTCCTTCACATAGCTTGTAGGGAACACAAAGTTTCTTTTAACTTGCAAACTCCACTCCATACATATATATGGGGAGGTACTAGCTCCAACTCAATTTTACAGTGTAAACTGCAGGAACTTCAAACCAGCACTAGGAAACAGACTGAGAAACCAGAGTGAAAGTTTCTCTTGCAACCCGTTCCCTTGGTGCTAGATGAACGAACGTCTCTCCACATGCTAAGTTCTGAGAGATAAGTGTGTGTGAAATCCGTCCTTCACTATGCTTGTTGGGAAAACAAAGATTTTTTTCAATTGCAAGCTCGACTCCATACATATATATGGGGAGGTACTAGGTCCAAATCTGTTTTACAGTGAAAAATGCAGGAACTTCAAACTGGCACTAGGAAACAGACTGAGAAACCAGAGTAAAAGTTTCTCCTGCAACCCGTTCACTTGGTGCTAGATGAACGAACGTCTCTCAACATGCTCAGTTCTGAGAGATATGTGTGTGTGAAAGCTGCCCTTCACCAAGCTTGTTTGGAACACAAAGTTTCTTTTCACTTGCAAACTTCACTCCATACATATATATGGGGAGTTAATAGCTCCAACTCGGTTTTACAGTGAAAACTGCAGGAACTTAAAACAGGCACAAGGAGAAAACTGAGAAACCATAGTAAAGTTATTACAGCAACCCGTGCCCTTTGTGCTAGATGAACGAACGTCTCTCCACCTGCTCTGTTCTGAGAGATAAGTGTGTGTGAAAGCCGTCCTTCACCTAGCTTGTTGGGAACACAAAGTTTCTTTTCAGCTGCAAACTCCACTCCATACATATATATGGGGAGTTACTATCTCCAAGTCTGTTTTACAGTGAAAACTGCAGGAAATTCAAACTGCCACTAGGAAACAGACTGAGAAATCAGAGTAAAGGTTTCTCCTGCAACCCGTTCCCTTGGTGGTAGATGAAAGAACGTCTCTCCACATGCTCAGTTCTGAGAGGTAAGTGTGTGTGAAAGCCGTCCTTTACCAAGCTTGTTGGGAACACAAAGTATCTTTACACTTGCAAACTCAACTCCATACATATATATGGGGAGGTACATGCTCCAACTCGGTTTTACAGTGAAAACTGCAAGAACTTCAAACCGGAACTAGTAAACAGACTGAGAAACCAGCGTAAAGGTTTCTCCTGCAAACTTTTCCCTTGGTACTAGTTGAACGAACGTCTCTGCACATGCTCAGTTCTGAGAGATAAGTGTGTTTGAAAGCCTTACTTCATCTAACTTGTTGGGAACACAAAGTTTCTTTTCAGTTGCAAACTCCTCTCCATAAATATATATGGGGTGGTACTAGCTCCAACACGGTTTTACAGTGAAAACTGTAGGAACTTAAAACTGGCACTAGGAAACAGACTGAGAATGCAGAGTAAAAGATTCTCCTGCAACCCGTTCCCTTGGTGCTAGGTGAACGAACGTTTGTTCACATGCTCAGGTCTGAGAGATAATTGTGTGTGAAAGCCGTCCTTAACCTAGCTTGTTGGGAACACAGTTTCTTTTCAGTTGCAATCTCCACTCCATACATATATATGGGGAGGAACTAGCTCCAAATCCGTTTTTCAGTGAAAACTGCAGGAACTTCAAACCGGCACTAGGAAACAGAATGAGAAACCAGAGTAACAGTTTCACCTGCAACCAGTTCCCTTGGTCCTAGAAGAACGAAATTCTCTCCATATGCTCAGTTCTGAAAGATAAGTGTGTGTGAAAGCCGTCCTTCACCTACCTTGTTGGGAACACAAAGATTCTTTTCGGTTGCAAACTCCACTCCATACATTTATATGGGGAGGTACTAGCTCCAAATCAGATTTACAGTGAAAACTGCAGGAACTTCAAAACGGCACTTGGAAACAGACTGAGAAACCAGAGTAAAAGTTTCTCCTGCAACCCGTTCCCTTGGTGCTAGATGAACGAACGTCTCTCCACATGCTAAGTTCTGAGAGAAAAGTGTGTGTGAAAACCGTCCTTCACATAGCTTGTAGGGAACACAAAGTTTCTTTCAACTTGCAAACTCCACTCCATACATATATATGGGGAGGTACGAGCTCCAACTCAATTTTACAGTGTAAACTGCAGGAACTTCAAACCGGCACTAGGAAAAAGGCTGAGAAACCGGTGTAAATGTTTCTCCTTCAACCCGTTCCCTTTTTGCTAGATGAACGAACGTCTCTCCACATGCTAAGTTCTGAGAGATAAGTGTGTGTGAAAGCCGTCCTTCACCTAGCTTGCTGGGAACACAAAGATTCTTTTCACTTGCAAACTCCACTCCATACATATATATGAGGAGGTACAAGCTCCAACTCGGTTTTAAAGTGAAAACTGCAGGAACTTCAAACCGGCACTAGGAAACAGACTGAGAAACCGGAGTAAATGTTTCTCCTTCAACCCGTTCCCTTTTTGCTAGATGAAGAAAAGTCTCTCCACATGCTCAGTTCTGAGAGGTAAGTGTGTGTGAAAGCCGTCCTTTACCAAGCTTGTTGGGAACACAAAGTATCTTTACACTTGCAAACTCAACTCCATACATATATATGGGGAGGTACAAGCTCCAACTCTGTTTTACAGTGAAAACTGCAAGAACTTCAAACCGGCACTAGGAAACAGACTGAGAAACCAGAGTAAAAGTTTCCCGTGCAAACTTTTCCCTTGATACTAGTTGAACGAACGTCTCTGCACATGCTCAGTTCTGAGAGATAATTGTGTTTGAAAGCCTTCCTTCACCTAGCTTGTTGGAACACAAAGTTTCTTTTCAGTTGCAAACACCTCTCCATACATATATATGGGGTGGTACTAGCTCCAACACGGTTTTACAGTGAAAACTGCAGGAACTTAAAACTGGCACTAGGAAACAGACTGAGAATGCAGAGTAAAAGTTTCTCCTGCAACCCGTTCCCTTGGTGCTAGGTGAACGAAAGTTTGTCCACATGCTCAGTTCTGAGAGATAATTGTGTGTGAAAGCCGTCCTTAACCTAGCTTGTTGGGAACACAGTTTCTTTTCAGTTGCAATCTCCACTCCATACATATATATGGGGAGGAACTAGCTCCAAATCGGTTTTTCAGTGAAAACTGCAGGAACTTCAAACCGGCACTAGGAAACAGACTGAGAAACCAGAGTAACAGTTTCACCTGCAAACAGTTCCCTTGGTCCTAGAAGAACGAAATTCTCTCCATATGCTCAGTTCTGAAAGATAAGTGTGTGTGAAAGCCGTCCTTCACCTATCTTGTTGGGAACACAAAGATTCTTTTCGGTTGCAAACTCCACTCCATACAATTATATGGGGAGGTACTAGCTCCAAATCAGATTTACAGTGAAAACTGCAGGAACTTCAAAACGGCACTTGGAAAAAGACTGAGAAACCAGAGTAACAGTTTCTCCTGCAACCCGTTCCCTTGGTGCTAGATGAACGAACGTCTCTCCACATGCTAAATTCTGAGAGATAAGTGTGTGTGAAAACCGTCCTTCACATAGCTTGTAGGGAACACAAAGTTTCTTTTAACTTGAAAACTCCACTCCATACATATATATGGGGAGGTACTAACTCCAACTCAATTTTACAGTGTAAACTGCAGGAACTTCAAACCAGCACTAGGAAACAGACTGAGAAACCAGAGTGAAAGTTTCTCTTGCAACCCGTTCCCTTGGTGCTAGATGAACGAACGTCTCTCCACATGCTAAGTTCTGAGAGATAATTGTGTGTGAAATCCGTCCTTCACTATGCTTGTTGGGAAAACAAAGAATTTTTTTCAATTGCAAACTCGACTCCATACATATATATGTGGAGGAACTAGGTCCAAATCTGTTTTACAGTGAAAAATGCAGGAACTTCAAACTGGCACTAGGAAACAGACTGAGAAACCAGAGTAACAGTTTCTCCTGCAACCCGTTCACTTGGTGCTAGATGAACGAACGTCTCTCCACATGCTCAGATCTGAGAGATATGTGTGTGTGAAAGCTGCCCTTCACCAAGCTTGTTGGGAACACAAAGTTTCTTTTCACTTGCAAACTTCACTCCATACATATATATGGGGAGTTAATAGCTCCAACTCGGTTTTACAGTGAAAACTGCAGGAACTTAAAACAGGCACTAGGAGAAAACTGAGAAACCAGAGTAAAGTTATTCCAGCAACCCATACCCTTAGTGCTAGATGAACGAACGTCTCTCCACCTGCTCAGTTCTGAGAGATAAGTGTGTGTGAAAGCCGTCCTTCACCTAGCTTCTTGGGAACACAAAGTTTCTTTTCAGCTGCAAACTCCACTCCATACATATATATGGGGAGTTACTAGCTCCAAGTCGGTTTAACAGTGAAAACTGCAGGAAATTCAAACTGCCACTAGGAAACAGACTGAGAAACCAGAGTAAAGGTTTCTCCTGCAACCCGTTCCCTTGGTGGTAGATGAACGAACGTCTCTCCACATGCTCAGTTCTGAGAGATAAGTGTGTGTGAAAGCCGTCCTTTACCAAGCTTGTTGGGAACACAAAGTATCTTTACATTTGCAAACTCAACTCCATACATATATATGGGGAGGTACATGCTCCAACTCGGTTTTACAGTGAAAACTGCAAGAACTTCAAACCGGAACTAGTAAACAGACTGAGAAACCAGCGTAAAAGTTTCTCCTGCAAACTTTTCCCTTGGTACTAGTTGAACGAACGTCTCTGCACATGCTCAGTTCTGAGAGATAATTGTGTGTGAAACCGTCCTTAACCTAGCTTGATGGGAACACAGTTTCTTTTCAGTTGCAATCTCCACTCCATACATATATATGGCGAGGAACTAGCTCCAAATCCGTTTTTCAGTGAAAACTGCAGGAAATTCAAACCGGCACTAGGAAACAGACTGAGAAACCAGAGTAACAGTTTCACCTGCAACCAGTTCCCTTGGTCCTAGAAGAACGAAATTCTCTCCATATGCTCAGTTCTGAAAGATAAGTGTGTGTGAAAGCCGTCCTTCACCTATCTTGTTGGGAACACAAAGATTCTTTTCGGTTGCAAACTCCACTCCATACATTTATATGGGCAGGTACTAGCTCCAAATCAGATTTACAGTGAAAACTGCAGGAACTTCAAAACGGCACTTGGAAACAGACTGAGAAACCAGAGTAAAAGTTTCTCCTGCAACCCGTTCCCTTGGTGCTAGATGAACGAACTTCTCTCCACATGCTAAGTTCTGAGAGATAAGTGTGTGTGAAAACCGTCCTTCACATAGCTTGTAGGGAACACAAAGTTTCTTTCAACTTGCAAACTCCACTCCATACATATATATGGGGAGGTACTAGCTCCAACTCGGTTTTAAAGTGAAAACTGCAGGAACTTCAAACCGGCACTAGGAAACAGACTGTGAAACCAGAGTAAAAGTTTCCCGTGCAAACTTTTCCCTTGATACTAGTTGAACGAACGTCTCTGCACATGCTCAGTTCTGAGAGATAATTGTGTTTGAAAGCCTTCCTTCACCTAGCTTGTTGGGAACACAAAGTTTCTTTTCAGTTGCAAACTCCTCTCCATACATATATATGGGGTGGTACTAGCTCCAACTCGGTTTTACAGTGAAAACTGCAGGAACTTAAAATTGGCACTAGGAAACAGACTGAGAAAGCAGAGTAAAAGTTTCTCCTGCAACCCGTTCCCTTGGTGCTAGGTGAACGAACGTTTGTCCACATGCTCAGGTCTGAGAGATAATTGTGTGCGAAAGCCGTCCTTAACCTATCTTGTTGGGAACACAGTTTCTTTTCAGTTGCAATCTCCGCTCCATACATATATATGGGGAGGAACTAGCTCCAAATCGGTTTTTCAGTGAAAACTGCAGGAACTTCAAACCGGCACTAGGAAACAGACTGAGAAACCAGAGTAACAGTTTCAACTGCAAACAGTTCCCTTGGTCCTAGAAGAACGAAATTCTCTCCATATGCTCAGTTCTGAAAGATAAGTGTGTGTGAAAGCCGTCCTTCACCTATCTTGTTGGGAACACAAAGATTCTTTTCGGTTGCAAACTCCACTCCATACATTTATATGGGGAGGTACTAGCTCCAAATCAGATTTACAGTGAAAACTGCAGGAACTTCAAAACGGCACTTGGAAATAGACTGAGAAACCGGAGTAAAAGTTTCTCCTGCAACCCGTTCCCTTGGTGCTAGATGAACGAACGTCTCTCCACATGCTAAGTTCTGAGAGATAAGTGTGTGTGAAAACCGTCCTTCATATAGCTTGTAGGGAACACAAAGTTTCTTTTAACTTGCAAACTCCACTCCATACATATATATGGGGAGGTACTAGCTCCAACTCAATTTTACAGTGTAAACTGCAGGAACTTCAAACCAGCACTAGGAAACAGACTGAGAAACCAGAGTGAAAGTTTCTCTTGCAACCTGTTCCCTTGGTGCTAGATGAACGAACGTCTCTCCACATGCTAAGTTCTGAGAAATAAGTGTGTGTGAAATCCGTCCTTCACAATGCTTGTTGGGAAAACAAAGATTTTTTTCAATTGCAAACTCGACTCCATACATATATATGGGGAGGTACTAGGTCCAAATCTGTTTTACAGTGAAAAATGTAGGAACTTCAAACTGGCACTAGGAAACAGACTGAGAAACCAGAGTAAAAGTTTCTCCTGCAACCCGTTCACTTGGTGCTAGATGAACGAACGTCTCTCCACATGCTCAGTTCTGAGAGATATGTGTGTGTGAAAGCTGCCCTTCACCAAGCTTGTTGGGAACACAAAGTTTCTTTTCACTTGCAAACTTCACTCCATACATATATATGGGGAGTTAATAGCTCCAAATCGGTTTTACAGCGAAAACTGCAGGAACTTAAAACAGGCACTAGGAGAAAACTGAGAAACCAGAGTAAAGTTATTCCAGCAAACCGTACACTTAATGCTAGATGAACGAACGTCTCTCCACCTGCTCAGTTCTGAGAGATAAGTGTGTGTGAAAGCCGTCCTTCACCTAGCTTGTTGGGAACACAAAGTTTCTTTTCAGCTGCAAACTCCACTCCATACATATATATGGGGTATTACTAGCTCCAAGTCGGTTTTACAGTGAAAACTGCAGGAAATTCAAACTGGCACTAGGAAACAGACTGACAAACCAGAGTAAAGGTTTCTCCTGCAACCCGTTCCCTTGGTGGTAGATGAACGAACGTCTCTCCACATGCTCAGTTCTGAGAGATAAGTGTGTGTGAAAGCCGTCCTTTACCAAGCTTGTTGGGAACACAAAGTATCTTTACACTTGCAAACTTAACTCCATACATATATATGGGGAGGTACATGCTCCAACTCGGTTTTACAGTGAAAACTGCAAGAACTTCAAACCAGAAGTAGTAAACAGACTGAGAAACCAGTGTAAAAGTTTCTCCTGAAAACTTTTCCCTTGGTACTAGTTGAACGAACGTCTCTGCACATGCTCAGTTCTGAGAGATAAGTGTGTTTGAAAGCCTTCCTTCACCTAACTTGTTGGGAACACAAAGATTCTTTTCAGTTGCAAACTCCTCTCCATACATATATATGGGGTGGTACTAGCTCCAACTCGGTTTTACAGTGAAAACTGCAGGAACTTAAAACTGGCACTAGGAAACAGACTGAGAAAGCAGAGTAAAAGATTCTCCTGCAACCCGTTCCCTTGGTTCTAGGTGGACGAACGTTTGTTCACATGCTCAGATCTGAGAGATAATTGTGTGTGAAAGCCGTCCTTAACCTAGCTTGTTGGGAACACAGTTTCTTTTCAGTTGCAATCTCCACTCCATACATATATATGGGGAGGTACTAGCTCCAAATCCGTTTTTCAGTGAAAAATGCAGGAACTTCAAACCGGCACTAGGAAAAAGGCTGAGAAACCGGAGTAAATGTTTCTCCTTCAACCCGTTCCCTTTTTGCTAGATGAACGAACGTCTCTCCACATGCTAAGTTCTGAGAGATAAGTGTGTGTGAAAGCCGTCCTTCACCTAGCTTGCTGGGAACACAAAGTTTCTTTTCAGTTGCAAAATCCACTCCATACATATATATGGGGTGGTACAAGCTCCAACTCGGTTTTAAAGTGAAAACTGCAGGAACTTCAAACCGGCACTAGGAAACAGACTGAGAAACCGGAGTAAATGTTTCTCCTTCAACCCGTTCCCTTTTTGCTAGATGAAGAAAAGTCTCTCCACATGCTCAGATCTGAGAGGTAAGTGTGTGTGAAAGCCGTCCTTTACCAAGCTTGTTGGGAACACAAAGTATCTTTACACTTGCAAACTCAACTCCATACATATATATGGGGAGGTACAAGCTCCAACTCTGTTTTACAGTGAAAACTGCAAGAACTTCAAACCGGCACTAGGAAACAGACTGAGAAACCAGAGTAAAAGTTTCCCGTGCAAACTTTTCCCTTGATAATAGTTGAACGAACGTCTCTGCACATGCTCAGTTCTGAGAGATAATTGTGTTTGAAAGCCTTCCTTCACCTAGCTTGTTGGGAACACAAAGTTTCTTTTCAGTTGCAAACACCTCTCCATACATATATATGGGGTGGTACTAGCTCCAACACGGTTTTACAGTGAAAACTGCAGGAACTTAAAACTGGCACTAGGAAACAGACTGAGAATGCAGAGTAAAAGTTTCTCCTGCAACCCGTTCCCTTGGTGCTAGGTGAACGAAAGTTTGTCCACATGCTCAGTTCTGAGAGATAATTGTGTGTGAAAGCCGTCCTTAACCTAGCTTGTTGGGAACACAGTTTCTTTTCAGTTGCAATCTCCACTCCATACATATATATGGGGAGGAACTAGCTCCAAATCGGTTTTTCAGTGAAAACTGCAGGAACTTCAAACCGGCACTAGGAAACAGACTGAGAAACCAGAGTAACAGTTTCACCTGCAAACAGTTCCCTTGGTCCTAGAAGAACGAAATTCTCTCCATATGCTCAGTTCTGAAAGATAAGTGTGTGTGAAAGCCGTCCTTCACCTATCTTGTTGGGAACACAAAGATTCTTTTCGGTTGCAAACTCCACTCCATACATTTATATGGGGAGGTACTAGCTCCAAATCAGATTTACAGTGAAAACTGCAGGAACTTCAAAACGGCACTTGGAAAAAGACTGAGAAACCAGAGTAACAGTTTCTCCTGCAACCCGTTCCCTTGGTGCTAGATGAACGAACGTCTCTCCACATGCTAAGTTCTGAGAGATAAGTGTGTGTGAAAACCGTCCTTCATATAGCTTGTAGGGAACACAAAGTTTCTTTTAACTTGCAAACTCCACTCCATACATATATATGGGGAGGTACTAGCTCCAACTCAATTTTACAGTGTAAACTGCAGGAACTTCAAACCAGCACTAGGAAACAGACTGAGAAACCAGAGTGAAAGTTTCTCTTGCAACCCGTTCCCTTGGTGCTAGATGAACGAACGTCTCTCCACATGCTAAGTTCTGAGAGATAAGTGTGTGTGAAATCCGTCCTTCACTATGCTTGTTGGGAAAACAAAGAATTTTTTTCAATTGCAAACGACTCCATACATATATATGTGGAGGAACTAGGTCCAAATCTGTTTTACAGTGAAAAATTCAGGAACTTCAAGCTGGCACTAGGAAACAGACTGAGAAACCAGAGTAACAGTTTCTCCTGCAACCCGTTCACTTGGTGCTAGATGAACGAACGTCTCTCCACATGCTCAGATCTGAGAGATATGTGTGTGTGAAAGCTGCCCTTCACCAAGCTTGTTGGGAACACAAAGTTTCTTTTCACTTGCAAACTTCACTCCATACATATATATGGGGAGTTAATAGCTCCAACTCGGTTTTACAGTGAAAACTGCAGGAACTTAAAACAGGCACTAGGAGAAAACTGAGAAACCAGAGTAAAGTTATTCCAGCAACCCATACCCTTAGTGCTAGATGAACGAACGTCTCTCCACCTGCTCAGTTCTGAGAGATAAGTGTGTGTGAAAGCCGTCCTTCACCTAGCTTGTTGGGAACACAAAGTTTCTTTTCAGCTGCAAACTCCACTCCATACATATATATGGGGAGTTACTAGCTCCAAGTCGGTTTTACAGTGAAAACTGCAGGAAATTCAAACTGCCACTAGGAAACAGACTGAGAAACCAGAGTAAAGGTTTCTCCTGCAACCCGTTCCCTTGGTGGTAGATGAACGAACGTCTCTCCACATGCTCAGTTCTGAGAGATAAGTGTGTGTGAAAGCCGTCCTTTACCAAGCTTGTTGGGAACACAAAGTATCTTTACATTTGCAAACTCAACTCCATACATATATATGGGGAGGTACATGCTCCAACTCGGTTTTACAGTGAAAACTGCAAGAACTTCAAACCGGAACTAGTAAACAGACTGAGAAACCAGCGTAAAAGTTTCTCCTGCAAACTTTTCCCTTGGTACTAGTTGAAGGAACGTCTCTGCACATGCTCAGTTCTGAGAGATAATTGTGTGTGAAAGCCGTCCTTAACCTAGCTTGATGGGAACACAGTTTCTTTTCAGTTGCAATCTCCACTCCATACATATATATGGCGAGGAACTAGCTCCAAATCCGTTTTTCAGTGAAAACTGCAGGAAATTCAAACCGGCACTAGGAAACAGACTGAGAAACCAGAGTAACAGTTTCACCTGCAACCAGTTCCCTTGGTCCTAGAAGAACGAAATTCTCTCCATATGCTCAGTTCTGAAAGATAAGTGTGTGTGAAAGCCGTCCTTCACCTATCTTGTTGGGAACACAAAGATTCTTTTCGGTTGCAAACTCCACTCCATACATTTATATGGGCAGGTACTAGCTCCAAATCAGATTTACAGTGAAAACTGCAGGAACTTCAAAACGGCACTTGGAAACAGACTGAGAAACCAGAGTAAAAGTTTCTCCTGCAACCCGTTCCCTTGGTGCTAGATGAACGAACTTCTCTCCACATGCTAAGTTCTGAGAGATAAGTGTGTGTGAAAACCGTCCTTCACATAGCTTGTAGGGAACACAAAGTTTCTTTCAACTTGCAAACTCCACTCCATACATATATATGGGGAGGTACTAGCTCCAACTCGGTTTTAAAGTGAAAACTGCAGGAACTTCAAACCGGCACTAGGAAACAGACTGAGAAACCAGAGTAAAAGTTTCCCGTGCAAACTTTTCCCTTGATACTAGTTGAACGAACGTCTCTGCACATGCTCAGTTCTGAGAGATAATTGTGTTTGAAAGCCTTCCTTCACCTAGCTTGTTGGGAACACAAAGTTTCTTTTCAGTTGCAAACTCCTCTCCATACATATATATGGGGTGGTACTAGCTCCAACTCGGTTTTACAGTGAAAACTGCAGGAACTTAAAATTGGCACTAGGAAACAGACTGAGAAAGCAGAGTAAAAGTTTCTCCTGCAACCCGTTCCCTTGGTGCTAGGTGAACGAACGTTTGTCCACATGCTCAGGTCTGAGAGATAATTGTGTGCGAAAGCCGTCCTTAACCTATCTTGTTGGGAACACAGTTTCTTTTCAGTTGCAATCTCCGCTCCATACATATATATGGGGAGGAACTAGCTCCAAATCGGTTTTTCAGTGAAAACTGCAGGAACTTCAAACCGGCACTAGGAAACAGACTGAGAAACCAGAGTAACAGTTTCAACTGCAAACAGTTCCCTTGGTCCTAGAAGAACGAAATTCTCTCCATATGCTCAGTTCTGAAAGATAAGTGTGTGTGAAAGCCGTCCTTCACCTATCTTGTTGGGAACACAAAGATTCTTTTCGGTTGCAAACTCCACTCCATACATTTATATGGGGAGGTACTAGCTCCAAATCAGATTTACAGTGAAAACTGCAGGAACTTCAAAACGGCACTTGGAAATAGACTGAGAAACCAGAGTAAAAGTTTCTCCTGCAACCCGTTCCCTTGGTGCTAGATGAACGAACGTCTCTCCACATGCTAAGTTCTGAGAGATAAGTGTGTGTGAAAACCGTCCTTCATATAGCTTGTAGGGAACACAAAGTTTCTTTTAACTTGCAAACTCCACTCCATACATATATATGGGGAGGTACTAGCTCCAACTCAATTTTACAGTGTAAACTGCAGGAACTTCAAACCAGCACTAGGAAACAGACTGAGAAACCAGAGTGAAAGTTTCTCTTGCAACCTGTTCCCTTGGTGCTAGATGAACGAACGTCTCTCCACATGCTAAGTTCTGAGAAATAAGTGTGTGTGAAATCCGTCCTTCACAATGCTTGTTGGGAAAACAAAGATTTTTTTCAATTGCAAACTCGACTCCATACATATATATGGGGAGGTACTAGGTCCAAATCTGTTTTACAGTGAAAAATGTAGGAACTTCAAACTGGCACTAGGAAACAGACTGAGAAACCAGAGTAAAAGTTTCTCCTGCAACCCGTTCACTTGGTGCTAGATGAACGAACGTCTCTCCACATGCTCAGTTCTGAGAGATATGTGTGTGTGAAAGCTGCCCTTCACCAAGCTTGTTGGGAACACAAAGTTTCTTTTCACTTGCAAACTTCACTCCATACATATATATGGGGAGTTAATAGCTCCAAATCGGTTTTACAGCGAAAACTGCAGGAACTTAAAACAGGCACTAGGAGAAAACTGAGAAACCAGAGTAAAGTTATTCCAGCAACCCGTACACTTAATGCTAGATGAACGAACGTCTCTCCACCTGCTCAGTTCTGAGAGATAAGTGTGTGTGAAAGCCGTCCTTCACCTAGCTTGTTGGGAACACAAAGTTTCTTTTCAGCTGCAAACTCCACTCCATACATATATATGGGGTATTACTAGCTCCAAGTCGGTTTTACAGTGAAAACTGCAGGAAATTCAAACTGGCACTAGGAAACAGACTGACAAACCAGAGTAAAAGTTTCTCCTGCAACCCGTTCCCTTGGTGGTAGATGAACGAACGTCTCTCCACATGCTCAGTTCTGAGAGATAAGTGTGTGTGAAAGCCGTCCTTTACCAAGCTTGTTGGGAACACAAAGTATCTTTACACTTGCAAACTTAACTCCATATATATATATGGGGAGGTACATGCTCCAACTCGGTTTTACAGTGAAAACTGCAAGAACTTCAAACCAGAAGTAGTAAACAGACTGAGAAACCAGTGTAAAAGTTTCTCCTGAAAACTTTTCCCTTGGTACTAGTTGAACGAACGTCTCTGCACATGCTCAGTTCTGAGAGATAAGTGTGTTTGAAAGCCTTCCTTCACCTAACTTGTTGGGAACACAAAGATTCTTTTCAGTTGCAAACTCCTCTCCATACATATATATGGGGTGGTACTAGCTCCAACTCGGTTTTACAGTGAAAACTGCAGGAACTTAAAACTGGCACTAGGAAACAGACTGAGAAAGCAGAGTAAAAGATTCTCCTGCAACCCGTTCCCTTGGTTCTAGGTGGACGAACGTTTGTTCACATGCTCAGATCTGAGAGATAAGTGTGTGTGAAAGCCGTCCTTCACCTAGCTTGTTGGGAACACAGTTTCTTTTCAGTTGCAATCTCCACTCCATACATATATATGGGGAGGTACTAGCTCCAAATCCGTTTTTCAGTGAAAAATGCAGGAACTTCAAACCGGCACTAGGAAAAAGGCTGAGAAACCGGAGTAAATGTTTCTCCTTCAACCCGTTCCCTTTTTGCTAGATGAACGAACGTCTCTCCACATGCTAAGTTCTGAGAGATAAGTGTGTGTGAAAGCCGTCCTTCACCTAGCTTGCTGGGAACACAAAGTTTCTTTTCAGTTGCAAAATCCACTCCATACATATATATGGGGTGGTACAAGCTCCAACTCGGTTTTAAAGTGAAAACTGCAGGAACTTCAAACCGGCACTAGGAAACAGACTGAGAAACCGGAGTAAATGTTTCTCCTTCAACCCGTTCCCTTTTTGCTAGATGAAGAAAAGTCTCTCCACATGCTCAGATCTGAGAGGTAAGTGTGTGTGAAAGCCGTCCTTTACCAAGCTTGTTGGGAACACAAAGTATCTTTACACTTGCAAACTCAACTCCATACATATATATGGGGAGGTACAAGCTCCAACTCTGTTTTACAGTGAAAACTGCAAGAACTTCAAACCGGCACTAGGAAACAGACTGAGAAACCAGAGTAAAAGTTTCCCGTGCAAACTTTTCCCTTGATAATAGTTGAACGAACGTCTCTGCACATGCTCAGTTCTGAGAGATAATTGTGTTTGAAAGCCTTCCTTCACCTAGCTTGTTGGGAACACAAAGTTTCTTTTCAGTTGCAAACTCCTCTCCATACATATATATGGGGCGGTACTAGCTCCAACACGGTTTTACAGTGAAAACTGCAGGAACTTAAAACTGGCACTAGGAAACAGACTGAGAATGCAGAGTAAAATTTCTCCTGCAACCCGTTCCCTTGGTGCTAGATGAAAGAACTTCTCTCCACATTTTCATCTCTGAGAGGTAAGTGTGTGTGAACGCCGTGTTTCACCTAGCTTGTTGGGAATACAAAGATACTTTTCAGTTGCAAACTCCACTCCATATATATATATATGGGGAGGTACTAGCTCCAACTCGGTTTTACAGTGAAAACTGCAGGAACTTAAAACCGGCACTAGGAAACAGACTGAGAAACCAGAGTAAAATTTTCTCCTGCAACCTGTTCCTTTAATGCTAGATGAACGAAAGTCTCTCCACATGCTCAGTTCTGAGAGATAAGTGTGTGTGAAAGCCGTCCTTCAACTAGATTGTTCAGAACACAAAGTAACTTTTCACTTGCAAACTCAACTCCATACATATATATGGGGATGTACAAGCTCCAACTCTGTATTACTGTGAAAACTGCAGGAACTTCAAACCGGCACTAGGAAACAGACTGAGAAACCAGAATAAAAATTTCTCCGGCAACCCGTTCCCTTGGTACTAGGTGAACGAACGTTTATCCACATGCTCAGATCTGAGAGATAATTGTGTGTGAAAGCCGTCCTTCACCTTGCTTTTTGGGAACACAGTTTCTTTTCAGTTGCAATCTCCACTCCATACATATATATGGGGAGGTACTAGCTCCAACTCGGTTTTTCAGAGAAAAATGCAGGAACTTCAAACCGGCACTAGGAAACAGACTGAGAAACCAGAGTAACAGTTTCTCCTGCAACCAGTTCCCTTGTTCCTAGAAGAACGAAATTCTCTCCATATGCTCAGTTCTGAAAGATAAGTGTGTGTGAAAGCCGTCCTTCACCTATCTTGTTTGGAACACAAAGATTCTTTTTGGTTGTAAACTCCACTCCATACATTTATATGGGGAGGTACTAGCTCCAAATCAGATTTACAGTGAAAATTGCAGGAACTTCAAACCGGCACTTGGAAACAGACTGAGAAACCAGAGAAAAAGTTTCTCCTGCAACCCGTTCCCTTCGTGCTAGATGAACGAACGTCTCTCCACATGCTAAGTTCTGAGAGATAAGTGTGTGTGAAAGCCGTCCTTCACCTAGCTAGTTGGGAACACAAAGTTTCTTTTCACTTGCAAACTCCACTCCATACATATATATGGGGAGGTACTAGCTCAAACTCGGTTTTAAAGTGAAAACTGCAAGAACTTCAAACCGGCACTAGGAAACAGACTGGGAAACCAGAGAGAGAGTTTCTCTTGCAACCCGTTCCCTTGGTGCTAGATGAACGAACGTCTCTCCACATGCTAAGTTCTGAGAGATAATTGTGTGTTAAATCCGTCATTCACTATGCTTGTTGGGAAAACAAAGATTTTTTTCAATTGAAAACTCCAGTCCATACATATATATGGGGAGGTACTAGGTCCAAATCAGTTTTACAGTGAAAAATGCAGGAACTTCAAACTGGCACTAGGAACCAGACTGAGAAACCAGAGTAAAAGTTTCTCCTGCAACCCGTTCACTTGGTGCTAGATG
This sequence comes from Camelus bactrianus, assembly GCF_048773025.1. Taxonomy (NCBI): domain Eukaryota; kingdom Metazoa; phylum Chordata; class Mammalia; order Artiodactyla; family Camelidae; genus Camelus; species Camelus bactrianus. Next base: position 1,863,592 of record NC_133569.1, read on the forward strand.
AACGAAAGTCTCTCCACATGCTCAGTTTTGAGAGATATGTGTGTGTGAAATCTGCCCTTCACCAAGCTTGTTTGGAACACAAAGTTTCTTTTCATTTGCAAACTTCACTCCATACATATATATGGGGAGTTACTAGCTCCAAGTCGTTTTTACAGTGAAAACTGCAGGAAATTCAAACTGGCACTAGGAAACAGACTGAGAAACCAGAGTAAAAGTTTCTCCTGCAACCCGTTCCCTTGGTGGTAGATGAACGAACGTCTCTCCACATGCTCAGTTCTGAGAGATAAGTGTGTGTGAACGCCGTCCTTAACCTAGCTTGTTGGGAACACAGTTTCTTTTCAGTTGCAATCTCCACTCCATACATATATATGGGGAGGTACTAACTCCAGCTCGGTTTTTCAGAGAAAAATGCAGGAACTTCAAACCGGCACTAGGAAACAGACTGAGAAACCAGAGTAATAGTTTCTCCTGCAACCAGTTCCCTTGTTCCTAGAAGAACGAAATTCTCTCCATATGCTCAGTTCTGAAAGATAAGTGTGTGTGAAAGCCGTCCTTCATCTATCTTGTTGGGAACACAAAGATTCTTTTCGGTTGCAAACTCCACTCCATACATTTATATGGGGAGGTACTAGCTCCAACTCAAATTTACAGTGTAAACTGCAGGAACTTCAAACCGGCACTAGGAAACAGACTGAGAAACCGGAGTAAATGTTTCTTCTTCAACCCGTTTCCTTTTTGCTAGATGAAAAAAGGTCTCTCCACATGCTCAGTTCTGAGAGGTAAGTGTGTGTGAAAGCCGTACTTCAGCTATCTTGTTTGGAACACAAAGATTCTTTTTGGTTGCATTCTCCACTCCATACATTTATATGGGGAGGTACTAGCTCCAAATCAGATTTACAGTGAAAACTGCAGGAACTTCAAACCGGCACTTGGAAACAGACTGAGAAACCAGAGAAAAAGTTTCTCCTGCAACCCGTTCCCTTGGTGCTAGATGAACGAACGTCTCTCCACATGCTAAGTTCTGAGAGATAAGTGTGTGTGAAAGCCGTCCTTCACCTAGCTTGTTGGGAACACAAAGTTTCTTTTCACTTGCAAACTCCACTCCATACATATATATGGGGAGGTACTAGCTCCAAATCCGTTTTTCAGTGAAAAATGCAGGAACTTCAAACCGGCACTAGGAAAAAGGCTGAGAAACCGGAGTAAATGTTTCTCCTTCAAACCGTTCCCTTTTTGCTAGATGAACGAACGTCTCTCCACATGCTAAGTTCTGAGAGATATGAATGTGTGAAAGCCGTCCTTCACCTAGCTTGCTGGGAACACAAAGTTTCTTTTCAGTTGCAAACTCAACTCCATACATATATATGGGGAGGTACAAGCTCCAACTCGGTTTTAAAGTGAAAACTGCAGGAACTTCAAACCGGCACTAGGAAACAGACTGAGAAACCGGAGTAAATGTTTCTCCTTCAACCCGTTCCCTTTTTGCTAGATGAAGAAATGTCTCTCCACATGCTCAGATCTGAGAGGTAAGTGTGTGTGAAAGCCGTCCTTTACCAAGCTTGTTGGGAACACAAAGTATCTTTACACTTGCAAACTCAACTCCATACATATATATGGGGAGGTACAAGCTCCAACTCTGTTTTACAGTGAAAACTGCAAGAACTTCAAACCGGCACTAGGAAACAGACTGAGAAACCAGAGTAAAAGTTTCCCGTGCAAACTTTTCCCTTGATACTAGTTGAACGAACGTCTCTGCACATGCTCAGTTCTGAGAGATAATTGTGTTTGAAAGCCTTCCTTCACCTAGCTTGTTGGGAACACAAAGTTTCTTTTCAGTTGCAAACTCCTCTCCATACATATATATGGGGTGGTACTAGCTCCAACTCGGTTTTACAGTGAAAACTGCAGGAAGTTAAAACTGGCACTAGGAAACAGACTGAGAAAACAGAGTAAAAGTTTCTCCTGCAACCCGTTCCCTTGGTGCTAGATGAAAGAACTTCTCTCCACATTTTCATTTCTGAGAGGTAAGTGTGTGTGAACGCCGTGTTTCACCTAGCTTGTTGGGAATACAAAGATACTTTTCAGTTGCAAACTCCACTCCATATATATATATATGGGGAGGTACTAGCTCCAACTCGGCTTTACAGTGAAAACTGCAGGAACTTCAAACCGGCACTAGGAAACAGACTGAGAAACCAGAGTAAAAGTTTCTCCTGCAACCCGTTCCTTTAATGCTAGATGAACGAAAGTCTCTCCACATGCTCAGTTCTGAGAGATAAGTGTGTGTGAAAGCCGTCCTTCACCTAGATTGTTCGGAACACAAAGTAACTTTTCACTTGCAAACTCAACTCCATACATATATATGGGGATGTACAAGCTCCAACTCTGTTTTACTGTGAAAAATGCAGGAACTTCAAACCGGCACTAGGAAACAGACTGAAAAACCAGAATAAAAATTTCTCCGGCAACCCGTTCCCTTGGTACTAGGTGAACGAACGTTTATCCACATGCTCAGATCTGAGAGATAATTGTGTGTGAAAGCCGTCCTTCACCTTGCTTTTTGGGAACACAGTTTCTTTTCAGTTGCAATCTCCACTCCATACATATATATGGGGAGGTACTAGCTCCAACTCGGTTTTTCAGAGAAAAATGCAGGAACTTCAAACCTGCACTAGGAAACAGACTGAGAAACCAGAGTAACAGTTTCTCCTGCAACCAGTTCCCTTGTTCCTAGAAGAACGAAATTCTCTCCATATGCTCAGTTCTGAAAGATAAGTGTGTGTGAAAGCCGTCCTTCACCTATCTTGTTTGGAACACAAAGATTCTTTTCGGTTGTAAACTCCACTCCATACATTTATATGGGGAGGTAGTAGCTCCAAATCAGATTTACAGTGAAAACTGCAGGAACTTCAAACCGGCACTTGGAAACAGACTGAGAAACCAGAGAAAAAGTTTCTCCTGCAACCCGTTCCCTTCGTGCTAGATGAACGAACGTCTCTCCACATGCTAAGTTCTGAGAGATAAGTGTGTTGAAATCCGTCATTCACTATGCTTGTTGGGAAAACAAAGATTTTTTTCAATTGCAAACTCCAGTCCATACATATATATGGGGAGGTACTAGGTCCAAATCTGTTTTACAGTGAAAAATGCAGGAACTTCAAACTGGCACTAGGAACCAGACTGAGAAACCAGAGTAAAAGTTTCTCCTGCAACCCGTTCACTTGGTGCTAGATGAACGAAAGTCTCTCCACATGCTCAGTTTTGAGAGATATGTGTGTGTGAAAGCTGCCCTTCACCAAGCTTGTTTGGAACACAAAGTTTCTTTTCACTTGCAAACTTCACTCCATACATGTATATGGGGAGTTACTAGCTCCAAGTCGGTTTTACAGTGAAAACTGCAGGAAATTCAAACTGGCACTAGGAAACAGACTGAGAAACCAGAGTAAAAGTTTCTCTTGCAACCCGTTCCCTTGGTGGTAGATGAACGAACGTCTCTCCACATGCTCAGTTCTGAGAGATAAGTGTGTGTGAACGCCGTCCTTTTCCAAGCTTGTTGGGAACACAAAGTATCTTTACACTTGCAAACTCAACTCCATACATATATATGGGGAGGTACATGCTCCAACTCGGTTTTACAGTGAAAACTGCAGGAACTTAAAACTGGCACTAGGAAACAGACTGAGAAAGCAGAGTAAAAGTTTCTCCTGCACCCGTTCCCTTGGTGCTAGGTGAACGAACGTTTGTCCACATGCTCAGATCTGAGAGATAATTGTGTGTGAAAGCCGTCCTTAACCTAGCTTGTTGGGAACACAGTTTCTTTTCAGTTGCAATCTCCACTCCATACATATATATGGGGAGGTACTAACTCCAGCTCGGTTTTTCAGAGAAAAATGCAGGAACTTCAAACCGGCACTAGGAAACAGACTGAGAAACCAGAGTAATAGTTTCTCCTGCAACCAGTTCCCTTGTTCCTAGAAGAACGAAATTCTCTCCATATGCTCAGTTCTGAAAGATAAGTGTGTGTGAAAGCCGTCCTTCATCTATCTTGTTGGGAACACAAAGATTCTTTTCGGTTGCAAACTCCACTCCATACATTTATATGGGGAGGTACTAGCTCCAACTCAAATTTACAGTGTAAACTGCAGGAACTTCAAACCGGCACTAGGAAACAGACTGAGAAACCGGAGTAAATGTTTCTTCTTCAACCCGTTTCCTTTTTGCTAGATGAAAAAAAGTCTCTCCACATGCTCAGTTCTGAGAGGTAAGTGTGTGTGAAAGCCGTACTTCAGCTATCTTGTTTGGAACACAAAGATTCTTTTTGGTTGCATTCTCCACTCCATACATTTATATGGGGAGGTACTAGCTCCAAATCAGATTTACAGTGAAAACTGCAGGAACTTCAAACCGGCACTTGGAAACAGACTGAGAAACCAGCGTAAAAGTTTCTCCTGCAAACATTTCCCTTGGTACTAGTTGAACGAACGTCTATGCACATGCTCAGTTCTGAGAGATAAGTGTGTTTGAAAGCCGTCCTTCACCTAGCTTGTTGGGAACACAAAGTTTCTTTTCACTTGCAAACTCCACTCCATACATATATATGGGGAGGTACAAGCTCCAACTCGGTTTTAAAGTGAAAACTGCAGGAACTTCAAACCGGCACTAGGAAACAGACTGAGAAACCGGAGTAAATATTTCTCCTTCAACCCGTTCCCTTTTTGCTAGATGAAGAAAAGTCTCTCCACATGCTCAGTTCTGAGAGGTAAGTGTGTGTGAAAGCCGTCCTTTACCAAGCTTGTTGGGAACACAAAGTATCTTTACACTTGCAAACTCAACTCCATACATATATATGGGGAGGTACAAGCTCCAACTCTGTTTTACAGTGAAAACTGCAAGAACTTCAAACCGGCACTAGGAAACAGACTGAGAAACCAGAGTAAAAGTTTCCCCTGCAATCTTTTCCCTTGGTACTAGTTGAACGAACGTCTCTGCACATGCTCAGTTCTGAGAGATAAGTGTGTTTGAAAGCCTTCCTTCACCTAGCTAGTTGGGAACACAAAGTTTCTTTTCAGTTGCAAACTCCTCTCCATACATATATATGGGGTGGTACTAGCTCCAAATCTGTTTTACAGTGATAACTGAAGGAACTCAAAACTGGCAGTAGGAAACAGACTGAGAAAGCAGAGTAAAAGTTTCTCCTGCAACCCGTTCCCTTGGTGCTAGATGAAAGAACGTCTCTCCACATTTTCATTTCTGAGAGGTAAGTGTGTGTGAACGCCGTGTTTCACCTAGCTTGTTGGGAATACAAAGATACTTTTCAGTTGCAAACTCCACTCCATATATATATATATGGGGAGGTACTAGCTCCAACTCGGTTTTACAGTGAAAACTGCAGGAACTTCAAACCGGCACTAGGAAACAGACTGAGAATCCAGAGTAAAAGTTTCTCCTGCAACCCGTTCCTTTAATGCTAGATGAACGAAAATCTCTCCACATGCTCAGTTCTGAGAGATAAGTGTGTGTGAAAGCCGTCCTTCACCTAGATTGTTCGGAACACAAAGTAACTTTTCAGTTGCAAACTCAACTCCATACATATATATGGGGATGTACAAGCTCCAACTCTGTTTTACTGTGAAAACTGCAGGAACTTCAAACCGGCACTAGGAAAAAGACTGAGAAACCAGAATAAAAATTTCTCCTGCAACCCGTTCCCTTGTTGCTATGTGAACGAACGTTTATCCACATGCTCAGATCTGAGAGATAATTGTGTGTGAAAGCCGTCCTTCAACTTGCTTTTTGGGAACACAGTTTCTTTTCAGTTGCAATCTCCATTCCATACATATATATGGGGAGGTACAAGCTCCAACTCGGTTTTTCAGAGAAAAATGCAGGAATTTCAAACCGGCACTAGGAAACAGTCTGAGAAACCAGAGTAACAGTTTCTCCTGCAACCAGTTCCCTTGTTCCTAGAAGAACAAAATTCTCTCCATATGCTCAGTTCTGAAAGATATGTGTGTGTGAAAGCCGTCCTTCACCTATCTTGTTTGGAACACAAAGATTCTTTTCGGTTGTAAACTTCACTCCATACATTTATATGGGGAGGTACTAGCTCCAAATCAGATTTACAGTGAAAACTGCAGGAACTTCAAACCGGCACTTGGAAACAGACTGAGAAACCAGAGTAAAAGTTTCTCCTGCAATCCGTTCCCTTGGTGCTAGATGAACGAACGTCTCTCCACATGCTCAGTTCTGAGAGATAAGTGTGTGTGAAAGCCGTCCTTCACCTAGATTGTTGGGAACACAGTTTCTTTTCAGTTGCAATCTCCACTCCATACATATATATGGGGAGGTACTAACTCCAACTCGGTTTTTCAGAGAAAAATGCAGGAACTTCAAACCGGCACTAGGAAACAGACTGAGAAACCAGAGTAATAGTTTCTCCTGCAACCAGTTCCCTTGTTCCTAGAAGAACGAAATTCTCTCCATATGCTCAGTTCTGAAAGATAAGTGTGTGTGAAAGCCGTCCTTCATCTATCTTGTTGGGAACACAAAGATTCTTTTCGATTGCAAACTCCACACCATACATTTATATGGGGAGGTACTAGCTCCAACTCAATTTTACAGTGTAAACTGCAGGATCTTTAAACCTGCACTAGGAAAAAGGCTGAGAAACCGGAGTAAATGTTTCTTCTTCAACCCGTTTCCTTTTTGCTAGATGAAAAAAAGTCTCTCCACATGCTCAGTTCTGAGAGGTAAGTGTGTGTGAAAGCCGTCCTTCACCTATCTTGTTTGGAACACAAAGATTCTTTTTGGTTGCACTCTCCACTCCATACATTTATATGGGGAGGTACTAGCTCCAAATCAGATTTACAGTGAAAACTGCAGGAACTTCAAACCGGCACTTGGAAACAGACTGAGAAACCAGAGAAAAAGTTTCTCCTGCAACCCGTTCCCTTGGTGCTAGATGAACGAACGTCTCTCCACATGCTAAGTTCTGAGAGATAAGTGTGTGTGAAAGCCGTCCTTCACCTAGCTTGTTGGGAACACAAAGTTTCTTTTCACTTGCAAACTCCACTCCATACATATATATGGGGAGGTACAAGCTCCAACTCGGTTTTAAAGTGAAAACTGCAGGAACTTCAAACCGGCACTAGGAAACAGACTGAGAAACCGGAGTAAATATTTCTCCTTCAACCCGTTCCCTTTTTGCTAGATGAAGAAAATTCTCTCCACATACTCAGTTCTGAGAGGTAAGTGTGTGTGAAAGCCGTCCTTTACCAAGCTTGTTGGGAACACAAAGTATCTTTACACTTGCAAACTCAACTCCATACATATATATGGGGAGGTACAAGCTCCAACTCTGTTTTACAGTGAAAACTGCAAGAACTTCAAACCGGCACTAGGAAACAGACTGAGAAACCAGAGTAAAAGTTTCCCCTGCAATCTTTTCCCTTGGTACTAGTTGAACGAACGTCTCTGCACATGCTCAGTTCTGAGAGATAAGTGTGTTTGAAAGCCTTCCTTCACCTAGCTAGTTGGGAACACAAAGTTTCTTTTCAGTTGCAAACTCCTCTCCATACATATATATGGGGTGGTACTAGCTCCAAATCTGTTTTACAGTGATAACTGAAGGAACTCAAAACTGGCAGTAGGAAACAGACTGAGAAAGCAGAGTAAAAGTTTCTCCTGCAACCCGTTCCCTTGGTGCTAGATGAAAGAACGTCTCTCCACATTTTCATTTCTGAGACGTAAGTGTGTGTGAACGCCGTGTTTCACCTAGCTTGTTGGGAATACAAAGATACTTTTCAGTTGCAAACTCCACTCCATATATATATATATGGGGAGGTACTAGCTCCAACTCGGTTTTACAGTGAAAACTGCAGGAACTTCAAACCGGCACTAGGAAACAGACTGAGAATCCAGAGTAAAAGTTTCTCCTGCAACCCGTTCCTTTAATGCTAGATGAACGAAAATCTCTCCACATGCTCAGTTCTGAGAGATAAGTGTGTGTGAAAGCCGTCCTTCACCTAGATTGTTCGGAACACAAAGTAACTTTTCAGTTGCAAACTCAACTCCATACATATATATGGGGATGTACAAGCTCCAACTCTGTTTTACTGTGAAAACTGCAGGAACTTCAAACCGGCACTAGGAAAAAGACTGAGAAACCAGAATAAAAATTTCTCCTGCAACCCGTTCCCTTGTTGCTAGGTGAACGAACGTTTATCCACATGCTCAGATCTGAGAGATAATTGTGTGTGAAAGCCGTCCTTCAACTTGCTTTTTGGGAACACAGTTTCTTTTCAGTTGCAATCTCCATTCCATACATATATATGGGGAGGTACTAGCTCCAACTCGGTTTTTCAGAGAAAAATGCAGGAATTTCAAACCGGCACTAGGAAACAGTCTGAGAAACCAGAGTAACAGTTTCTCCTGCAACCAGTTCCCTTGTTCCTAGAAGAACAAAATTCTCTCCATATGCTCAGTTCTGAAAGATATGTGTGTGTGAAAGCCGTCCTTCACCTATCTTGTTTGGAACACAAAGATTCTTTTCGGTTGTAAACTTCACTCCATACATTTATATGGGGAGGTACTAGCTCCAAATCAGATTTACAGTGAAAACTGCAGGAACTTCAAACCGGCACTTGGAAACAGACTGAGAAACCAGAGTAAAAGTTTCTCCTGCAATCCGTTCCCTTGGTGCTAGATGAACGAACGTCTCTCCACATGCTCAGTTCTGAGAGATAAGTGTGTGTGAAAGCCGTCCTTCACCTAGATTGTTGGGAACACAGTTTCTTTTCAGTTGCAATCTCCACTCCATACATATATATGGGGAGGTACTAACTCCAACTCGGTTTTTCAGAGAAAAATGCAGGAACTTCAAACCGGCACTAGGAAACAGACTGAGAAACCAGAGTAATAGTTTCTCCTGCAACCAGTTCCCTTGTTCCTAGAAGAACGAAATTCTCTCCATATGCTCAGTTCTGAAAGATAAGTGTGTGTGAAAGCCGTCCTTCATCTATCTTGTTGGGAACACAAAGATTCTTTTCGATTGCAAACTCCACACCATACATTTATATGGGGAGGTACTAGCTCCAACTCAATTTTACAGTGTAAACTGCAGGATCTTTAAACCTGCACTAGGAAAAAGGCTGAGAAACCGGAGTAAATGTTTCTTCTTCAACCCGTTTCCTTTTTGCTAGATGAAAAAAAGTCTCTCCACATGCTCAGTTCTGAGAGGTAAGTGTGTGTGAAAGCCGTCCTTCACCTATCTTGTTTGGAACACAAAGATTCTTTTTGGTTGCACTCTCCACTCCATACATTTATATGGGGAGGTACTAGCTCCAAATCAGATTTACAGTGAAAACTGCAGGAACTTCAAACCGGCACTTGGAAACAGACTGAGAAACCAGAGAAAAAGTTTCTCCTGCAACCCGTTCCCTTGGTGCTAGATGAACGAACGTCTCTCCACATGCTAAGTTCTGAGAGATAAGTGTGTGTGAAAGCCGTCCTTCACCTAGCTTGTTGGGAACACAAAGTTTCTTTTCACTTGCAAACTCCACTCCATACATATATATGGGGAGGTACAAGCTCCAACTCGGTTTTAAAGTGAAAACTGCAGGAACTTCAAACCGGCACTAGGAAACAGACTGAGAAACCGGAGTAAATATTTCTCCTTCAACCCGTTCCCTTTTTGCTAGATGAAGAAAATTCTCTCCACATACTCAGTTCTGAGAGGTAAGTGTGTGTGAAAGCCGTCCTTTACCAAGCTTGTTGGGAACACAAAGTATCTTTACACTTGCAAACTCAACTCCATACATATATATGGGGAGGTACAAGCTCCAACTCTGTTTTACAGTGAAAACTGCAAGAACTTCAAACCGGCACTAGGAAACAGACTGAGAAACCAGAGTAAAAGTTTCCCCTGCAATCTTTTCCCTTGGTACTAGTTGAACGAACGTCTCTGCACATGCTCAGTTCTGAGAGATAAGTGTGTTTGAAAGCCTTCCTTCACCTAGCTAGTTGGGAACACAAAGTTTCTTTTCAGTTGCAAACTCCTCTCCATACATATATATGGGGTGGTACTAGCTCCAAATCTGTTTTACAGTGATAACTGAAGGAACTCAAAACTGGCAGTAGGAAACAGACTGAGAAAGCAGAGTAAAAGTTTCTCCTGCAACCCGTTCCCTTGGTGCTAGATGAAAGAACGTCTCTCCACATTTTCATTTCTGAGACGTAAGTGTGTGTGAACGCCGTGTTTCACCTAGCTTGTTGGGAATACAAAGATACTTTTCAGTTGCAAACTCCACTCCATATATATATATATGGGGAGGTACTAGCTCCAACTCGGTTTTACAGTGAAAACTGCAGGAACTTCAAACCGGCACTAGGAAACAGACTGAGAATCCAGAGTAAAAGTTTCTCCTGCAACCCGTTCCTTTAATGCTAGATGAACGAAAATCTCTCCACATGCTCAGTTCTGAGAGATAAGTGTGTGTGAAAGCCGTCCTTCACCTAGATTGTTCGGAACACAAAGTAACTTTTCAGTTGCAAACTCAACTCCATACATATATATGGGGATGTACAAGCTCCAACTCTGTTTTACTGTGAAAACTGCAGGAACTTCAAACCGGCACTAGGAAAAAGACTGAGAAACCAGAATAAAAATTTCTCCTGCAACCCGTTCCCTTGTTGCTAGGTGAACGAACGTTTATCCACATGCTCAGATCTGAGAGATAATTGTGTGTGAAAGCCGTCCTTCAACTTGCTTTTTGGGAACAGAGTTTCTTTTCAGTTGCAATCTCCATTCCATACATATATATGGGGAGGTACTAGCTCCAACTCGGTTTTTCAGAGAAAAATGCAGGAATTTCAAACCGGCACTAGGAAACAGTCTGAGAAACCAGAGTAACAGTTTCTCCTGCAACCAGTTCCCTTGTTCCTAGAAGAACAAAATTCTCTCCATATGCTCAGTTCTGAAAGATATGTGTGTGTGAAAGCCGTCCTTCACCTATCTTGTTTGGAACACAAAGATTCTTTTCGGTTGTAAACTCCACTCCATACATTTATATGGGGAGGTACTAGCTCCAAATCAGATTTACAGTGAAAACTGCAGGAACTTAAAACCGGCACTTGGAAACAGACTGAGAAACCAGAGTAAAAGTTTTTCCTGCCATCCGTTCCCTTGGTGCTAGATGAACGAACGTCTCTCCACATGCTCAGTTCTGAGAGATAAGTGTGTGTGAAAGCCGTCCTTCACCTAGATTGTTCGGAACACAAAGTATCTTTTCAGTTGCCAACACAACTCCATATATATATATGGGTATGTACAAGCTCCAACTCTGTTTTACTGTGAAAACTGCAGGAACTTCAAACCGGCACTAGGAAACAGACTGAGAAACCAGAATAAAAATTTCTCCGGCAACCCGTTCCCTTGGTACTAGGTGAACGAACGTCTCTCCACATGCTCAGATCTGAGAGATAATTGTGTGTGAAAGCCGTCCTTCACCTAGCTTGTTGGGAACACAGTTTCTTTTCAGTTGCAATCTCCACTCCATACATATAAATGGGGAGGTACTAGCTCCAACTCGGATTTTCAGAGAAAACTGCAGGAAATTCAAACCAGCACTAGGAAACAGACTGAGAAACCAGAGTGAAAGTTTCTCTTGCAACCCGTTCCCTTGGTGCTAGATGAACGAACGTCTCTCCACATGCTAAGTTCTGAGAGATAAGTGTGTGTGAAATCAGTCCTTCACTATGCTTGTTGGGAAAACAAAGATTTTTTTCAATTGCAAACTCCACTCCATACATATATATGGGGAGGTACTAGGTCCAAATCTGTTTTACAGTGAAAAATGCAGGAACTTCAAACTGGCACTAAGAAACAGACTGAGAAACCAGAGTAAAAGTTTCTCCTGCAACCCGTTCACTTGGTGCTAGATGAACGAACGTCTCTCCACATGCTCAGTTCTGAGAGATATGTGTGTGTGAAAGCTGCCCTTCACCAAGCTTGTTGGGAACACAAAGTTTCTTTTCACTTGCAAACTTCACTCCATACATATATATGGGGAGTTAATAGCTCCAACTCGGTTTTACAGTGAAAACTTCAGGAACTTAAAACAGGCACTAGGAAAAAACTGAGAAACCAGAGTAAAGTTATTCCAGCAACCCATTCCCTTAGTGCTAGATGAATGAACGTCTCTCCACCTGCTCAGTTCTGAGAGATAAGTGTGTGTGAAAGCCGTCGTTCACCTAGCTTGTTGGGAACACAAAGTTTCTTTTCAGTTGTAAACTCCACTCCATACATATATATGGGGAGTTACTAGCTCCAAGTCTGTTTTACAGTGAAAACTGCAGGAAATTCAAACTGGAACTAGGAAACAGACTGAGAAACCAGAGTAAAGGTTTCTCCTGCACCCCGTTCCCTTGGTGGTAAATGAACGAACGTCTCTCCACATGCTCAATTCTGATAGATAAGTGTGTGTGAAAGCCGTCCTTTACCAAGCTTGTTGGGAACACAAAGTATCTTTACACTTGCAAACTCAACTCCATACATATATATGGGGAGGTACATGCTCCAACTCGGTTTTACAGTGAAAGCTGCAAGAACTTCAAACCGGAACTAGTAAATAGACTGAGAAACCAGCGTAAAAGTTTCTCCTGCAAACATTTCCCTTGGTACTAGTTGAACGAACGTCTATGCACATGCTCAGTTCTGAGAGATAAGTGTGTTTGAAAGCCGTCCTTCACCTAGCTTGTTGGGAACACAAAGTTTCTTTTCACTTGCAAACTCCACTCCATACATATATATGGGGAGGTACAAGCTCCAACTCGGTTTTAAAGTGAAAACTGCAGGAACTTCAAACCGGCACTAGGAAACAGACTGAGAAACCGGAGTAAATATTTCTCCTTCAACCCGTTCCCTTTTTGCTAGATGAAGAAAAGTCTCTCCACATGCTCAGTTCTGAGAGGTAAGTGTGTGTGAAAGCCGTCCTTTACCAAGCTTGTTGGGAACACAAAGTATCTTTACACTTGCAAACTCAACTCCATACATATATATGGGGAGGTACAAGCTCCAACTCTGTTTTACAGTGAAAACTGCAAGAACTTCAAACCGGCACTAGGAAACAGACTGAGAAACCAGAGTAAAAGTTTCCCCTGCAATCTTTTCCCTTGGTACTAGTTGAACGAACGTCTCTGCACATGCTCAGTTCTGAGAGATAAGTGTGTTTGAAAGCCTTCCTTCACCTAGCTAGTTGGGAACACAAAGTTTCTTTTCAGTTGCAAACTCCTCTCCATACATATATATGGGGTGGTACTAGCTCCAAATCTGTTTTACAGTGATAACTGAAGGAACTCAAAACTGGCAGTAGGAAACAGACTGAGAAAGCAGAGTAAAAGTTTCTCCTGCAACCCGTTCCCTTGGTGCTAGATGAAAGAACGTCTCTCCACATTTTCATTTCTGAGAGGTAAGTGTGTGTGAACGCCGTGTTTCACCTAGCTTGTTGGGAATACAAAGATACTTTTCAGTTGCAAACTCCACTCCATATATATATATATGGGGAGGTACTAGCTCCAACTCGGTTTTACAGTGAAAACTGCAGGAACTTCAAACCGGCACTAGGAAACAGACTGAGAATCCAGAGTAAAAGTTTCTCCTGCAACCCGTTCCTTTAATGCTAGATGAACGAAAATCTCTCCACATGCTCAGTTCTGAGAGATAAGTGTGTGTGAAAGCCGTCCTTCACCTAGATTGTTCGGAACACAAAGTAACTTTTCAGTTGCAAACTCAACTCCATACATATATATGGGGATGTACAAGCTCCAACTCTGTTTTACTGTGAAAACTGCAGGAACTTCAAACCGGCACTAGGAAAAAGACTGAGAAACCAGAATAAAAATTTCTCCTGCAACCCGTTCCCTTGTTGCTAGGTGAACGAACGTTTATCCACATGCTCAGATCTGAGAGATAATTGTGTGTGAAAGCCGTCCTTCAACTTGCTTTTTGGGAACACAGTTTCTTTTCAGTTGCAATCTCCATTCCATACATATATATGGGGAGGTACAAGCTCCAACTCGGTTTTTCAGAGAAAAATGCAGGAATTTCAAACCGGCACTAGGAAACAGTCTGAGAAACCAGAGTAACAGTTTCTCCTGCAACCAGTTCCCTTGTTCCTAGAAGAACAAAATTCTCTCCATATGCTCAGTTCTGAAAGATATGTGTGTGTGAAAGCCGTCCTTCACCTATCTTGTTTGGAACACAAAGATTCTTTTCGGTTGTAAACTTCACTCCATACATTTATATGGGGAGGTACTAGCTCCAAATCAGATTTACAGTGAAAACTGCAGGAACTTCAAACCGGCACTTGGAAACAGACTGAGAAACCAGAGTAAAAGTTTCTCCTGCAATCCGTTCCCTTGGTGCTAGATGAACGAACGTCTCTCCACATGCTCAGTTCTGAGAGATAAGTGTGTGTGAAAGCCGTCCTTCACCTAGATTGTTGGGAACACAGTTTCTTTTCAGTTGCAATCTCCACTCCATACATATATATGGGGAGGTACTAACTCCAACTCGGTTTTTCAGAGAAAAATGCAGGAACTTCAAACCGGCACTAGGAAACAGACTGAGAAACCAGAGTAATAGTTTCTCCTGCAACCAGTTCCCTTGTTCCTAGAAGAACGAAATTCTCTCCATATGCTCAGTTCTGAAAGATAAGTGTGTGTGAAAGCCGTCCTTCATCTATCTTGTTGGGAACACAAAGATTCTTTTCGATTGCAAACTCCACACCATACATTTATATGGGGAGGTACTAGCTCCAACTCAATTTTACAGTGTAAACTGCAGGATCTTTAAACCTGCACTAGGAAAAAGGCTGAGAAACCGGAGTAAATGTTTCTTCTTCAACCCGTTTCCTTTTTGCTAGATGAAAAAAAGTCTCTCCACATGCTCAGTTCTGAGAGGTAAGTGTGTGTGAAAGCCGTCCTTCACCTATCTTGTTTGGAACACAAAGATTCTTTTTGGTTGCACTCTCCACTCCATACATTTATATGGGGAGGTACTAGCTCCAAATCAGATTTACAGTGAAAACTGCAGGAACTTCAAACCGGCACTTGGAAACAGACTGAGAAACCAGAGAAAAAGTTTCTCCTGCAACCCGTTCCCTTGGTGCTAGATGAACGAACGTCTCTCCACATGCTAAGTTCTGAGAGATAAGTGTGTGTGAAAGCCGTCCTTCACCTAGCTTGTTGGGAACACAAAGTTTCTTTTCACTTGCAAACTCCACTCCATACATATATATGGGGAGGTACAAGCTCCAACTCGGTTTTAAAGTGAAAACTGCAGGAACTTCAAACCGGCACTAGGAAACAGACTGAGAAACCGGAGTAAATATTTCTCCTTCAACCCGTTCCCTTTTTGCTAGATGAAGAAAATTCTCTCCACATACTCAGTTCTGAGAGGTAAGTGTGTGTGAAAGCCGTCCTTTACCAAGCTTGTTGGGAACACAAAGTATCTTTACACTTGCAAACTCAACTCCATACATATATATGGGGAGGTACAAGCTCCAACTCTGTTTTACAGTGAAAACTGCAAGAACTTCAAACCGGCACTAGGAAACAGACTGAGAAACCAGAGTAAAAGTTTCCCCTGCAATCTTTTCCCTTGGTACTAGTTGAACGAACGTCTCTGCACATGCTCAGTTCTGAGAGATAAGTGTGTTTGAAAGCCTTCCTTCACCTAGCTAGTTGGGAACACAAAGTTTCTTTTCAGTTGCAAACTCCTCTCCATACATATATATGGGGTGGTACTAGCTCCAAATCTGTTTTACAGTGATAACTGAAGGAACTCAAAACTGGCAGTAGGAAACAGACTGAGAAAGCAGAGTAAAAGTTTCTCCTGCAACCCGTTCCCTTGGTGCTAGATGAAAGAACGTCTCTCCACATTTTCATTTCTGAGACGTAAGTGTGTGTGAACGCCGTGTTTCACCTAGCTTGTTGGGAATACAAAGATACTTTTCAGTTGCAAACTCCACTCCATATATATATATATGGGGAGGTACTAGCTCCAACTCGGTTTTACAGTGAAAACTGCAGGAACTTCAAACCGGCACTAGGAAACAGACTGAGAATCCAGAGTAAAAGTTTCTCCTGCAACCCGTTCCTTTAATGCTAGATGAACGAAAATCTCTCCACATGCTCAGTTCTGAGAGATAAGTGTGTGTGAAAGCCGTCCTTCACCTAGATTGTTCGGAACACAAAGTAACTTTTCAGTTGCAAACTCAACTCCATACATATATATGGGGATGTACAAGCTCCAACTCTGTTTTACTGTGAAAACTGCAGGAACTTCAAACCGGCACTAGGAAAAAGACTGAGAAACCAGAATAAAAATTTCTCCGGCAACCCGTTCCCTTGTTGCTAGGTGAACGAACGTTTATCCACATGCTCAGATCTGAGAGATAATTGTGTGTGAAAGCCGTCCTTCAACTTGCTTTTTGGGAACACAGTTTCTTTTCAGTTGCAATCTCCATTCCATACATATATATGGGGAGGTACTAGCTCCAACTCGGTTTTTCAGAGAAAAATGCAGGAATTTCAAACCGGCACTAGGAAACAGTCTGAGAAACCAGAGTAACAGTTTCTCCTGCAACCAGTTCCCTTGTTCCTAGAAGAACAAAATTCTCTCCATATGCTCAGTTCTGAAAGATATGTGTGTGTGAAAGCCGTCCTTCACCTATCTTGTTTGGAATACAAAGATTCTTTTCGGTTGTAAACTCCACTCCATACATTTATATGGGGAGGTACTAGCTCCAAATCAGATTTACAGTGAAAACTGCAGGAACTTAAAACCGGCACTTGGAAACAGACTGAGAAACCAGAGTAAAAGTTTTTCCTGCAATCCGTTCCCTTGGTGCTAGATGAACGAACGTCTCTCCACATGCTCAGTTCTGAGAGATAAGTGTGTGTGAAAGCCGTCCTTCACCTAGATTGTTCGGAACACAAAGTATCTTTTCAGTTGCCAACACAACTCCATATATATATATGGGTATGTACAAGCTCCAACTCTGTTTTACTGTGAAAACTGCAGGAACTTCAAACCGGCACTAGGAAACAGACTGAGAAACCAGAATAAAAATTTCTCCGGCAACCCGTTCCCTTGGTACTAGGTGAACGAACGTCTCTCCACATGCTCAGATCTGAGAGATAATTGTGTGTGAAAGCCGTCCTTCACCTAGCTTGTTGGGAACACAGTTTCTTTTCAGTTGCAATCTCCACTCCATACATATAAATGGGGAGGTACTAGCTCCAACTCGGATTTTCAGAGAAAACTGCAGGAAATTCAAACCAGCACTAGGAAACAGACTGAGAAACCAGAGTGAAAGTTTCTCTTGCAACCCGTTCCCTTGGTGCTAGATGAACGAACGTCTCTCCACATGCTAAGTTCTGAGAGATAAGTGTGTGTGAAATCAGTCCTTCACTATGCTTGTTGGGAAAACAAAGATTTTTTTCAATTGCAAACTCCACTCCATACATATATATGGGGAGGTACTAGGTCCAAATCTGTTTTACAGTGAAAAATGCAGGAACTTCAAACTGGCACTAAGAAACAGACTGAGAAACCAGAGTAAAAGTTTCTCCTGCAACCCGTTCACTTGGTGCTAGATGAACGAACGTCTCTCCACATGCTCAGTTCTGAGAGATATGTGTGTGTGAAAGCTGCCCTTCACCAAGCTTGTTGGGAACACAAAGTTTCTTTTCACTTGCAAACTTCACTCCATACATATATATGGGGAGTTAATAGCTCCAACTCGGTTTTACAGTGAAAACTTCAGGAACTTAAAACAGGCACTAGGAAAAAACTGAGAAACCAGAGTAAAGTTATTCCAGCAACCCATTCCCTTAGTGCTAGATGAATGAACGTCTCTCCACCTGCTCAGTTCTGAGAGATAAGTGTGTGTGAAAGCCGTCGTTCACCTAGCTTGTTGGGAACACAAAGTTTCTTTTCAGTTGTAAACTCCACTCCATACATATATATGGGGAGTTACTAGCTCCAAGTCTGTTTTACAGTGAAAACTGCAGGAAATTCAAACTGGAACTAGGAAACAGACTGAGAAACCAGAGTAAAGGTTTCTCCTGCACCCCGTTCCCTCGGTGGTAAATGAACGAACGTCTCTCCACATGCTCAATTCTGATAGATAAGTGTGTGTGAAAGCCGTCCTTTACCAAGCTTGTTGGGAACACAAAGTATCTTTACACTTGCAAACTCAACTCCATACATATATATGGGGAGGTACATGCTCCAACTCGGTTTTACAGTGAAAGCTGCAAGAACTTCAAACCGGAACTAGTAAATAGACTGAGAAACCAGCGTAAAAGTTTCTCCTGCAAACATTTCCCTTGGTACTAGTTGAACGAACGTCTATGCACATGCTCAGTTCTGAGAGATAAGTGTGTTTGAAAGCCGTCCTTCACCTAGCTTGTTGGGAACACAAAGTTTCTTTTCACTTGCAAACTCCACTCCATACATATATATGGGGAGGTACAAGCTCCAACTCGGTTTTAAAGTGAAAACTGCAGGAACTTCAAACCGGCACTAGGAAACAGACTGAGAAACCGGAGTAAATATTTCTCCTTCAACCCGTTCCCTTTTTGCTAGATGAAGAAAAGTCTCTCCACATGCTCAGTTCTGAGAGGTAAGTGTGTGTGAAAGCCGTCCTTTACCAAGCTTGTTGGGAACACAAAGTATCTTTACACTTGCAAACTCAACTCCATACATATATATGGGGAGGTACAAGCTCCAACTCTGTTTCACAGTGAAAACTGCAAGAACTTCAAACCGGCACTAGGAAACAGACTGAGAAACCAGAGTAAAAGTTTCCCCTGCAATCTTTTCCCTTGGTACTAGTTGAACGAACGTCTCTGCACATGCTCAGTTCTGAGAGATAAGTGTGTTTGAAAGCCTTCCTTCACCTAGCTAGTTGGGAACACAAAGTTTCTTTTCAGTTGCAAACTCCTCTCCATACATATATATGGGGTGGTACTAGCTCCAAATCTGTTTTACAGTGATAACTGAAGGAACTCAAAACTGGCAGTAGGAAACAGACTGAGAAAGCAGAGTAAAAGTTTCTCCTGCAACCCGTTCCCTTGGTGCTAGATGAAAGAACGTCTCTCCACATTTTCATTTCTGAGAGGTAAGTGTGTGTGAACGCCGTGTTTCACCTAGCTTGTTGGGAATACAAAGATACTTTTCAGTTGCAAACTCCACTCCATATATATATATATGGGGAGGTACTAGCTCCAACTCGGTTTTACAGTGAAAACTGCAGGAACTTCAAACCGGCACTAGGAAACAGACTGAGAATCCAGAGTAAAAGTTTCTCCTGCAACCCGTTCCTTTAATGCTAGATGAACGAAAATCTCTCCACATGCTCAGTTCTGAGAGATAAGTGTGTGTGAAAGCCGTCCTTCACCTAGATTGTTCGGAACACAAAGTAACTTTTCAGTTGCAAACTCAACTCCATACATATATATGGGGATGTACAAGCTCCAACTCTGTTTTACTGTGAAAACTGCAGGAACTTCAAACCGGCACTAGGAAAAAGACTGAGAAACCAGAATAAAAATTTCTCCTGCAACCCGTTCCCTTGTTGCTAGGTGAACGAACGTTTATCCACATGCTCAGATCTGAGAGATAATTGTGTGTGAAAGCCGTCCTTCAACTTGCTTTTTGGGAACACAGTTTCTTTTCAGTTGCAATCTCCATTCCATACATATATATGGGGAGGTACAAGCTCCAACTCGGTTTTTCAGAGAAAAATGCAGGAATTTCAAACCGGCACTAGGAAACAGTCTGAGAAACCAGAGTAACAGTTTCTCCTGCAACCAGTTCCCTTGTTCCTAGAAGAACAAAATTCTCTCCATATGCTCAGTTCTGAAAGATATGTGTGTGTGAAAGCCGTACTTCACCTATCTTGTTTGGAACACAAAGATTCTTTTCGGTTGTAAACTTCACTCCATACATTTATATGGGGAGGTACTAGCTCCAAATCAGATTTACAGTGAAAACTGCAGGAACTTAAAACCGGCACTTGGAAACAGACTGAGAAACCAGAGTAAAAGTTTCTCCTGCAATCCGTTCCCTTGGTGCTAGATGAACGAACGTCTCTCCACATGCTCAGTTCTGAGAGATAAGTGTGTGTGAAAGCCGTCCTTCACCTAGATTGTTCGGAACACAAAGTAACTTTTCAGTTGCCAACACAACTCCATATATATATATGGGTATGTACAAGCTCCAACTCTGTTTTACTGTGAAAACTGCAGGAACTTCAAACCGGCACTAGGAAACAGACTGAGAAACCAGAATAAAAATTTCTCCGGCAACCCGTTCCCTTGGTACTAGGTGAACGAACGTCTCTCCACATGCTCAGATCTGAGAGATAATTGTGTGTGAAAGCCGTCCTTCACCTAGCTTGTTGGGAACACAGTTTCTTTTCAGTTGCAATCTCCACTCCATACATATAAATGGGGAGGTACTAGCTCCAACTCGGATTTTCAGAGAAAACTGCAGGAAATTCAAACCAGCACTAGGAAACAGACTGAGAAACCAGAGTGAAAGTTTCTCTTGCAACCCGTTCCCTTGGTGCTAGATGAACGAACGTCTCTCCACATGCTAAGTTCTGAGAGATAAGTGTGTGTGAAATCAGTCCTTCACTATGCTTGTTGGGAAAACAAAGATTTTTTTCAATTGCAAACTCCACTCCATACATATATATGGGGAGGTACTAGGTCCAAATCTGTTTTACAGTGAAAAATGCAGGAACTTCAAACTGGCACTAAGAAACAGACTGAGAAACCAGAGTAAAAGTTTCTCCTGCAACCCATTCACTTGGTGCTAGATGAACGAACGTCTCTCCACATGCTCAGTTCTGAGAGATATGTGTGTGTGAAAGCTGCCCTTCACCAAGCTTGTTGGGAACACAAAGTTTCTTTTCACTTGCAAACTTCACTCCATACATATATATGGGGAGTTAATAGCTCCAACTCGGTTTTACAGTGAAAACTTCAGGAACTTAAAACAGGCACTAGGAAAAAACTGAGAAACCAGAGTAAAGTTATTCCAGCAACCCATTCCCTTAGTGCTAGATGAATGAACGTCTCTCCACCTGCTCAGTTCTGAGAGATAAGTGTGTGTGAAAGCCGTCCTTCACCTAGCTTGTTGGGAACACAAAGTTTCTTTTCAGTTGTAAACTCCACTCCATACATATATATGGGGAGTTACTAGCTCCAAGTCTGTTTTACAGTGAAAACTGCAGGAAATTCAAACTGGAACTAGGAAACAGACTGAGAAACCAGAGTAAAGGTTTCTCCTGCACCCCGTTCCCTTGGTGGTAAATGAACGAACGTCTCTCCACATGCTCAATTCTGATAGATAAGTGTGTGTGAAAGCCGTCCTTTACCAAGCTTGTTGGGAACACAAAGTATCTTTACACTTGCAAACTCAACTCCATACATATATATGGGGAGGTACATGCTCCAACTCGGTTTTACAGTGAAAGCTGCAAGAACTTCAAACCGGAACTAGTAAATAGACTGAGAAACCAGCGTAAAAGTTTCTCCTGCAAACATTTCCCTTGGTACTAGTTGAACGAACGTCTATGCACATGCTCAGTTCTGAGAGATAAGTGTGTTTGAAAGCCTTCCTTCACCTAAATTGTTGGAAACACAAAGATTCTTTTCAGTTGCAAACTCCTCTCCATACATATATATGGGGTGGTACTAGCTCCAACTCGGTTTTACAGTGAAAACTGCAGGAAATTAAAACTGGCACTAGGAAACAAACTGAGAAAGCAGAGTAAAAGTTTCTCCTGCAACCCGTTCCCTTGGTGCTAGGTGAACGAACGTTTGTCCACATGCTCAGATCTGAGAGATAATTGTGTGTGAAAGCCGTCCTTAACCTAGCTTGTTGGGAACACAAAGATTCTTTTCGGTTGCTAACTCCACTCCATACATTTATATGGGGAGGTACTAGCTCCAAATCAGATTTACAGTGAAAACTGCAGGAACTTCAAAACGGCACTAGGAAACAGACTGAGAAACCAGAGTAAAAGTTTCTCCTGCAACCCGTTCCCTTGGTGCTAGATGAACGAAAGTGTCTACACATGCTAAGTTCTGAGAGATAAGTGTGTGTGAAAACCGTCCTTCACCTAGCTTGTAGGGAACACAAAGTTTCTTTTAACTTGCAAACTCCACTCCATACATATATATGGGGAGGTACTAGCTCCAACTCAATTTTACAGTGTAAACTGCAGGAACTTCAAACCGGCACTAGGAAAAATGCTGAGAAACCGGAGTAATTGTTTCTCCTTCAACCCGTTCCCTTTTTGCTAGATGAAAAAATGTCTCTCCACATGCTCAGTTCTGAGAGATAAGTGTGTGTGAAAGCCGTCCTTCACCTAGAATTTTGGGAACACAAAGTTTCTATTCAGGAGCAAATTACACTCCATACATATATATGGGGAGGTACTAGCTCCAACTCGGTTTTACAGTGAAAACTGCAGGAAATTCGATCCGGCACTAGGAAACAGACTGAGAAACCAGAAAAAGTTTCTCCTGCAAATCGTTCCCTTGGTGCTAGATGAACGAACGTCTCTCCACATGCTCAGTTCTGAGAGATATTTGTGTGTGAAAGCCGTCTTTCACATATCTTGCTGGGAACACAAAGTTTATTTTCAGTTGCAAACTCCAATCCATACATATATAGGGGGAGGTTCAAGCTCCAACTCGGTTTTACCATGAAAACTGCAGGAACTTCAAACCGGCACTAGGAAACACACTGTGAACCCAGAGTAAAAGTTTCTCCTGCAACCCGTTCCCTTGTTGCTAGATGAACGAAAGTCTCTCCACATGCTCAGTTCTGAGAGATAATTGTTTGTGAATGCCGTCCTTCACCTAGCTTGTTGGGAACACATAGTATCTTTTCAGTGGCAAACTCCATTCCATATATATATATGGGGAGGTAATAGCTCCAACTCGGTTTTACAGTGAAAACTGCAGGAACTTCAAAACGGCAATAGGGAACAGACTGAGAAACCACAGTAAATGTTTCTCCTGCAACCCGTTCCGTTGGTGCTAGACGAACGAAAGTCTCTCCACATGCTCAGATCTGAGAGGTAATTGGATGTTAAAGCCGTCCTTCACCTAGCTTCTTGGGAACACAAAGTTTCTTTTCAGTTGCAAACTCCATTCCATACATATATTTGGGGGTGTACTAGTTCAAACTCGGTTTTACAGTGAAAACTGCAGTAACTTCAAACCGGCACTAGGAAACAGACTGAGAAACCAGAGTAAAAGTTTCCCCTGCAATCTTTTCCCTTGGTACTAGTTGAACGAACGTCTCTGCACATGCTCAGTTCTGAGAGATAAGTGTGTTTGAAAGCCTTCCTTCACCTAGCTAGTTGGGAACACAAAGTTTCTTTTCAGTTGCAAACTCCTCTCCATACATATATATGGGGTGGTACTAGCTCCAAATCTGTTTTACAGTGATAACTGAAGGAACTCAAAACTGGCAGTAGGAAACAGACTGAGAAAGCAGAGTAAAAGTTTCTCCTGCAACCCGTTCCCTTGGTGCTAGATGAAAGAACGTCTCTCCACATTTTCATTTCTGAGACGTAAGTGTGTGTGAACGCCGTGTTTCACCTAGCTTGTTGGGAATACAAAGATACTTTTCAGTTGCAAACTCCACTCCATATATATATATATGGGGAGGTACTAGCTCCAACTCGGTTTTACAGTGAAAACTGCAGGAACTTCAAACCGGCACTAGGAAACAGACTGAGAATCCAGAGTAAAAGTTTCTCCTGCAACCCGTTCCTTTAATGCTAGATGAACGAAAATCTCTCCACATGCTCAGTTCTGAGAGATAAGTGTGTGTGAAAGCCGTCCTTCACCTAGATTGTTCGGAACACAAAGTAACTTTTCAGTTGCAAACTCAACTCCATACATATATATGGGGATGTACAAGCTCCAACTCTGTTTTACTGTGAAAACTGCAGGAACTTCAAACCGGCACTAGGAAAAAGACTGAGAAACCAGAATAAAAATTTCTCCTGCAACCCGTTCCCTTGTTGCTAGGTGAACGAACGTTTATCCACATGCTCAGATCTGAGAGATAATTGTGTGTGAAAGCCGTCCTTCAACTTGCTTTTTGGGAACACAGTTTCTTTTCAGTTGCAATCTCCATTCCATACATATATATGGGGAGGTACAAGCTCCAACTCGGTTTTTCAGAGAAAAATGCAGGAATTTCAAACCGGCACTAGGAAACAGTCTGAGAAACCAGAGTAACAGTTTCTCCTGCAACCAGTTCCCTTGTTCCTAGAAGAACAAAATTCTCTCCATATGCTCAGTTCTGAAAGATATGTGTGTGTGAAAGCCGTCCTTCACCTATCTTGTTTGGAACACAAAGATTCTTTTCGGTTGTAAACTTCACTCCATACATTTATATGGGGAGGTACTAGCTCCAAATCAGATTTACAGTGAAAACTGCAGGAACTTCAAACCGGCACTTGGAAACAGACTGAGAAACCAGAGAAAAAGTTTCTCCTGCAACCCGTTCCCTTGGTGCTAGATGAACGAACGTCTCTCCACATGCTAAGTTCTGAGAGATAAGTGTGTGGAAAGCCGTCCTTCACCTAGCTTGTTGGGAACACAAAGTTTCTTTTCACTTGCAAACTCCACTCCATACATATATATGGGGAGGTACAAGCTCCAACTCGGTTTTAAAGTGAAAACTGCAGGAACTTCAAACCGGCACTAGGAAACAGACTGAGAAACCGGAGTAAATATTTCTCCTTCAACCCGTTCCCTTTTTGCTAGATGAAGAAAATTCTCTCCACATACTCAGTTCTGAGAGGTAAGTGTGTGTGAAAGCCGTCCTTTACCAAGCTTGTTGGGAACACAAAGTATCTTTACACTTGCAAACTCAACTCCATACATATATATGGGGAGGTACAAGCTCCAACTCTGTTTTACAGTGAAAACTGCAAGAACTTCAAACCGGCACTAGGAAACAGACTGAGAAACCAGAGTAAAAGTTTCCCCTGCAATCTTTTCCCTTGGTACTAGTTGAACGAACGTCTCTGCACATGCTCAGTTCTGAGAGATAAGTGTGTTTGAAAGCCTTCCTTCACCTAGCTAGTTGGGAACACAAAGTTTCTTTTCAGTTGCAAACTCCTCTCCATACATATATATGGGGTGGTACTAGCTCCAAATCTGTTTTACAGTGATAACTGAAGGAACTCAAAACTGGCAGTAGGAAACAGACTGAGAAAGCAGAGTAAAAGTTTCTCCTGCAACCCGTTCCCTTGGTGCTAGATGAAAGAACGTCTCTCCACATTTTCATTTCTGAGACGTAAGTGTGTGTGAACGCCGTGTTTCACCTAGCTTGTTGGGAATACAAAGATACTTTTCAGTTGCAAACTCCACTCCATATATATATATATGGGGAGGTACTAGCTCCAACTCGGTTTTACAGTGAAAACTGCAGGAACTTCAAACCGGCACTAGGAAACAGACTGAGAATCCAGAGTAAAAGTTTCTCCTGCAACCCGTTCCTTTAATGCTAGATGAACGAAAATCTCTCCACATGCTCAGTTCTGAGAGATAAGTGTGTGTGAAAGCCGTCCTTCACCTAGATTGTTCGGAACACAAAGTAACTTTTCAGTTGCAAACTCAACTCCATACATATATATGGGGATGTACAAGCTCCAACTCTGTTTTACTGTGAAAACTGCAGGAACTTCAAACCGGCACTAGGAAAAAGACTGAGAAACCAGAATAAAAATTTCTCCGGCAACCCGTTCCCTTGTTGCTAGGTGAACGAACGTTTATCCACATGCTCAGATCTGAGAGATAATTGTGTGTGAAAGCCGTCCTTCAACTTGCTTTTTGGGAACACAGTTTCTTTTCAGTTGCAATCTCCATTCCATACATATATATGGGGAGGTACTAGCTCCAACTCGGTTTTTCAGAGAAAAATGCAGGAATTTCAAACCGGCACTAGGAAACAGTCTGAGAAACCAGAGTAACAGTTTCTCCTGCAACCAGTTCCCTTGTTCCTAGAAGAACAAAATTCTCTCCATATGCTCAGTTCTGAAAGATATGTGTGTGTGAAAGCCGTCCTTCACCTATCTTGTTTGGAATACAAAGATTCTTTTCGGTTGTAAACTCCACTCCATACATTTATATGGGGAGGTACTAGCTCCAAATCAGATTTACAGTGAAAACTGCAGGAACTTAAAACCGGCACTTGGAAACAGACTGAGAAACCAGAGTAAAAGTTTTTCCTGCAATCCGTTCCCTTGGTGCTAGATGAACGAACGTCTCTCCACATGCTCAGTTCTGAGAGATAAGTGTGTGTGAAAGCCGTCCTTCACCTAGATTGTTCGGAACACAAAGTATCTTTTCAGTTGCCAACACAACTCCATATATATATATGGGTATGTACAAGCTCCAACTCTGTTTTACTGTGAAAACTGCAGGAACTTCAAACCGGCACTAGGAAACAGACTGAGAAACCAGAATAAAAATTTCTCCGGCAACCCGTTCCCTTGGTACTAGGTGAACGAACGTCTCTCCACATGCTCAGATCTGAGAGATAATTGTGTGTGAAAGCCGTCCTTCACCTAGCTTGTTGGGAACACAGTTTCTTTTCAGTTGCAATCTCCACTCCATACATATAAATGGGGAGGTACTAGCTCCAACTCGGATTTTCAGAGAAAACTGCAGGAAATTCAAACCAGCACTAGGAAACAGACTGAGAAACCAGAGTGAAAGTTTCTCTTGCAACCCGTTCCCTTGGTGCTAGATGAACGAACGTCTCTCCACATGCTAAGTTCTGAGAGATAAGTGTGTGTGAAATCAGTCCTTCACTATGCTTGTTGGGAAAACAAAGATTTTTTTCAATTGCAAACTCCACTCCATACATATATATGGGGAGGTACTAGGTCCAAATCTGTTTTACAGTGAAAAATGCAGGAACTTCAAACTGGCACTAAGAAACAGACTGAGAAACCAGAGTAAAAGTTTCTCCTGCAACCCGTTCACTTGGTGCTAGATGAACGAACGTCTCTCCACATGCTCAGTTCTGAGAGATATGTGTGTGTGAAAGCTGCCCTTCACCAAGCTTGTTGGGAACACAAAGTTTCTTTTCACTTGCAAACTTCACTCCATACATATATATGGGGAGTTAATAGCTCCAACTCGGTTTTACAGTGAAAACTTCAGGAACTTAAAACAGGCACTAGGAAAAAACTGAGAAACCAGAGTAAAGTTATTCCAGCAACCCATTCCCTTAGTGCTAGATGAATGAACGTCTCTCCACCTGCTCAGTTCTGAGAGATAAGTGTGTGTGAAAGCCGTCGTTCACCTAGCTTGTTGGGAACACAAAGTTTCTTTTCAGTTGTAAACTCCACTCCATACATATATATGGGGAGTTACTAGCTCCAAGTCTGTTTTACAGTGAAAACTGCAGGAAATTCAAACTGGAACTAGGAAACAGACTGAGAAACCAGAGTAAAGGTTTCTCCTGCACCCCGTTCCCTCGGTGGTAAATGAACGAACGTCTCTCCACATGCTCAATTCTGATAGATAAGTGTGTGTGAAAGCCGTCCTTTACCAAGCTTGTTGGGAACACAAAGTATCTTTACACTTGCAAACTCAACTCCATACATATATATGGGGAGGTACATGCTCCAACTCGGTTTTACAGTGAAAGCTGCAAGAACTTCAAACCGGAACTAGTAAATAGACTGAGAAACCAGCGTAAAAGTTTCTCCTGCAAACATTTCCCTTGGTACTAGTTGAACGAACGTCTATGCACATGCTCAGTTCTGAGAGATAAGTGTGTTTGAAAGCCGTCCTTCACCTAGCTTGTTGGGAACACAAAGTTTCTTTTCACTTGCAAACTCCACTCCATACATATATATGGGGAGGTACAAGCTCCAACTCGGTTTTAAAGTGAAAACTGCAGGAACTTCAAACCGGCACTAGGAAACAGACTGAGAAACCGGAGTAAATATTTCTCCTTCAACCCGTTCCCTTTTTGCTAGATGAAGAAAAGTCTCTCCACATGCTCAGTTCTGAGAGGTAAGTGTGTGTGAAAGCCGTCCTTTACCAAGCTTGTTGGGAACACAAAGTATCTTTACACTTGCAAACTCAACTCCATACATATATATGGGGAGGTACAAGCTCCAACTCTGTTTTACAGTGAAAACTGCAAGAACTTCAAACCGGCACTAGGAAACAGACTGAGAAACCAGAGTAAAAGTTTCCCCTGCAATCTTTTCCCTTGGTACTAGTTGAACGAACGTCTCTGCACATGCTCAGTTCTGAGAGATAAGTGTGTTTGAAAGCCTTCCTTCACCTAGCTAGTTGGGAACACAAAGTTTCTTTTCAGTTGCAAACTCCTCTCCATACATATATATGGGGTGGTACTAGCTCCAAATCTGTTTTACAGTGATAACTGAAGGAACTCAAAACTGGCAGTAGGAAACAGACTGAGAAAGCAGAGTAAAAGTTTCTCCTGCAACCCGTTCCCTTGGTGCTAGATGAAAGAACGTCTCTCCACATTTTCATTTCTGAGAGGTAAGTGTGTGTGAACGCCGTGTTTCACCTAGCTTGTTGGGAATACAAAGATACTTTTCAGTTGCAAACTCCACTCCATATATATATATATGGGGAGGTACTAGCTCCAACTCGGTTTTACAGTGAAAACTGCAGGAACTTCAAACCGGCACTAGGAAACAGACTGAGAATCCAGAGTAAAAGTTTCTCCTGCAACCCGTTCCTTTAATGCTAGATGAACGAAAATCTCTCCACATGCTCAGTTCTGAGAGATAAGTGTGTGTGAAAGCCGTCCTTCACCTAGATTGTTCGGAACACAAAGTAACTTTTCAGTTGCAAACTCAACTCCATACATATATATGGGGATGTACAAGCTCCAACTCTGTTTTACTGTGAAAACTGCAGGAACTTCAAACCGGCACTAGGAAAAAGACTGAGAAACCAGAATAAAAATTTCTCCTGCAACCCGTTCCCTTGTTGCTAGGTGAACGAACGTTTATCCACATGCTCAGATCTGAGAGATAATTGTGTGTGAAAGCCGTCCTTCAACTTGCTTTTTGGGAACACAGTTTCTTTTCAGTTGCAATCTCCATTCCATACATATATATGGGGAGGTACAAGCTCCAACTCGGTTTTTCAGAGAAAAATGCAGGAATTTCAAACCGGCACTAGGAAACAGTCTGAGAAACCAGAGTAACAGTTTCTCCTGCAACCAGTTCCCTTGTTCCTAGAAGAACAAAATTCTCTCCATATGCTCAGTTCTGAAAGATATGTGTGTGTGAAAGCCGTCCTTCACCTATCTTGTTTGGAACACAAAGATTCTTTTCGGTTGTAAACTTCACTCCATACATTTATATGGGGAGGTACTAGCTCCAAATCAGATTTACAGTGAAAACTGCAGGAACTTAAAACCGGCACTTGGAAACAGACTGAGAAACCAGAGTAAAAGTTTCTCCTGCAATCCGTTCCCTTGGTGCTAGATGAACGAACGTCTCTCCACATGCTCAGTTCTGAGAGATAAGTGTGTGTGAAAGCCGTCCTTCACCTAGATGGTTCGGAACACAAAGTAACTTTTCAGTTGCCAACACAACTCCATATATATATATGGGTATGTACAAGCTCCAACTCTGTTTTACTGTGAAAACTGCAGGAACTTCAAACCGGCACTAGGAAACAGACTGAGAAACCAGAATAAAAATTTCTCCGGCAACCCGTTCCCTTGGTACTAGGTGAACGAACGTCTCTCCACATGCTCAGATCTGAGAGATAATTGTGTGTGAAAGCCGTCCTTCACCTAGCTTGTTGGGAACACAGTTTCTTTTCAGTTGCAATCTCCACTCCATACATATAAATGGGGAGGTACTAGCTCCAACTCGGATTTTCAGAGAAAACTGCAGGAAATTCAAACCAGCACTAGGAAACAGACTGAGAAACCAGAGTGAAAGTTTCTCTTGCAACCCGTTCCCTTGGTGCTAGATGAACGAACGTCTCTCCACATGCTAAGTTCTGAGAGATAAGTGTGTGTGAAATCAGTCCTTCACTATGCTTGTTGGGAAAACAAAGATTTTTTTCAATTGCAAACTCCACTCCATACATATATATGGGGAGGTACTAGGTCCAAATCTGTTTTACAGTGAAAAATGCAGGAACTTCAAACTGGCACTAAGAAACAGACTGAGAAACCAGAGTAAAAGTTTCTCCTGCAACCCGTTCACTTGGTGCTAGATGAACGAACGTCTCTCCACATGCTCAGTTCTGAGAGATATGTGTGTGTGAAAGCTGCCCTTCACCAAGCTTGTTGGGAACACAAAGTTTCTTTTCACTTGCAAACTTCACTCCATACATATATATGGGGAGTTAATAGCTCCAACTCGGTTTTACAGTGAAAACTTCAGGAACTTAAAACAGGCACTAGGAAAAAACTGAGAAACCAGAGTAAAGTTATTCCAGCAACCCATTCCCTTAGTGCTAGATGAATGAACGTCTCTCCACCTGCTCAGTTCTGAGAGATAAGTGTGTGTGAAAGCCGTCCTTCACCTAGCTTGTTGGGAACACAAAGTTTCTTTTCAGTTGTAAACTCCACTCCATACATATATATGGGGAGTTACTAGCTCCAAGTCTGTTTTACAGTGAAAACTGCAGGAAATTCAAACTGGAACTAGGAAACAGACTGAGAAACCAGAGTAAAGGTTTCTCCTGCACCCCGTTCCCTTGGTGGTAAATGAACGAACGTCTCTCCACATGCTCAATTCTGATAGATAAGTGTGTGTGAAAGCCGTCCTTTACCAAGCTTGTTGGGAACACAAAGTATCTTTACACTTGCAAACTCAACTCCATACATATATATGGGGAGGTACATGCTCCAACTCGGTTTTACAGTGAAAGCTGCAAGAACTTCAAACCGGAACTAGTAAATAGACTGAGAAACCAGCATAAAAGTTTCTCCTGCAAACATTTCCCTTGGTACTAGTTGAACGAACGTCTATGCACATGCTCAGTTCTGAGAGATAAGTGTGTTTGAAAGCCTTCCTTCACCTAAATTGTTGGAAACACAAAGATTCTTTTCAGTTGCAAACTCCTCTCCATACATATATATGGGGTGGTACTAGCTCCAACTCGGTTTTACAGTGAAAACTGCAGGAAATTAAAACTGGCACTAGGAAACAAACTGAGAAAGCAGAGTAAAAGTTTCTCCTGCAACCCGTTCCCTTGGTGCTAGGTGAACGAACGTTTGTCCACATGCTCAGATCTGAGAGATAATTGTGTGTGAAAGCCGTCCTTAACCTAGCTTGTTGGGAACACAAAGATTCTTTTCGGTTGCTAACTCCACTCCATACATTTATATGGGGAGGTACTAGCTCCAAATCAGATTTACAGTGAAAACTGCAGGAACTTCAAAACGGCACTAGGAAACAGACTGAGAAACCAGAGTAAAAGTTTCTCCTGCAACCCGTTCCCTTGGTGCTAGATGAACGAAAGTGTCTACACATGCTAAGTTCTGAGAGATAAGTGTGTGTGAAAACCGTCCTTCACCTAGCTTGTAGGGAACACAAAGTTTCTTTTAACTTGCAAACTCCACTCCATACATATATATGGGGAGGTACTAGCTCCAACTCAATTTTACAGTGTAAACTGCAGGAACTTCAAACCGGCACTAGGAAAAATGCTGAGAAACCGGAGTAATTGTTTCTCCTTCAACCCGTTCCCTTTTTGCTAGATGAAAAAATGTCTCTCCACATGCTCAGTTCTGAGAGATAAGTGTGTGTGAAAGCCGTCCTTCACCTAGAATTTTGGGAACACAAAGTTTCTATTCAGGAGCAAATTACACTCCATACATATATATGGGGAGGTACTAGCTCCAACTCGGTTTTACAGTGAAAACTGCAGGAAATTCGATCCGGCACTAGGAAACAGACTGAGAAACCAGAAAAAGTTTCTCCTGCAAATCGTTCCCTTGGTGCTAGATGAACGAACGTCTCTCCACATGCTCAGTTCTGAGAGATATTTGTGTGTGAAAGCCGTCTTTCACATATCTTGCTGGGAACACAAAGTTTATTTTCAGTTGCAAACTCCAATCCATACATATATAGGGGGAGGTTCAAGCTCCAACTCGGTTTTACCATGAAAACTGCAGGAACTTCAAACCGGCACTAGGAAACACACTGTGAACCCAGAGTAAAAGTTTCTCCTGCAACCCGTTCCCTTGTTGCTAGATGAACGAAAGTCTCTCCACATGCTCAGTTCTGAGAGATAATTGTTTGTGAATGCCGTCGTTCACCTAGCTTGTTGGGAACACATAGTATCTTTTCAGTGGCAAACTCCTTTCCATATATATATATGGGGAGGTAATAGCTCCAACTCGGTTTTACAGTGAAAACTGCAGGAACTTCAAAACGGCAATAGGGAACAGACTGAGAAACCACAGTAAATGTTTCTCCTGCAACCCGTTCCGTTGGTGCTAGACGAACGAAAGTCTCTCCACATGCTCAGATCTGAGAGGTAATTGGATGTTAAAGCCGTCCTTCACCTAGCTTCTTGGGAACACAAAGTTTCTTTTCAGTTGCAAACTCCATTCCATACATATATTTGGGGGTGTACTAGTTCAAACTCGGTTTTACAGTGAAAACTGCAGTAACTTCAAACCGGCACTAGGAAACAGACTGAGAATCCAGAGTAAAAGTTTCCCTGCAACACGTTCCCTTGGTGCTAGATAAACGAACGTCTCTCCACATGCTCAGTTCTGAGAGATAAGTGTGTGTGAAAGCCGTACTTCACCTAGAATTTTGGGAACACAAAGTTTCTATTCAGGAGCAAATTACACTCCATACATATATATGGGGAGGTACTAGCTCCAACTCGGTTTTACAGTGAAAACTGCAGGAAATTCGATCCGGCACTAGGAAACAGACTGAGAAACCAGAAAAAGTTTCTCCTGCAAATCGTTCCCTTTGTGCTAGATGAACGAACGTCTCTCCACATGCTCAGTTCTAAGAGATATGTGTGTGTGAAAGCCGTCTTTCACATATCTTGTTGGGAACACAATGTTTATTTTCAGTTGCAAACTCCAATCCATACATATATAGGGGGAGGTTCAAGCTCCAACTGGGTTTTACCGTGGAAACTGCAGGAACTTCAAACCGGCACTAGGAAACACACTGTGAACCCAGAGTAAAAGATTCTCATGCAACCCGTTTCCTTGTTGCTAGATGAACGAAAGTCTCTCCACATGCTCAGTTCTGAGAGATAAGTGTGTGTGAAAGCTGAATTTCACCTAGCTTGTTGGGAATACAAAGTTTCTTTTCAGTGGCAAACTCCACTCCACACATATACATGGGGAGGTAATAGCTCCAACACAGTTTTACAGTGAAAACTGCAGGAACTTCAAACCGGAACTAGGAAACAGACTGAGAAACCAGAGAAAATGTTTCCCCTGCAACCCGTTCCATTTGGGCTAGATGAACGAACGTTTCTTCACATGTTCATTTCTGAGAGATAAGTGTGTGTGAAAGCCGTCCTTCACCTGGATTTTGGGGAACACAAAGTCTCTTTTCAGTTGCAAACTCCACTCCATACATATATATGGGGACGTACAAGCTCCACATCGATTTTACAGTGAAAAGTGCAGGAACTTCAAACCGGCACTAGGAAACAGACTGAGAAACCGGAGTAAAAGTTTCTCCTGCAACCCGTTCACTTTGTGCTAGATGAACAAACGTCTATCCACATGATTAGTTCTGAGAGATAAGTGTGTGTGAAAGGCGTCCTTCACTTAGCTTGTTGAGAACACAAAGATTCATTTCAGTTGCAAACTCCACTCCATACATATATATGGGGAAGTACTAGCTCCAACTCGGTTTTACAGTGAAAACTGCTGGAACTTCACACCGGCCCTAGGAAACAGACTGAGAAACCAGAGTAAATTTTTCTCATGCAACCCGTTCCCTTTGTGCAACATGAACGAACTTCTTTCCACATGCTAATTTCTGAGAGATAAGTGTGTGTGAAAGCCGTACTTCACCTTGCTTGTTGGAAATACAAAGTTTCTTTTCAGTGGCAAACTGCACTCCATACATATATAAGGGGAGGTTCTAGCTCCAACTCGGTTTTACAGTGAAAACTGCAGGAAATTCAAACCGGCACTTGGAAACAGACTGAGAATCCAGAGTAAAAGTTTCTCCTGCAACCCGTTCCCTTGGTGCTAGATGAACGAAAGTCTCTCAACATGCTCAGTTCTGAGACATAAGTGTGTGTGAAAGCCGTCATTCACCTAGCTTGTTGGGAACAAAATCTTTATTTTCAGTTGCAAACTCCAATCCATACATATATATGGGGAGGTTCTAGCTCCAACTCAGTTTTACAGTGAAAACTGCAGGAACTTCAAACCGGCACTAGGAAACACATTGTGAACCCAGAGAAAAATTTTCTCCTGCAACCCATTCCCTTGTTGGTAGATGAACGAAATTCTATTCACATGCTCAGTTCTGAGAGATAAGTGTGTGTGAAAGCCGTCCTTCACCTTGCTTGATGGGAACACAAAGTTTCTTTTCAGTTGCAAACCCCACTCCATACATATATATGGGGAGGTACTAGCTCCAACACGGTTTTACAGTGAAAACTGCAGGAACTTCAAACCGGCACTAGGAAACAGACTGAGCTACCAGATTATAAGTTTCTCCTGCAACCCTTTCCCTTTGTGCTAGATGAACGAACGTCTCTCCACATGCACAGTTCTAAGAGTTATGTGTGTGTGAAAGCCGTACTTCACCTAGCTTGTTGGGAACTAAATGTTTATTTTCAGTTGCAAACTCCAATCCATACTTATATAGGGGGAGATTCTAGCTCCAACTCGGTTTTACTGTGAAAACTGCAGGAACTTCAAACCGGCACTAGGAAACACACTGTGAACCCAGAGTAAAAGTTCCTACTTCAAACCGTTCCCTTTGTGCTACATGAACGAAAGTCTCTCCACATGCTCAGTTCGGAGAAATAAGTGTGTGTGAAAGCCGTCCTTCACCTAGATTGATGGGAACACAAAGTATCATTTAGGTGGCAAACTCCACTCCATATATATATATGGGGAAATAATAGCTCCAAATCGGTTTTACACTGAAAACTGCAGGAAATACATACCGGCTCTAGGAAACTGACTGAGAAACGAGAGAAATAGTTTCTCCTGCAACCCGTTCCATTTGTGCTAGATGAACGAACGTCTATTCACATGCTGAGTTCTGAGAGATAAGTGTGTCTGAAAGCCGTCCTTCACCTAGATTTTTGGGAACACAAAGTTTCTTTACAGTTGCAAACTCCACTCCATACATATATATGGGGAGGTACTAGCTCCAACTCGGTTTTACAGTGAAAACTGCAGGAACTTCAAACCGATACTAGGAAACAGATTGAGAATCCGGAGTAAAAGATTCTCCTGCAACCCGTTCCAATTGTGCTAGATGAACGAACGTGTCTCCACATGCTCAGTTCTGAGAGACATTTGTGTGTGAAAGCAGTCCTTCACATAGCTTGCTGGGAACACAATTTTTATTTTCAGTTGCCAACTCCAATCCATACATATATATGGGGAGGTACTAGCTTCAACTCGGTTTTACAGTGAAATCTGCAGGAAATTCGATCCGGCACTAGGAAACAGACTGAGAAAACAGATTAAAAGTTTCTCCTGCAACCCATTCCCTTGGTGCTAGATGAAAGAAAGTCTCTCCACATGCTCAGATCTGAGAGATAATTGGATGTCAATGCCGTCCTTCACATAGCTTCTTGGGAACACAAAGTTTCTTTTCAGTTGCAAACTCCATTCCATACATATATTTAGGGGGGTACTAGCTCCAACTCGGTTTTACAGTGAAAACTGCAGTAACTTCAAACCGGCACTAGGAAACAGTCTGAGAATCCAGAGTAAAAGTTTCTCCTGAAACACGTTCCCTTGGTGCTAGATAAACGAACTTCTCTCCACATGCTCAGTTCTGAGAGATAAGTGTGTGTGAAAGCCGTCCTTAACCTAGATTTTTGGGAACACAAAGTTTCTATTCAGGAGCAAATTACACTCCATACATATATATGGGGAGGTACTAGCTCCAACTCGGTTTTACAGTGAAAACTGCAGGAAATTCGATCCGGCACTAGGAAACAGACTGAGAAACCAGAAAAAGTTTCCCCTGCAAATCGTTCCCTTGGTGCTAGATGAACGAACGTCTCTACACATGCTCAGTTCTGAGACATATGTGTGTGTGAAAGCCGTCTTTCACCTATCTTGTTGGGAACACAATGTTTATTTTCAGTTGCAAACACCAATCCATACATATATAGGGGGAGGGTCAAGCTCCAACTCGGTATTACCGTGAAAACTGCAGGAAATTCAATCCGGCACTAGGAAACACACTGTGAACCCAGAGTAAAATTTCTCCTGCAACCCGTTCCCTTGTTGATAGATGAACGAAAGCCTCTCCACATGCTCAGTTCTGAGAAATAAGTGTGTGTTAAAGCCGTCCTTCACCTAGCTTGTTGGGAACACAAAGTTTCTTTTCAGTGGCAAACTCCACTTCACACATATACATGGGGAGGGAATATCTCCAACACAGTTTTACTGTGAAAACTGCAGGAACTTCAAACCGGAACTAGGAAACAGACTGAGAAACCAGAGTAAATGTTTCTCCTGCAACCCGTTCCATTTGGGCTAGATGAACGAACGTTTCTTCACATGTTCATTTCTGAGAGATAAGTGTGTGTGAAAGCCGTCCTTCACCTGGATTTTGGGGAACACAAAGTTTCTTTTCAGTTGCATACTCCACTCCATAAATATATATGGGGAGGTACAAGCTCCAACTCGATATTACAGTGAAAAATGCAGGAACTTCAAACCGGCACTAGGCAACAGACTGAGAAACCGGAGTAAAAGTTTCTCCTGCAAAAAGTTCCCTTTGTGCTAGATGAACAAACGTGTATCCACATGATTCGTTCTGAGAGATAAGTCTGTGGGAAAGCCGTCCTTCACTTAGCTTGTTGGGAACACAAAGATTCTTTTCAGTTGCAAACTCCACTCCATACATATATATGGGGAAGTACTAGCTCCAACTCGGTTTTAAAGTGAAAACTGCAGGGACTTCACACCGGCCCTAGGAAACAGACTGAGAAACCAGAGTAAATGTTTCTCATGCAACCCGTTCCCTTTGTGCTACATGAACGAACTTCTTTCCACATACTAAGTTCTGAGAGTTAAGTGTGTGTGAAAGCCGTACTTCATCTTGCTTGATGGGAACACAAAGTTTCTTTTCAGTGGCAAACTCCACTCCATACAAATATAAGGGGAGGATCTAGCTCCAACTCGGTTTTACTGTGAAAACTGCAGGATCTTCAAACCGGCACTAGGAAACACACTGGGAAACCAGAGTAAAAATTTCTCCTGCAACCCGTTCCATTGGTGCTAGATGAACGAACGTCTCTCAACATGCTCAGTTCTGAGACATAAGTGTGTGTGAAAGCCGTCCTTCACCTAGCTTGTTGGGAACAAAATGCTTATTTTCAGTTGCAAACTCCAATACATACATATATAGGGGGAGGTTCTAGCTCCAACTCAGTTTTACAGTGAAAACTGCAGGAACTTGAAACCGGCACTAGGAAAAACACTGTGAACCCAGAGTAAAATTTTCTCCTGCAACCCATTCCATTGTAGGTAGATGAACGAAAGTCTCTCCACATGCTCAGTTCTGAGAGAAAAGTGTGTGTGAAAGCCGTCCTTCACCTTGCTTGATGGGAACACAAAGTTTCTTTTCAGTTGCAAACCCCACTCCATACATATATATGGGGAGTTACTAGCTCCAAAACGGTTTTACAGTGAAAACTGCAGGAACTTCGACCCGGCACTAGGAAACAGACTGAGCAAACAGATTGTAAGTTTCCCCTGCAAACCTTTCCCTTAGTGCTAGATGAACGAACGTCTCTCCACATGCTCAGTTCTGAGAGATAAGTGTGTGTGAAAGCCGACCTTCACCTAGATTTTTGGGAACACAAAGTTTCTTTACATTTGGAAACTCCACTCCATACATATATATGGGGAGGTACTAGCTCCAACTCGATTTTACAGTGAAAACTGCAGGAACTGCACACCGGCACTAGGAAACAGACTTAGAAACCAGACTAAAAGTTACTCCTGCAACCCGTTCCCTTGGTGCTAGATGAACGAACGTCTCTCCACATGCTCAGTTCTGAGAGATAAGTGTGTGTGAAAGCCGTCCTTCACCTAGATTTTGGGAACACAAAGATTATTTTAAGTTGCAAACTCCACTCCATACATATATATGGGGAAGTACAAGCCCCAACTCGGTTTTACAGTGAAAACTGCAGGAACTTCAAACCGGCACTAGGAAACAGATTGAGAAACCGGAGTAAAAGTTTCTCCTGCAACCCGTTCCCATTGTGCTAGATGAACGAACGTGTCTCCACATGCTCAGTTCTGAGAAACATGTGTGTGTGAAAGCAGTCCTTCACATAGCTTGTTGGGAACACAATTTTTATTTTCAGTTGCCAACTCCAATCCATACATATATATGGGGAGGTACTAGCTCCAACTCGGTTTTACAGTGAAAACTGCAGGAAAATCAAACCGGCACTAGGAAACAGACTGAGAAACCAGATTAAAAGTTTCTCCTGCAAATCGTTCCCTTGGTGCTAGATGAACGAACGTCTCTCCACATGCTCAGATCTGAGAGATAAGTGTGTGTGAAAGCCGTCTTTCACCTAGCTTGTTGGGAACACAATGTTTATTTTCAGTTGCAAACCCCAATCCATACATATATAGGGGGAGGTTCAAGCTCCAACTCTGTATTACCGTGTAAACTGCAGGTACTTCAAACCGGCACTAGGAAACACAATGTGAACCCAGAGTTAAAGTTTCTCCTGCAACCCGTTCCCTTGTTGCTAGATGAACGAAAGTCTCTCCACATGCTCAGATCTGAGACATAAGTGTGTGTGAAAGCCGTCCTTCACTTAGCTTGTTGGGAACACAAAGATTCTTTTCAGTTGCAAACTCCACTCCATACATATATATGGGGAAGTACTAGCTCCAACTCGGTTTTAAAGTGAAAACTGCAGGGACTTCACACCGGCCCTAGGAAACAGACTGAGAAACCAGAGTAAATGTTTCTCATGCAACCCGTTCCCTTTGTGCTACATGAACGAACTTCTTTCCACATACTAAGTTCTGAGAGTTAAGTGTGTGTGAAAGCCGTACTTCATCTTGCTTGATGGGAACACAAAGTTTCTTTTCAGTGGCAAACTCCACTCCATACAAATATAAGGGGAGGATCTAGCTCCAACTCGGTTTTACTGTGAAAACTGCAGGATCTTCAAACCGGCACTAGGAAACACACTGGGAAACCAGAGTAAAAATTTCTCCTGCAACCCGTTCCATTGGTGCTAGATGAACGAACGTCTCTCAACATGCTCAGTTCTGAGACATAAGTGTGTGTGAAAGCCGTCCTTCACCTAGCTTGTTGGGAACAAAATGCTTATTTTCAGTTGCAAACTCCAATACATACATATATAGGGGGAGGTTCTAGCTCCAACTCAGTTTTACAGTGAAAACTGCAGGAACTTGAAACCGGCACTAGGAAAAACACTGTGAACCCAGAGTAAAATTTTCTCCTGCAACCCATTCCATTGTAGGTAGATGAACGAAAGTCTCTCCACATGCTCAGTTCTGAGAGAAAAGTGTGTGTGAAAGCCGTCCTTCACCTTGCTTGATGGGAACACAAAGTTTCTTTTCAGTTGCAAACCCCACTCCATACATATATATGGGGAGTTACTAGCTCCAAAACGGTTTTACAGTGAAAACTGCAGGAACTTCGACCCGGCACTAGGAAACAGACTGAGCAAACAGATTGTAAGTTTCCCCTGCAAACCTTTCCCTTAGTGCTAGATGAACGAACGTCTCTCCACATGCTCAGTTCTGAGAGATAAGTGTGTGTGAAAGCCGACCTTCACCTAGATTTTTGGGAACACAAAGTTTCTTTACATTTGGAAACTCCACTCCATACATATATATGGGGAGGTACTAGCTCCAACTCGATTTTACAGTGAAAACTGCAGGAACTGCACACCGGCACTAGGAAACAGACTTAGAAACCAGACTAAAAGTTACTCCTGCAACCCGTTCCCTTGGTGCTAGATGAACGAACGTCTCTCCACATGCTCAGTTCTGAGAGATAAGTGTGTGTGAAAGCCGTCCTTCACCTAGATTTTGGGAACACAAAGATTATTTTAAGTTGCAAACTCCACTCCATACATATATATGGGGAAGTACAAGCCCCAACTCGGTTTTACAGTGAAAACTGCAGGAACTTCAAACCGGCACTAGGAAACAGATTGAGAAACCGGAGTAAAAGTTTCTCCTGCAACCCGTTCCCATTGTGCTAGATGAACGAACGTGTCTCCACATGCTCAGTTCTGAGAAACATGTGTGTGTGAAAGCAGTCCTTCACATAGCTTGTTGGGAACACAATTTTTATTTTCAGTTGCCAACTCCAATCCATACATATATATGGGGAGGTACTAGCTCCAACTCGGTTTTACAGTGAAAACTGCAGGAAAATCAAACCGGCACTAGGAAACAGACTGAGAAACCAGATTAAAAGTTTCTCCTGCAAATCGTTCCCTTGGTGCTAGATGAACGAACGTCTCTCCACATGCTCAGATCTGAGAGATAAGTGTGTGTGAAAGCCGTCTTTCACCTAGCTTGTTGGGAACACAATGTTTATTTTCAGTTGCAAACCCCAATCCATACATATATAGGGGGAGGTTCAAGCTCCAACTCTGTATTACCGTGTAAACTGCAGGTACTTCAAACCGGCACTAGGAAACACAATGTGAACCCAGAGTTAAAGTTTCTCCTGCAACCCGTTCCCTTGTTGCTAGATGAACGAAAGTCTCTCCACATGCTCAGATCTGAGACATAAGTGTGTGTGAAAGCCGTACTTCACCTAGCTTGTAGGGAATACAAAGTTTCTTTTCAGTTGCAAACTCCACTCCATACATATATATGGGGAAGTACAAGCTCCAAATCGGTTTTACAGTGAAAACTGCAGGAACTTCACACCGGCAATAGGAAACATACTGAGAGACCAGAGTAAAATTTTCTCCTGCAAACCGTTCCATTTGTGCTAGATGAACGAAAGTCTCTCCACATGCTCAGATCTAAGAGATAAGTGTGTGTGAAAGCCGTCCTTCATCTAGCTTGTTGGGAACACAATGTTTATTTCAGTTGCAAACTCCAATCCATACATATATAGGGGGAGGTTCTAGCTCCAACTCGGTTTTACAGTGAAAAATGCAGGAAGTACAAACCGGCACTAGGAAACACGCTGTGAAAACAGAGTAAAAGTTTCCCCTGCAAGCCATTCCCTTGATGCTAGATGAAAGAACTTCTCTCCACATGCTCAATTCGGAGAGATAAGTGTGTGTGAAAGCCGTCCTTCACCTAGATTGATGGGAACACAAAGTATCATTTGAGTGGCAAACTCCACTCCATATATATATATGAGGAAGTAATAGCTCCAAATCGGTTTTACACTGAAAACTGAAGGAAATACATACCGGCTCTAGGAAACTGACTGAGAAACGAGAGAAATAGTTTCTCCTTCAACACGTTCCATTTGTGCTAGATGAACGAACGTCTATTCACATGCTAAGTTCTGAGAGATAAGTGTGTGTGAAAGCCGTACTTCACCTAGATTTTTGGGAACACAAAGTTTCTTTATAGTTGCAAACTCCACTCCATACATATATATGGGGAAGTACTAGCTCCAACTCGATTTTACAGTGAAAACTGCAGGAACTGCACACTGGCACTAGGAAACAGACTTAGAAACCAGACAAATAGTTTCTCCTGCAACCCGTTCCCTTGGTGCTAGATGAACGAAAGTCTCTCCACATGCTCAGGTCTGAGAGATAAGTGTGTGTGAATGCCGAACTTCACCTAGCTTGTTGGGAACACAAAGATTATTTTCAGTTGCAAAGTCCACTCCATACATGTATATGGGGAGGTACCAGCTCCAACTCGGTTTTACAGTGAAAACTGCAGGAACTTCAAACCGACACTAGGAAACAGATTGAGAAACCGGAGTAAAAGATTCTCCTGCAACCCGTTCCAATTGTGCTAGGTGAAAGAACTTGTCTCCACATTCTCAGTTCTGAGAGACATTTGTGTGTGAAAGCAGTCCTTCACATAGCGTGTTGGGAACACAATTTTTATTTTCAGTTGCCAACTCCAATCCATACATATATATGGGGAGGTACTAGCTCCAACTCGGTTTTACAGAGAAAACTGCAGGAAATTCGATCCGGCACTAGGAAACAGACTGAGAAAACAGATTAAAGTTTCTCCTGCAACCCATTCCCTTGGTGCTAGATGAAAGAAAGTCTCTCCACATGCTCAGATCTGAGAGATAATTGGATGTCAAAGCCGTTCTTCATCTAGCTTCTTGGGAACACAAAGTTTCTTTTCAGTTGCAAACTCCATTCCATACATATATTTAGGGGGGTACTAGCTCCAACTCGGTTTTACAGTGAAAACTGCAGTAACTTCAAACCGGC
Organism: Camelus bactrianus; assembly: GCF_048773025.1. Lineage (NCBI taxonomy): Eukaryota > Metazoa > Chordata > Mammalia > Artiodactyla > Camelidae > Camelus > Camelus bactrianus. The sequence continues at coordinate 1,906,306 of NC_133569.1, forward strand.
ACTAGGAAACAGTCTCAGAATCCAGAGTAAAAGTTTCTCCTGAAACACGTTCCCTTGGTGCTAGATAAACGAAATTCTCTCCACATGCTCAGTTCTGAGAGATAAGTGTGTGTGAAAGCCGTCCTTCACCTAGATTTTTGGGAACACAAAGTTTCTATTCAGGAGCAAATTACACTCCATACATATATATTGGGAGGTACTAGCTCCAACTCGGTTTTACAGTGAAAACTGCAGGAAATTCGATCCGGCACTAGGAAACAGACTGAGAAACCAGAAAAAGTTTCCCCTGCAAATCGTTCCCTTGGTGCTAGATGAACGAACGTCTCTCCACATGCTCAGTTCTGAGAACATATGTGTGTGTGAAAGCCGTCTTTCACCTATCTTGTTGGGAACACAATGTTTATTTTCAGTTGCAAACACCAATCCATACATATATAGGGGGAGGGTCAAGCTCCAACTCGGTTTTACCGTGAAAACTGCAGGAAATTCAATCCGGCACTAGGAAACACACTGTGAACCCAGAGTAAAATTTCTCCTGCAACCCGTTCCCTTGTTGATAGATGAACGAAAGTCTCTCCACATGCTCAATTCTGAGAAATAAGTGTGTGTGAAAGCCGTCCTTCACCTAGCTTGTTGGGAACACAAAGTTTCTTTTCAGTGGCAAACTCCACTAAACACATATACATGGGGAGGTAATATCTCCAACAGAGTTTTACTGTGAAAACTGCAGGAACTTCAAACCGGAACTAGGAAACAGACTGAGAAACCAGAGTAAATGTTTCTCCTGCAACCCGTTCCATTTGGGCTAGATGAACGAAAGTTTCTTCACATGTTCATTTCTGAGAGATAAGTGTGTGTGAAAGCCGTCCTTCACCTGGATTTTGGGGAACACAAAGTTTCTTTTCAGTTGCAAACTCCACTCCATAAATATATATGGGGAGGTACAAGCTCCAACTCGATTTTACAGTGAAAAGTGCAGGAACTTCAAACCGGCACTAGGCAACAGACTTAGAAACCGGAGTAAAAGTTTCTCCTGCAAACCGTTCCCTTTGTGCTAGATGAACAAACGTCTATCCACATGATTAGTTCTGAGAGATAAGTGTGTGTGAAAGCCGTCCTTCACTTATCTTGTTGGGAACACAAAGATTCTTTTCAGTTGCAAACTCCACTCCATACATATATATGGGGAAGTACTAGCTCCAACTCGGTTTTACAGTGAAAACTGCAGGAAATTCAAACCGGCACTAGGAAACAGATTGAGAAACCGGAGTAAAAGTTTCTCCTGCAACCCGTTCCCATTGTGCTAGATGAACGAACGTGTCTCCACATGCTCAGTTCTGAGAGACATGTGTGTGTGAAAGCAGTCCTTCACATAGCTTGTTGGGAACACAATTTTTATTTTCAGTTGCCAACTCCAATCCATACATATATATGGGGAGGTACTAGCTCCAACTCGGTTTTACAGTGAAAACTGCAGGAAAATCAAACTGGCACTAGGAAACAGACTGAGAAACCAGATTAAAAGTTTCTCCTGCAAATCGTTCCCTTGGTGCTAGATGAACGAACGTCTTACCCCATGCTCAGATCTGAGAGATAAATGTGTGTGAAAGCCGTCCTTCACCTAGCTTGTAGGGAACACAAAGTTTCTTTTCAGTTGCAAACTCCACTCCATACATATATATGGGGAAGTACAAGCTCCAAATCGGTTTTACAGTGAAAACTGCAGGAACTTCACACCGGCAATAGGAAACATACTGAGAGACCAGAGTAAAATTTTCTCCTGCAACCCGTTCCATTTGTGCTAGATGAACGAAACTCTCTCCGCATGCTCAGATCTGAGAGATAAGTGTGTGTGAAAGCCGTCCTTCACCTAGCTTGTTGGGAACACAATGTTTATTTCAGTTGCAAACTCCAATCCATACATATACAGGGGGAGGTTCTAGCTCCAACTCGGTTTTACAGTTAAAACTGCAGGAACTACAAACCGGCACTAGGAACCACGCTGTGAACCCAGAGTAAAAGTTTCACCTGCAAGCCATTCCCTTGATGCTAGATGAAAGAACGTCTCTCCACATGCTCAATTCTGAGAGATAATTGTGTGTGAATGCCGTCCTTCACCTAGCTTGTTGGGAACACATAGTATCTTTTCAGTGGCAAACTCCATTCCATATATATATATGGGGAGGTAATAGCTCCAACTCGGTTTTACAGTGAAAACTGCAGGAACTTCAAAACGGCAATAGGGAACAGACTGAGAAACCACAGTAAATGTTTCTCCTGCAACCCGTTCCCTTGGTGCTAGATGAACGAAAGTCTCACCACATGCTCAGTTCTGAGAGATAATTGGATGTTAAAGCCGTCCTTCACATACCTTATTGGGAACACAAAGTTTCTTTTCAGTTGCAAACTCCATTCCATACATATATTTGGGGGTGTACAAGTTCCAACTCGGTTTTACAGTGAAAACTGCAGTAACTTCAAACCGGTACTAGGAAACAGACTGAGAATCCAGAGTAAAAGTTTCCCTGCAACACGTTCCCTTGGTGCTAGATAAACGAACGTCTCTCCACATGCTCAGTTCTGAGAGATAAGTGTGTGTGAAAGCCGTCCTTCACCTAGATTTTTGGGAACACAAAGTTTCTATTCAGGAGCAAATTACACTCCATACATATATTTGGGGAGGTACTAGCTCCAACTCGGTTTTACAGTGAAAACTGCAGGAAATTCGATCCGGCACTAGGAAACTGACTGAGAAATCAGAAAAAGTTTCTCCTGCAAATCGTTCCCTTGGTGCTAGATGAACGAACGTCTCTCCACATGCTCAGTTCTGAGAGATATGTGTGTGTGAAAGCCGTCTTTCACCAATCTTGTTGGGAACACAATGTTTATTTTCAGTTGGAATCTCCAATCCATACATATATAGGGGGAGGTTCAAGCTCCAACTCGGTATTACCGTGTAAACTGCAGGTACTTCAAACCGGCACTAGGAAACACAATGTGAACCCAGAGTTAAAGTTTCTCCTGCAACCGGTTCCCTTGTTGCTAGATGAACCAAAGTCTCTCCACATGCTCAGAATTGAGACATAAGTGTGTGTGAAAGCCGTCCTTCACCTAGCTTGTAGGGAACACAAAGTTTCTTTTCAGTTGCAAACTCCACTCCATACATATATATGGGGAAGTACAAGCTTCAAATCGGTTTTACATTGAAAACTGCAGGAACTTCACACCGGCAATAGGAAACATACTGAGAGACCAGAGTAAAATTTTCTCCTGCAACCCGTTCCATTTGTGCTAGATGAACGAAAGTCTCTCCACATGCTCAGATCTGAGAGATAAGTGTGTGTGAAAGCCGTCCTTCACCTAGCTTGTTGGGAACACAATGTTAATTTCAGTTGCAAACTCCAATCCATACATATATAGGGGGTGGTTCTAGCTCCAACTCGGTTTTACAGTGAAAAATGCAGGAACTACAAACCGGCACTAGGAAACACGCTGTGAAAACAGAGTAAAAGTTTCCCCTGCAAGCCATTCCCTTGATGCTAGATGAAAGAACGTCTCTCCACATGCTCAATTCGGAGAGATAAGTGTGTGTGAAAGCCGTCCTTCACGTAGATTGATGGGAACACAAAGTATCATTTGAGTGGCAAACTCCACTCCATATATATATATGGGGAAGTAATAGTTCCAAATCGGTTTTACACTGAAAACTGAAGGAAATACATACCGGCTCTAGGAAACTGACTGAGAAACGAGAGAAATAGTTTCTCCTGCAACACGTTCCATTTGTGCTGGATGAACGAACGTCTATTCACATGCTAAGTTCTGAGAGATAAGTGTGTGTGAAAGCCGTCCTTCACCTAGATTTTTGGGAACACAAAGTTTCTTTACAGTTGCAAACTCCACTCCATACATATATATGGGGAGGTACTAGCTCCAACTCGATTTTACAGTGAAAACTGCAGGAACTGCACACTGGCACTAGGAAACAGACTTAGAAACCAGACTAAAAGTTTCTCCTGCAACCCGTTCCCTTGGTGCTAGATGAACGAAACTCTCTCCACATGCTCAGGTCTGAGAGATAAGTGTGTGTGAATGCCGACCTTCACCTAGCTTGTTGGGAACACAAAGATTATTTTCAGTTGCAAAGTCCACTCCATACATGTATATGGGGAGGTAACAGCTCCAACTCGGTTTTACAGTGAAAACTGCAGGAACTTCAAACCGACACTAGGAAACAGATTGAGAAACCGGAGTAAAAGATTCTCCTGCAACCCGTTCCCTTTGTGCTAGATGAAAGAACGTGTCTCCACATGGTCAGTTCTGAGAGACATTTGTGTGTGAAAGCAGTCCTTCACATAGCTTGTTGGGAACACAATTTTTATTTTCAGTTGCCAACTCCAATCCATACATATATATGGGGAGGTACTAGCTTCAACTCGGTTTTACAGTGAAAACTGCAGGAAATTCGATCCGGCACTAGGAAACAGACTGAGAAAACAGATTAAAAGTTTCTCCTGCAACCCATTCCCTTGGTGCTAGATGAAAGAAAGTCTCTCCACATGCTAAGATCTGAGAGATAATTGGATGTCAAAGCCGTCCTTCACCTAGCTTCTTGGGAACACAAAGTTTCTTTTCAGTTGCAAACTCCATTCCATACATATATTTAGGGGGGTACTAGCTCTAACTCGGTTTTACAGTGAAAACTGCAGTAACTTCAAACCGGCACTAGGAAACAGTCTGACATTCCAGAGTAAAAGTTTCTCCTGAAACACGTTCCCTTGGTGCTAGATAAACGAACTTCTCTCCACATGCTGAGTTCTGAGAGATAAGTGTGTGTGAAAGCCGTCCTTCACCTAGATTTTTGGGAACACAAAGTTTCTATTCAGGAGCAAATTACACTCCATACATATATATGGGGAGGTACTAGCTCCAACTCGGTTTTACAGTGAAAACTGCAGGAAATTCGATCCGGCACTAGGAAACAGACTGAGAAACCAGAAAAAGTTTCCCCTGCAAATCGTTCCCTTGGTGCTAGATGAACGAACGTCTCTCCACATGCTCAGTTCTGAGACATATGTGTGTGTGAAAGCCGTCTTTCACCTATCTTGTTGGGAACACAATGTTTATTTTCAGTTGCAAACACCAATCCATACATATATAGGGGGAGGGTCAAGCTCCAACTCGGTTTTACCGTGAAAACTGCAGGAAATTCAATCCGGCACTAGGAAACACACTGTGAACCCAGAGTAAAATTTTTCCTGCAACCCGTTCCCTTGTTGATAGATGAACGAAAGTCTCTCCACATGCTCAGTTCTGAGAAATAAGTGTGTGTGAAAGCCGTCCTTCACCTAGCTTGTTGGGAACACAAAGTTTCTTTTCAGTGGCAAACACCACTCCACACATATACATGGGGAGGTAATATCTCCAACACAGTTTTACTGTGAAAACTGCAGGAACTTCAAACCGGAACTAGGAAACAGACTGAGAAACCAGAGTAAATGTTTCTCCTGCAACCCGTTCCATTTGGGCTAGATGAACGAACGTTTCTTCACATGTTCATTTCTGAGAGATAAGTGTGTGTGAAAGCCGTCCTTCACCTGGATTTTGGGGAACACAAAGTTTCTTTTCAGTTGCAAACTCCACTCCATAAATATATATGGGGAGGTACAAGCTCCAACTCGATTTTACAGTGAAAAGTGCAGGAACTTCAAACCGGCACTAGGCAACAGACTGAGAAACCGGAGTAAAAGTTTCTCCTGCAAAAAGTTCCCTTTGTGCTAGATGAACAAACTTCTATCCACATGATTCGTTCTGAGAGATAAGTCTGTGTGAAAGCCGTCCTTCACTTAGCTTGTTGGGAACACAAAGATTCTTTTCAGTTGCAAACTCCACTCCATACATATATATGGGGAAGTACTAGCTCCAACTCGGTTTTACAGTGAAAACTGCAGGGACTTCACACCGGCCCTAGGAAACAGACTGAGAAACCAGAGTAAATGTTTCTCATGCAACCCGTTCCCTTTGTGCTACATGAACGAACTTCTTTCCACATGCTAAATTCTGAGAGATAAGTGTGTGTGAAAGCCGTACTTCATCTTGCTTGTTGGGAACACAAAGTTTCTTTTCAGTGGCAAACTCCACTCCATACATATATAAGGGGAGAATCTAGCTCCAACTCGGTTTTACTGTGAAAACTGCAGGATCTTCAAACCGGCACTAGGAAACACACTGGGAAACCAGAGTAAAAATTTCTCCTGCAACCCGTTCCATTGGTGCTAGATGAACGAATATCTCTCAACATGCTCAGTTCTGAGACATAAGTGTGTGTGAAAGCCGTCCTTCACCTAGCTTGTTGGGAACAAAATGTTTATTTTCAGTTGCAAACTCCAATACATACTTATATAGGGGGAGGTTCTAGCTCCAACTCAGTTTTACAGTGAAAACTGCAGGAACTTGAAACCGGCACTAGGAAAAACACTGTGAACCCAGAGTAAAATTTTCTCCTGCAACCCATTCCCTTGTAGGTAGATGAACGAAAGTCTCTGCACATGCTCAGTTCTGAGAGATAAGTGTGTGTGAAAGCCGTCCTTCACTTGCTTGATGGGAACACAAAGTATCTTTTCAGTTGCAAACCCCACTCCATACATATATATGGGGAGGTACTAGCTCCAAAACGGTTTTACAGTGAAAACTGCAGGAACTTCAACCCGGCACTAGGAAACAGACTGAGCAAACAGATTATAAGTTTCTCCTGCAAACCTTTCCCTTTGTGCTAGATGAACGAACGTCTCTCCACATGCTCAGTTCTGAGAGATAAGTGTGTGTGAAAGCCGTCCTTCACCTATATTTTTTGGAACACAAAGTTTCTTTACATTTGGAAACTCCACTCCATACATATATATGGGGAGGTACTAGCTCCAACTCGATTTTACAGTGAAAACTGCAGGAACTGCACACTGGCACTAGGAAACAGACTTAGAAACCAGAATAAAAGTTTCTCCTGCAACCCGTTCCCTTGGTGCTAGATGAACGAACGTCTCTCCACATGCTCAGTTCTGAGAGATAAGTGTGTGTGAAAGCCGTCCTTCACCTAGCTTTTGGGAACACAAAGATTATTTTCAGTTGCAAACTCCACTCCGTACATCTATATGGGGAGGTACCAGCTCCAACTCGGTTTTACAGTGAAAACTGCAGGAACTTCAAACCGGCACTAGGAAACAGATTGAGAAACCGGAGTAAAAGTTTCTCCTGCAACCCGTTCCCATTGTGCTAGATGAACGAACGTGTCTCCACATGCTCAGTTCTGAGAGACATGTGTGTGTGAAAGCAGTCCTTCACATAGCTTGTTGGGAACACAATTTTTATTTTCAGTTGCCAACTCCAATCCATACATATATATGGGGAGGTACTAGCTCCAACTCGGTTTTACAGTGAAAACTGCAGGAAAATCAAACCGGCACTAGGAAACAGACTGAGAAACCAGATTAAAAGTTTCTCCTGCAAATCGTTCCCTTGGTGCTAGATGAACGAACGTCTTACCCCATGCTCAGATCTGAGAGATAAATGTGTGTGAAGGCCGTACTTCACCTAGCTTGTAGGGAACACAAAGTTTCTTTTCAGTAGCAAACTCCACTCCATACATATATATGGGGAAGTACAAGCTCCAAATCGGTTTTACAGTGAAAACTGCAGGAACTTCACACCAGCAATAGGAAACATACTGAGAGACCAGAGTAAAATTTTCTCCTGCAACCCGTTCCATTTGTGCTAGATGAACGAAAGTCTCTCCACATGCTCAGATCTGAGAGATAAGTGTGTGTGAAAGCCGTCCTTCAACTAGCTTGTTGGGAACACAATGTTTATTTCAGTTGCAAACTCCAATCCATACATATATAGGGGGAGGTTCTAGCTCCAACTCGGTTTTACAGTTAAAACTGCAGGAACTACAAACCGGCAATAGGAAACACGCTGTGAACCCAGAATAAAAGTTTCCCCTACAAAGCCATTCCCTTGATGCTAGATGAAAGAACGTCTCTCCACATGCTCAATTCTGAGAGATAATTGTGTGTGGATGCCGTCCTTCACCTAGCTTGTTGGGAACACATAGTATCTTTTCAGTGGCAAACTCCATTCCATATATATATATGGGGAGGTAATAGCTCCAACTCGGTTTTACAGTGAAAACTGCAAGAACTTCAAAACGGCAATAGGGAACAGACTGAGAAAGCACAGTAAATGTTTCTCCTGCAACCCGTTCCCTTGGTGATAGATGAACGAAAGTCTCTCCACATGCTCAGTTCTGAGAGATAATTGGATGTTAAAGCCGTCCTTCACATAGCTTCTTGGGAACACAAAGTTTCTTTTCAGTTGCAAACTCCATTCCATACATATATTTGGGGGTGTACAAGTTCCAACTCGGTTTTACAGTGAAAACAGCAGTAACTTCAAACCGGCACTAGGAAACAGACTGAGAATCCAGAGTAAAAGTTTCCCTGCAACACGTTCCCTTGGTGCTAGATAAACGAACGTCTCTCCACATGCTCAGTTCTGAGAGATAAGTGTGTGTGAAAGCCGTCCTTCACCTAGATTTTTGGGAACACAAAGTTTCTATTCAGGAGCAAATTACACTCCATACATATATATGGGGAGGTACTAGCTCCAACTCGGTTTTACAGTGAAAACTGCAGGAAATTCGATCCGGCACTAGGAAACTGACTGAGAAATCAGAAAAAGTTTCTCCTGCAAATCGTTCCCTTGGTGTTAAATGAACGAACGTCTCTCCACATGCTCAGTTCTGAGAGATATGTGTGAGTGAAAGCCGTCTTTCACATATCTTGTTGGGAACACAATGTTTATTTTCAGTTGGAATCTCCAATCCATACATATATAGGGGGAGGTTCAAGCTCCAACTCGGTTTTACCGTGAAAACTGCAGGAACTTCAAACCAGCACTAGGAAACACAATGTGAACCCAGAGTTAAAGTTTCTCCTGCAACCCGTTCCCTTTTTGCTAGATGAACGAAAGTCTCTCCACATGCTCAGATCTGAGACATAAGTGTGTGTGAAAGCCGTCCTTCACCTAGCTTGTAGGGAACACAAAGTTTCTTTTCAGTTGCAAACTCCACTCCATACATATATATGGGGAAGTACAAGCTCCAAATCGGTTTTACAGTGAAAACTGCAGGAACTTCACACCGGCAATAGGAAACATACTGAGAGACCAGAGTAAAATTTTCTCCTGCAACCCGTTCCATTTGTGCTAGATGAACGAAAGTCTCTCCACATGCTCAGATCTGAGAGATAAGTGTGTGTGAAAGCCGTCCTTCACCTAGCTTGTTGGGAACACAATGTTTATTTCAGTTGCAAACTCCAATCCATACATATATAGGGGGAGGTTCTAGCTCCAACTCGGTTTTACAGTGAAAACTGCAGGAACTACAAACCGGCACTAGGAAACACGCTGTGAAAACAGAGTAAAAGTTTCCCCTGCAAGCCAATCCCTTGATGCTAGATGAAAGAACGTCTCTCCACATGCTCAATTCGGAGAGATAAGTGTGTGTGAAAGCCGTCCTTCACCTAGATTGATGGGAACACAAAGTATCATTTGAGTGGCAAACTCCACTCCATATATATATATGGGGAAGTAATAGCTCCAAATCGGTTTTACACTGAAAACTGCAGGAAATACATACCGGCTCTAGGAAACTGACTGAGAAACGAGAGAAATAGTTTCTCCTGCAACCCGTTCCATTTGTGCTAGATGAACGAACGTCTATTCACATGCTAAGCTCTGAGAGATAAGTGTGTGTGAAAGCCGTCCTTCACCTAGATTGATGGGAACACAAAGTATCATTTGAGAGGCAAACTCCACTCCATATATATATATGGGGAAGTAATAGCTCCAAATCGGTTTTACACTGAAAACTGCAGGAAATTCGATCCGGCACTAGGAAACAGACTGAGAAACCAGAAAAAGTTTCCCCTGCAAATCGTTCCCTTGGTGCTAGATGAACGAACGTCTCTCCACATGCTCAGTTCTGAGACATATGTGTGTGTGAAAGCCGTCTTTCACCTATCTTGTTGGGAACACAATGTTTATTTTCAGTTGCAAACACCAATCCATACATATATAGGGGGAGGGTCAAGCTCCAACTCGGTTTTACCGTGAAAACTGGAGGAAATTCAATGCGGCACTAGGAAACACACTGTGAACCCAGAGTAAAATTTCTCCTACAACCCGTTCCCTTGTTGATAGATGAACGAAAGTCTCTCCACATGCTCAGTTCTGAGAAATAAGTGTGTGTGAAAGCCGTCCTTCACCTAGCTTGTTGGGAACACAAAGTTTCTTTTCAGTGGCAAACTCCACTCCACACATATACATGGGGAGGTAATATCTCCAACACAGTTTTACTGTGAAAACTGCAGGAACTTCAAACCGGAACTAGGAAACAGACTGAGAAACCAGAGTAAATGTTTCTCCTGCAACCCGTTCCATTTGGGCTAGATGAAAGAACGTTTCTTCACATGTTCATTTCTGAGAGATAAGTGTTTGTGAAAGCCATCCTTCACCTGGATTTTGGGGAACACAAAGTTTCTTTTCAGTTGCAAACTCCACTCCATAAATATATATGGGGAGGTACAAGCTCCAACTCGATTTTACAGTGAAAAGTGCAGGAACTTCAAACCGGCACTAGGCAATAGACTGAGAAACCGGAGTAAAAGTTTCTCCTGCAAACCGTTCCCTTTGTGCTAGATGAACAAACGTCTATCCACATGATTAGTTCTGAGAGATAAGTGTGTGTGAAAGCCGTCCTTCACTTAGCTTGTTGGGAACACAAAGATTCTTTTCAGTTGCAAACTCCACTCCATATATATATATGGGGAAGTACTAGCTCCAACTCGGTTTTACAGTGAAAACTGCAGGGACTTCACACCGGCCCTAGGAAACAGACTGAGAAACCAGAGTAAATGTTTCTCATGCAACCCGTTCCCTCTGTGCTACATGAACGAACTTCTTTCCACATGCTAAGTTCTGAGAGATAAGTGTGTGTGAAAGCCGTACTTCACCTTGCTTGTTGGGAACACAAAGTTTCTTTTCAGTGGCAAACTCCACTCCATACATATATAAGGGGAGGATCTAGCTCCAACTCGGTTTTACTGTGAAAACTGCAGGATCTTCAAACCGGCACTAGGAAACACACTGGGAAACCAGAGTAAAAATTTCTCCTGCAACCCGTTCCATTGGTGCTAGATGAACGAACGTCTCTCAACATGCTCAGTTCTGAGACATAAGTGTGTGTGAAAGCCGTTCTTCACCTAGCTGGTTGGGAACAAAATGTTTATTTTCAGTAGCAAACTCCAATACATACTTATATAGGGGGAGGTTCTAGCTCCAACTCAGTTTTACAGTGAAAACTGCAGGAAATTGAAACCGGGACTAGGAAAAACACTGTGAACCCAGAGTAAAAGTTTCTCCTGCAACCCGTTCCCTTGTTGCTAGATGAACGAAAGTCTCTCCACATGCTCAGTTCTGAGAGATATGTGTGTGTGAAAGCTGACCTTCACCTAGCTTGTTGGGAACACAAAGTTTCTTTTCAGTGGCAAACTCCACTCCACACATATACATGGGAAGGTAATAGCTCCAACACAGTTTTACAGTGAAAACTGCAGGAACTTCAACCCGGCACTAGGAAACAGACTGAGCAAACAGATTATAAGTTTCTCCTGCAAACCTTTCCCTTTGTGCTAGATGAACGAACGTCTCTCCACATGCTCAGTTCTGAGAGATAAGTGTGTGTGAAAGCCGTCCTTCACCTAGATTTTTTGGAACACAAAGTTTCTTTACATTTGGAAACTCCACTCCATACATATATATGGGGAGGTACTAGCTCCAACTCGATTTTACAGTGAAAACTGCAGGAACTGCACACCGGCCCTAGGAAACAGACTTAGAAACCAGAATAAAAGTTTCTCCTGCAACCCGTTCCCTTGGTGCTAGATGAACGAACGTCTCTCCACATGCTCAGTTCTGAGAGACATGTGTGTGTGAAAGCAGTCCTTCACATAGCTTGTTGGGAACACAATTTTTATTTTCAGTTGCCAACTACAATCCATACATATATATGGGGAGGTACTAGCTCCAACTCGGTTTTACAGTGAAAACTGCAGGAAAATCAAACCGGCACTAGGAAACAGACTGAGAAACCAGATTAAAAGTTTCTCCTGCAAATCGTTCCCTTGGTGCTAGATGAACGAACGTCTCTCCACATGCTCAGATCTGAGAGATAAATGTGTGTGAAAGCCGTCCTTCACCTAGATTGTAGGGAACACAAAGTTTCTTTTCATTTGCAATCTCCACTCCATACATATATATGGGGAAGTACAAGCTCCAAATCGGTTTTACAGTGAAAACTGCAGGAACTTCACACCGGCAATAGGAAACATACTGAGAGACCAGAGTAAAATTTTCTCCTGCAACCCGTTCCATTTGTGCTAGATGAACGAAAGTCTCTCCACATGCTCAGATCTGAGAGATAAGTGTGTGTGAAAGCCTTCCTTCACCTAGCTTGTTGGGAACACAATGTTTATTTCAGTTGCAAACTCCAATCCATACATATATAGGGGGAGGTTCTAGCCCCAACTCGGTTTTAATGTTAAAATTGCAGGAACTACAAACCGGCACTACGAACCACGCTGTGAACCCAGAGTAAAAGTTTCCCCTGCAAAGCCATTCCCTTGATGCTAGATGAAAGAACGTCTCTCCACATGCTCAATTCTGAGAGATAATTGTGTGTGAATGCCGTCCTTCAACTAGCTTGTTGGGAACACATAGTATCTTTTCAGTGGCAAACTCCATTCCATATATATATATGGGGAGGTAATAGCTCCAACTCGGTTTTACAGTGAAAACTGCAGGAACTTCAAAACGGCAATAGGGAACAGACTGAGAAACCACAGTAAATGTTTCTCCTGCAACCCGTTCCCTTGGTGCTAGATGAACGAAAGTCTCTCCACATGCTCAGATCTGAGAGATAATTGGATGTTAAAGCCGTCCTTCACATAGCGTCTTGGGAACACAAAGTTTCTTTTCAGTTGCAAACTCCATTCCATACATATATTTGGGGGTGTACAAGTTCCAACTCGGTTTTACAGTGAAAACTGCAGTAACTTCAAACCGGCACTAGGAAACAGACTGAGAATCCAGAGTAAAAGTTTCCCTGCAACACATTCCCTTGGTGCTAGATAAACGAACGTCTCTCCACATGCTCAGTTCTGAGAGATACGTGTGTGTGAAAGCCGTCCTTCACATAGATTTTTGGGAACACAAAGTTTCTATTCAGGAGCAAATTACACTCCATACATATATATGGGGAGGTACTAGCTCCAACTTGGTTTTACAGTGAAAACTGCAGGAAATTCGATCCGGCACTAGGAAACTGACTGAGAAATCAGAAAAAGTTTCTCCTGCAAATCGTTCCCTTGGTGCTAGATGAACGAACGTCTCTCCACATGCTCAGATCTGAGAGATATGTATGTGTGAAAGCCGTCTTTCACATATCTTGTTGGGAACACAATGTTTATTTTCAGTTGCAATCTCCAATCCATACATATATAGGGGGAGGTTCAAGCTCCAAATCGGTTTTACCGTGAAAACTGCAGGAACTTCAAACCGGCACTAGGAAACACACTGTGAACCCAGAGTAAAAGTTTCTCCTGCAACCCGTTCCCTTGTTGCTAGATGAACGAAAGTCTCTCCACATGCTCAGTTCTGAGAGATAAGTGTGTGTGAAAGCTGTCCTTCACCTAGCTTCTTGGGAACACAAAGTTTCTTTTCAGTGGCAAACTCCACTCCACACATATACATGGGGAGGTAATAGCTCCAACACAGTTTTACAGTGAAAACTGCAGGAACTTCAACCCGGCACTAGGAAACAGACTGAGCAAACAGATTATAAGTTTCTCCTGCAAACATTTCCCTTTGTGCTAGATGAACGAACGTCTCTCCACATGCTCAGTTCTGAGAGATAAGTGTGTGTGAAAGCCGTCCTTCACCTAGATTTTTTGGAACACAAAGTTTCTTTACATTTGGAAACTCCACTCCATACATATATATGGGGAGGTACTAGCTCCAACTCGATTTTAAAGTGAAAACTGCAGGAACTGCACACCGGCACTAGGAAACAGACTAAGAAACCAGAATAAAAGTTGCTCCTGCAACCCGTTCCCTTGGTGCTAGATGAACGAACGTCTCTCCACATGCTCAGTTCTGAGAGATAATTGTGTGTGAAAGCCGTCCTTCACCTAGCTTTTGGGAACACAAAGATTATTTTCAGTTGCAAACTCCACTCCCTACATATATATGGGGAGGTACCAGCTCCAACTCGGTTTTACAGTGAAAACTGCAGGAACTTCAAACCGGCACTAGGAAACAGATTGAGAAACCGGAGTAAAAGTTTCTCCTGCAACCCGTTCCCATTGTGCTAGATGAACGAACGTGTCTCCACATGCTCAGTTCTGAGAGACATTTGTGTGTGAAAGCAGTCCTTCACATAGCTTGTTGGGAACACAATTTTTATTTTCAGTTGCCAACTCCAATCCATACATATATATGGGGAGGTACTAGCTCCAACTCGGTTTTACAGTGAAAACTGCAGGAAAATCAAACCGGCACTAGGAAACAGACTGAGAAACCAGATTAAAAGTTTCTCCTGCAAATCGTTCCCTTGGAGCTAGATGAACGAACGTCTCTCCACATGCTCAGATCTGAGAGATAAATGTGTGTGAAAGCCGTCCTTCACCTTGCTTGTAGGGAACACAAAGTTTCTTTTCAGTTGCAAACTCCACTCCATACATATATATGGGGAAGTACAAGCTCCAAATCGGTTTTACAGTGAAAACTGCAGGAACTTCACACCGGCAATAGGAAACATACTGAGAGACCAGAGTAAAATTTTCTCCTGCAACACGTTCCATTTGTGCTAGATGAACGAAAGTCTCTCCACATGCTCAGATCTGAGAGATAAGTGTGTGTGAAAGCCGTCCTTCACCTAGCTTGTTGGGAACACAATGTTTATTTCAGTTGCAAACTACAATCCATACATATATAGGGGGAGGTTCTAGCTCCAACTCGGTTTTACAGTTAAAACTGCAGGAACTACAAACCGGCACTAGGAAACACGCTGTGAACCCAGAGTAAAAGTTTCCCCTGCAAGCCATTCCCTTGATGCTAGATGAAAGAACGTCTCTCCACATGCTCAATTCTGAGAGATAATTGTGTGTGAATGCCGTCCTTCACCTAGCTTGTTGGGAACACATAGTATCTTTTCAGTGGCAAACTCCATTCCATATATATATATGGGGAGGTAATAGCTCCAACTCGGTTTTACAGTGAAAACTGCAGGAACTTCAAAACGGCAATAGGGAACAGACTGAGAAACCACAGTAAATGTTTCTCCTGCAACCCGTTCCCTTGGTGCTAGATGAACGAAAGTCTCTCCACATGCTCAGATCTGAGAGATAATTGGATGTTAAAGCCGTCCTTCACATAGCGTCTTGGGAACACAAAGTTTTTTTCAGTTGCAAACTCCATTCCATACATATATTTGGGGGTGTACAAGTTCCAACTCGGTTTTACAGTGAAAACTGCAAACTTCAAACCGGCACTAGGAAACAGACTGAGAATCCAGAGTAAAAGTTTCCCTGCAACACGTTCCCTTGGTGCTAGATAAACGAACGTCTCTCCACATGCTCAGTTCAGAGAGATAAGTGTGTGTGAAAGCTGTCCTTCACCTAGATTTTTGGGAACACAAAGTTTCTATTCAGGAGCAAATTACACTCCATACATATATATGGGGAGGTACTAGCTCCAACTCGGTTTTACAGTGAAAACTGCAGGAAATTCGATCCGGCACTAGGAAACTGACTGAGAAATCAGAAAAAGTTTCTCC
Source organism: Camelus bactrianus (assembly GCF_048773025.1). Lineage (NCBI taxonomy): Eukaryota > Metazoa > Chordata > Mammalia > Artiodactyla > Camelidae > Camelus > Camelus bactrianus. The sequence continues at coordinate 1,922,252 of NC_133569.1, forward strand.
TGCAAATCGTTCCCTTGGTGCTAGATGAACGAACGTCTCTCCACATGCTCAGTTCTGAGAGATATGTGTGTGTGAAAGCCGTCTTTCACATATCTTGTTGGGAACACAATGTTTATTTTCAGTTGCAATCTCCAAACCATACATATATAGGGGGAGGTTCAAGCTCCAACTCGGTTTTACCGTGAAAACTGCTGGAACTTCAAAACGGCACTAGGAAACACACTGTGAACCCAGAGTAAATGTTTCTCCTGCAAACCGTTCTCTTGTTGCTAGATGAACGAAAGTCTCTCCACATGCTCAGTTCTGAGAGATAAGTGTGTGTGAAAGCTCTCCTTCACCTAGCTTGTAGGGAACACAAAGTTTCTTTTCAGTGGCAAACTCCACTCCACACATATACATGGGGAGGTAATAGCTCCAACACAGTTTTACAGTGAAAACTGCAGGAACTTCAACCCGGCACTAGGAAACAGACTGAGCAAACAGATTATAAGTTTCTCCTGCAAACCTTTCCCTTTTGCTAGATGAACGAACGTCTCTCCACATGCTCAGTTCTGAGAGATAAGTGTGTGTGAAAGCCGTCCTTCACCTAGATTTTTTGGAACACAAAGTTTCTTTACATTTGGGAACTCCACTCCATACATATATATGGGGAGGTACAAGCTCCAACTCGATTTTACAGTGAAAACTGCAGGAAATGCACACCGGCACTAGGAAACAGACTTAGAAACCAGAATAAAAGTTTCTCCTGCAACCCCTTCCCTTGTTGCTAAATGAACGAAAGTCTCTCCACATGCTCAGTTCTGAGAGATAAGTGTGTGTGAAAGCTGTCCTTCACCTAGCTTGTTGGGAACACAAAGTTTCTTTTCAGTGGCAAACTCCACTCCACACATATACATGGGGAGGTAATAGCTCCAACACAGTTTTACAGTGAAAACTGCAGGAACTTCAAACCGGAACTAGGAAACAGACTGAGAAACCGGAGTAAATGTTTCTCCTGCAAACCGTTCCATTTGGGCTAGATGAACAAAAGTCTATCCACATGATTAGTTCTGAGAGATAAGTGTGTTTGAAAGGCGTCCTTCACTTAGCTTGTTGGGAACACAAAGATTCATTTCAGTTGCAAACTCCACTCCATACATATATATGGGGAAGTACTAGCTCCAACTCAGTTTTACAGTGAAAACTGCAGGAACTTCTCACCGGCCCTAGGAAACAGAGTGAGAAACCAGAGTAAATGTTTCTCATGCAACCCGTTCCCTTTGTGCTACATGAACGAACTTCTTTCCACATGCTAAGTTCTGAGAGATATGTGTGTGTGAAAGCCGTACTTCACCTTGCTTGTTGGGAATACAAAGTTTCTTTTCAGTGGCAAACAGCACTCCATACATATATAAGGGGAGGTTCTAGCTCCAACTCGATTTTACAGTGAAAACTGCAGGAAATTCAAACCGGCACTAGGAAACAGACTGAGAAACCACAGTAAAAGTTTCTCCTGCAACCCGTTTCCTTGGTGCTAGATGAACGAAAGTCTCTCCACATGTTCAGTTCTGAGAGATAAGTGTGTGTGAAAGCCGTCCTTCACCTAGCTTGATGGAACACAATTTTTATTTTACGTTGCAAACCCCACTCGATAAATATATATATGGAGGTAAAAGCTCGAACTCGTTTTTACAGTGAAAACTGCAAGAAATTCGATCCGGCAATAGGAAACAGACTGAGAAACCAGAGTAAATGTTTCCCCTGCAACTCGTTCCCTTCGTGCTAGATGAACGAACGTCTCTCCACATGCTCAGTTCTGAGAGATAAGTGTGTGTGAAAGCCGTCCTTCACCTAGCTTGTTGGGAACACAAAGTTTCTTTTCAGTTGCAAACTCCACTCCATACATATATATGGGGAGGTACTAGCTCCAACACGGTTTTACAGTGAAAACTGCAGGAACTTCAAACCGGCACTAGGAAACAGACTGAGAAACCAGAGTAAAATTTTCTCCTGCAACCCGTTCCCTTTGTGCTAGTTGAACGAACGTCTCTTCACATGCTAAGTTCTGAGAGATATGTGTGTGTGAAAGCCGTCCTTCAACTAGCTTGTTTTGAACACAAAGTATCTTTTCATTGGCAAACTCCACTCAATATATATATAATGGGAAGTAATAGCTCCAACTCGGTTTTACAGTGAAAACTGCAGGAAATTCATACTGGCACTAGGAAACAGACTGAGAAAACAGAGTAAAAGTTTCTCCTGAAACCCGTTCCCTTGGTGCCAGATGAACGAACGTCTCCCCACATGCTCAGTTCTGAGAGATAAGTGTGTGTGAAAGCCGTCCTTCACCTAGATTTTTGGGAACACAAAGTTTCTTTTCAGTTGCAAACTCCACTCCTTACATATATATGGTGAGGTACAAGCTCCAACTCGGTTTTTCAGTGAAAAATGCAGGAAATTCAAACCGGCACTTTGAAACAGAATGAGAAAACAGAGTACATGTTTCTCCTGCAACCCGTTCCCTTGTTGCTAGATGAACGAACGTCTCTGCACATGCTCAGTTCTGAGAGATATGTGTGTGTGAAAGCCGTCTTTCACCTAGCTTGTTGGGAACACAATGTTTATTTTCAGTTGCAAACTCCAATCCATACATATACAGGGGGAGGTTCAAGCTCCAATTCTGTTTTACCGTGAAAACTGCAGGAACTTCAAACCGGCACTAGGAAACACACTATGAACCCAGAGTAATAGTTTCTCCTGCAACCCGTTCCCTTGTTGCTAGATGAACGAAAGTCTCTCCACATGCTCAGTTCTGAGAAATAAGTGTGTGTGAAAGCCGTCTTTCACCTCGCTTGTTTGGAACACAATGTTTATTTTACGTTGCAAACCCCACTCCATACATATATACGGGGAGGTAAAAGCTCAAACTCGTTTTTACAGTGAAAACTGTGGGAATTCGATCTGACACTAGGAAACAGATTGAGAAACCAGAGTAAAAGTTTCTCCTGCAACCCTCTCACTTGGTGCTAAATGAATGAACGTCTCTCCACATGCTCAGTTCTGAGAGATAAGTGTGTGTGAAAGCCGTCCTTCAAATAGCTTGTTGGGAACACAATATTTATTTTCATTTGCAAACTCCAATCCATACATATATATGGGTAGGTTCTAGCTCCAAATCGGTTTTACAGTGAAAACTGCAGGAACTTCCAACCGGCATTCGGAAACACACTGTGAACCCAGAGTAAAATTTTTCCTGCAACCCGTTCCCTTGTTGCTAGATGAACGAAAGTCACTACACATGCTCAGTACTGAGAGATAAGTGTGTGTGAAAGCCGTCCTTCTCCTAGCTTGATGGGAACACAAAGTATCTTTTGAGTGGCAAACTCCACTCCATAAATATATATGGGGAAGTTGTAGCTCCATCTCGGTTTTACAGTGAAAACTGCAGGAAATTCACACCGGAACTAGGAAACAGACTGAGAAACCAGAGTAAATGTTTCTCATGCAACCCGTTCCCTTTGTGCTACATGAACGAACTTCTTTCCACATGCTAAGTTCTGAGAGATAAGTGTGTGTGAAAGCCGTCCTTCACCTAGATTTTTTGGAACACAAAGTTTCTTTACATTTGGAAACTCCACTCCATACATATATATGGGGAGGTAATGGCTCCAACACGGTTTTACAGTGAAAACTGCAGGAAAATCAAACCGGCACTAGGAAACAGACTGAGAAACCAGATTAAAAGTTTCTCCTGCAAATCGTTCCCTTGGTGCTAGATGAACGAACGTCTCTCCACATGCTCAGATCTGAGAGATAAATGTGTGTGAAAGCCGTCCTTCACCTAGATTGTAGGGAACACAAAGTTTCTTTTCAGTTGCAATCTCCACTCCATACATATATATGGGGAAGTACAAGCTCCAAATCGGTTTTACAGTGAAAACTGCAGGAACTTCACACCGGCAATAGGAAACATACTGAGAGGCCAGAGAAAAATTTTCTCCTGCAACCCGTTCCATTTGTGCTAGATGAACGAAAGTCTCTCCACATGTTCAGATCTGAGAGATAAGTGTGTGTGAAAGCCGTCCTTCACCTAGCTTGTTGGGAACACAATGTTTATTTCAGTTGCAAACTCCAATCCATACATATATAGGGGGAGGTTCTAGCTCCAACTCGGTTTTACAGTTAAAACTGCAGGAACTACAAACCGGCAATAGGAACCACGCTGTGAACCCAGAGTAAAAGTTTCCCCTGCAAGCCTTTCCCTTGATGCTAGATGAAAGAACGTCTCTCCACATGCTCAATTCTGAGAGATAATTGTGTGTGAATGCCGTCCTTCACCTAGCTTGTTGGGAACACATAGTATCTTTTCAGTGGCAAACTCCATTCCATATATATATATGGGGAGGTAATAGCTCCAACTCGGTTTTACAGTGAAAACTGCAGGAACTTCAAAACGGCAATAGGGAACAGACTGAGAAACCACAGTAAATGTTTCTCCTGCAACCCGTTCCCTTGGTGCTAGATGAACGAAAGTCTCTCCACATGCTCAGATCTGAGAGATAATTGGATGTTAAAGCCGTCCTTCACATAGCTGCTTGGGAACACAAAGTTTCTTTTCAGTTGCAAACTCCATTCCATACATATATTTGGGGGTGTACAAGTTCCAACTCGGTTTTACAGTGAAAACTGCAGTAACTTCAAACCGGCACTAGGAAACATACTGAGAATCCAGAGTAAAAGTTTCCCTGCAACACGTTCCCTTGGTGCTAGATAAACGAACGTCTCTCCACATGCTCAGTTCTGAGAGATACGTGTGTGTGAAAGCCGTCCTTCACCTAGATTTTTGGGAACACAAAGTTTCTATTCAGGAGCAAATTACACTCCATACATATATATGGGGAGGTACTAGCTCCAACTCGGTTTTACAGTGAAAACTGCAGGAAATTCGATCCGGCACTAGGAAACTGACTGAGAAATCAGAAAAAGTTTCTCCTGCAAATCGTTCCCTTGGTGCTAGATGAACGAACGTCTCTCCACATGCTCATTTCTGAGAGATATGTGTGTGTGAAAGCCGTCTTTCACATATCTTGTTGGGAACACAATGTTTATTTTCAGTTGCAATCTCCAATCCATACATATATAGGGGGAGGTTCAAGCTCCAACTCGGTTTTACCGTGAAAACTGCAGGAACTTCAAACCGGCACTAGGAAACACACTGTGAACCCAGAGTAAATGTTTCTCCTGCAACCCCTTCCCTTGTTGCTAGATGAACGAAAGTCTCTCCACATGCTCAGTTCTGAGAGATAAGTGTGTGTGAAAGCTGTCCTTCACCTAGCTTGTTGGGAACACAAAGTTTCTTTTCAGTGGCAAACTCCACTCCACACATATACATGGGGAGGTAATAGCTCCAACACAGTTTTACAGTGAAAACTGCAGGAACTTCAACCCGGCACTAGGAAACAGACTGAGCAAACAGATTATAAGTTTCTCCTGCAAACCTTTCCCTTTGTGCTAGATGAACGAACGTCTCTCCACATGCTCAGTTCTGAGAGATAAGTGTGTGTGAAAGCCGTCCTTCACCTAGATTTTTTGGAACACAAAGTTTCTTTACATTTGGAAACTCCACTCCATACATATATATGGGGAGGTACTAGCTCCAACTCGATTTTACAGTGAAAACTGCAGGAACTGCACACCGGCAATAGGAAACAAACTTAGAAACCAGAATAATAGTTTCTCCTGCAACCCGTTCCCTTGGTGCTAGATGAACGAACGTCTCTCCACATGCTCAGTTCTGAGAGATAAGTGTGTGTGAAAGCCGTCCTTCACCTAGCTTTTGGGAACACAAAGATTATTTTCAGTTGCAAACTCCACTCCATACATATATATGGGGAGGTACCAGCTCCAACTCGGTTTTACAGTGAAAACTGCTGGAACTTCAACCCGGCACTAGGAAACAGATTGAGAAACCGGAGTAAAAGTTTCTCCTGCAACCGGTTCCCATTGTGCTAGATGAACGAACGTGTCTCCACATGCTCAGTTCTGAGAGACATGTGTGTGTGAAAGCAGTCCTTCACATAGCTTGTTGGGAACACAATTTTTATTTTCAGTTGCCAACTCCAATCCATACATATATATGGGGAGGTACTAGCTCCAACTCGGTTTTACAGTGAAAACTTCAGGAAAATCAAACCGGCAGTAGGAAACAGACTGAGAAAACAGATTAAAAGTTTCTCCTGCAAATCGATCCCTTGGTGCTAGATGAACGAACGTCTCTCCACATGCTAAGTTCTGAGAGATAAATGTGTGTGAAAGCCGTCCTTCACCTTGCTTGTAGGGAACACAAAGTTTCTTTTCAGTTGCAAACTCCATTCCATACATATATATGGGGAAGTACAAGCTCCAAATCGGTTTTACAGTGAAAACTGCAGGAACTTCACACCGGCAATAGGAAACATACTGAGAGACCAGAGTAAAATTTTCTCCTGCAACCCGTTCCATTTGTGCTAGATGAACGAAAGTCTCTCCACATGTTCAGATCTGAGAGATAAGTGTGTGTGAAAGCCGTCCTTCACCTAGCTTGTTGGGAACACAATGTTTATTTCAGTTGCAAACTTCCAATCCATACATATATAGGGGGAGGTTCTAGCTCCAACTCGGTTTTACAGTTAAAACTGCAGGAACTACAAACCGGCACTAGGAAACACGCTGTGAACCCAGAGTAAAAGTTTCCCCTGCAAAGCCATTCCCTTGATGCTAGATGAAAGAACGTCTCTCCACATGCTCAATTCTGAGAGATAATTGTGTGTGAATGCCATCCTTCACCTAGCTTGTTGGGAACACATAGTATCTTTTCAGTGGCAAACCCCATTCCATATATATATATGGGGAGGTAATAGCTCCAACTCGGTTTTACAGTGAAAACTGCAGGAACTTCAAAACGGCAATAGGGAACAGACTGAGAAACCACAGTAAATGTTTCTCCTGCAACCCGTTCCCTTGGTGCTAGATGAATGAAAGTCTCTCCACATGCTCAGATCTGAGAGATAATTGGATGTTAATGCCGTCCTTCACATAGCGTCTTGGGAACACAAAGTTTCTTTTCAGTTGCAAACTCCATTCCATACATATATTTGGGGGTGTACAAGTTCCAACTCGGTTTTACAGTGAAAACTGCAGTAACTTCAAACCGGCACTAGGAAACAGACTGAGAATCCAGAGTAAAATTTTCCCTGCAACACGTTCCCTTGGTGCTTGATAAACGAAAGTCTCTCCACATGCTCAGTTTAGAGAGATAAGTGTGTGTGAAAGCCGTCCTTCACCTAGATTTTTGGGAACACAATGTTTCTATTCAGGAGCAAATTACACTCCATACATATATATGGGGAGGTACTAGCTCCAACTCGGTTTTACAGTGAAAACTGCAGGAAATTCGATCCGGCACTAGGAATCTGACTGAGAAATCAGAAAAAGTTTCTCCTGCAAATCGTTCCCTTGGTGCTAGATGAACGAACGTCTCTCCACATGCTCAGTTCTGAGAGATATGTGTGTGTGAAAGCCGTCTTTTACATATCTTGTTGGGAACACAATGTTTATTTTCAGTTGCAATCTCCAATCCATACATATATAGGGGGAGGTCCAAGCTCCAACTCGGTTTTACCGTGAAAACTGCAGGAACTTCAAACCGGCACTAGGAAACACACTGTGAACCCAGAGTAAAAGTTTCTCCTGCAAACCGTTCCCTTGTTGCTAGATGAACGAAAGTCTCTCCACATGCTCAGTTCTGAGAGATAAGTGTGTGTGAAAGCTCTCCTTCACCTAGCTTGTAGGGAACACAAAGTTTCTTTTCAGTGGCAAACTCCACTCCACACATATACATGGGGAGGTAATAGCTCCAACACAGTTTTACAGTGAAAACTGCAGGAACTTCAAACCGAAACTAGGAAACAGACTGAGAAACCGGAGTAAATGTTTCTCCTGCAAACCGTTCCATTTGGGCTAGATGAACAAAAGTCTATCCACATGATTAGTTCTGAGAGATAAGTGTGTTTGAAAGGCGTCCTTCACTTAGCTTGTTGGGAACACAAAGATTCATTTCAGTTGCAAACTCCACTCCATACATATATATGGGGAAGTACTAGCTCCAACACGGTTTTACAGTGAAAACTGCAGGAACTTCTCACCGGCCCTAGGAAACAGAGTGAGAAACCAGAGTAAATGTTTCTCATGCAACTCGTTCCCTTTGTGCTACATGAACGAACTTCTTTCCACATGCTAAGTTCTGAGAGATAAGTGTGTGTGAAAGCCGTACTTCACCTTGCTTGTTGGGAATACAAAGTTTCTTTTCAGTGGCAAACAGCACTCCATACATATATAAGGGGAGGTTCTAGCTCCAACTCGGTTTTACAGTGAAAACTGCAGGAAATTCAAACCGGCACTAGGAAACAGACTGAGAAACCAGAGTAAAAGTTTGTCCTGCAACCCGTTCCCTTGGTGCTAGATGAACGAAAGTCTCTCCAAATGTTCAGTTCTGAGAGATAATTGTGTGTGAAAGCCGTCCTTCACCTAGCTTGTTGGGAACACAAAATTTCTTTTCAGGAGTAAATTACACTCCATACATATATATGGGGATGTACTAGCTCCAACTCGATTTTATAGTGAAAACTGCAGGAAATTCCAACCGGCACTAAGAAGCAGTCTGAGAAAACAGAGAAATAGTTTCTCCTGCAACCCGTTCCCTTGGTGCTAAATGAACGAACGTCTCTCCACATGATCAGTTCTGAGAGATAAGTGTGTGTGAAAGCCGTCCTTCACCTAGCTTGATGGAACACAATTTTTATTTTACTTTGCAAACCCCACTCCATAAATATATATGGGGAGGTAAAAGCTCGAACTCGTTTTTACAGTGAAAACTGCAAGAAATTCGATCCGGCAATAGGAAACACACTGAGAAACCAGAGTAAATGTTTCCCCTGCAACCCGTTCCCTTCGTGCTAGATGAACGAACGTCTCTCCACATGCTCAGTTCTGAGAGATAAGTGTGTGTGAAAGCCGTCCTTCACCTAGCTTGTTGGGAACACAAAGTTTCTTTTCAGTTGCAAACTCCACTCCATACATATATATGGGGAGGTACTAGCTCCAACACGGTTTTACAGTGAAAACTTCAGGAACTTCAAACCGGCACTAGGAAACAGACTGAGAAACCAGAGTAAAATTTTCTCCTGCAACCCGTTCCCTTTGTGCTAGTTGAACGAACGTCTCTTCACATGCTAAGTTCTGAGATATATGTGTGTGTGAAAGCCGTCCTTCAACTAGCTTGTTTTGAACACAAAGTATCTTTTCAGTGGCAAACACCACTCCATATATATATAATGGGAAGTAATAGCTCCAACTCGGTTTTACAGTGAAAACTGCAGGAAATTCATACTGGCACTAGGAAACAGACTGATAAAACAGAGTAAAAGTTTCTCCTGAAACCCGTTCCCTTGGTGCCAGATGAACGAACGTCTCCCCACATGCTCAGTTCTGAGAGATAAGTGTGTGTGAAAGCCGTCCTTCACCTAGATTTTTGGGAACACAAAGTTTCTTTTCAGTTGCAAACTCCACTCCTTACATATATATGGTGAGGTACAAGCTCCAACTCGGTTTTACAGTGAAAAATGCAGGAAATTCAAACCGGCACTTCGAAACAGACTGAGAAAACAGAGTACATGTTTCTCCTGCAACCCGTTCCCTTGTTGCTAGATGAACGAACGTCTCTGCACATGCTCAGTTCTGAGAGGTATGTGTGTGTGAAAGCCGTCTTTCACCTAGCTTGTTGGGAACACAATGTTTATTTTCAGTTGCAAACTCCAATCCATACATATATAGGGGGAGGTTCAAGCTCCAATTCTGTTTTACCGTGAAAACTGCAGGAACTTCAAACCGGCACTAGGAAACACACTATGAACCCAGAGTAATAGTTTCTCCTGCAACCCGTTCCCTTGTTGCTAGATGAACGAAAGTCTCTCCACATGCTCAGTTCTGAGAAATAAGTGTGTGTGAAAGCCGTCTTTCACCTCGCTTGTTTGGAACACAATGTTTATTTTACGTTGCAAACCCCACTCCATACATATATACGGGGAGGTAAAAGCTCAAACTCGTTTTTACAGTGAAAACTGTGGGAATTCGATCTGACACTAGGAAACAGATTGAGAAACCAGAGTAAAAGTTTCTCCTGCAACCCTCTCACTTGGTGCTAAATGAATGAACGTCTCTCCACATGCTCAGTTCTGAGAGATAAGTGTGTGTGAAAGCCGTCCTTCAAATAACTTGTTGGGAACACAATATTTATTTTCATTTGCAAACTCCAATCCATACATATATATGGGTAGGTTCTAGCTCCAAATCGGTTTTACAGTGAAAACTGCAGGAACTTCAAACCGGCATTCGGAAACACACTGTGAACCCAGAGTAAAATTTTTCCTGCAACCCGTTCCCTTGTTGCTAGATGAACGAAAGTCACTACACATGCTCAGTACTGAGAGATAAGTGTGTGTGAAAGCCGTCCTTCTCCTAGCTTGATGGGAACACAAAGTATCTTTTGAGTGGCAAACTCCACTCCATAAATATATATGGGGAAGTAGTAGCTCCATCTCGGTTTTACAGTGAAAACTGCAGGAAATTCACACCGGAACTAGGAAACAGACTGAGATACCAGAGTAAATGTTTCTCATGCAACCCGTTCCCTTTGTGCTACATGAACGAACTTCTTTCCACATGCTAAGTTCTGAGAGATAAGTGTGTGTGAAAGCCGTCCTTCACCTAGATTTTTTGGAACACAAAGTTTCTTTACATTTGGAAACTCCACTCCATACATATATATGGGTAGGTAATGGCTCCAACACGATTTTACAGTGAAAGCTGCAGGAACTGCAACCGGCACTAGGAAAGAGTCTTAGAAACCAGAATTAAAGTTTCTCCTGCAACGCGTTCCCTTGGTGCTAGATGAACGAACGTCTCTCCACATGCTCAGTTCTGAGTGATAAGTGTGTGTGAAAGCCGTCCTTCACCTAGCTTTTGGGAACACAAAGATTATTTTCAGTTGCAAACTCCACTCCATACATATATATGAGGAGGTACCAGCTCCAACTCGGTTTTACAGTGAAAACTGCAGGAACTTCAAACCGGCACTAGGAAACAGATTGAGAAACCGGAGTAAAAGTTTCTCCTGCAACCCGTTCCCATTGTGCTAGATGAACGAACGTGTCTCCACATGCTCAGTTCTGAGAGACATGTGTGTGTGAAAGCAGTCCTTCACATAGCTTGTTGGGAACACAATTTTTATTTACAGTTGCCAACTCCAATCCATACATATATATGGGGAGGTACTAGCTCCAACTCGGTTTTACAGTGAAAACTGCAGGAAAATCAAACCGGCACTAGGAAACAGACTGAGAAACCAGATTAAAAGTTTCTCCTGCAAATCGTTCCCTTGGTGCTAGATGAACGAACGTCTCTCCACATGCTCAGATCTGAGAGATAAATGTGTGTGAAAGCCGTCCTTCACCTAGATTGTAGGGAACACAAAGTTTCTTTTCAGTTGCAAACTCCACTCCATACATATATATGGGGAAGTACAAGCTCCAAATCGGTTTTACAGTGAAAACTGCAGGAACTTCACACCGGCAATAGGAAACATACTGAGAGGCCAGAGTAAAATTTTCTCCTGCAACCCGTTCCATTTGTGCTAGATGAACGAAAGTCTCTCCACATGCTCAGATCTGAGAGATAAGTGTGTGTGAAAGCCGTCCTTCACCTAGCTTGTTGGGAACACAATGTTTATTTCAGTTGCAAACTCCAATCCATACATATATAGGGGGAGGTTCTAGCTCCAACTCGGTTTTACAGTTAAAACTGCAGGAACTACAAACCGGCACTAGGAAACACGCTGTGAACCCAGAGTAAAAGTTTCCCCTGCAAAGCCATTCCCTTGATGCTAGATGAAAGAACGTCTCTCCACATGCTCAAATCTGAGAGATAATTGTGTGTGAATGCCGTCCTTCACCTAGCTTGTTGGGAACACATAGTATCTTTTCAGTGGCAAACCCCATTCCATATATATATATGGGGAGGTAATAGCTCCAACTCGGTTTTACAGTGAAAACTGCAGGAACTTCAAAACGGCAATAGGGAACAGACTGAGAAACCACAGTAAATGTTTCTCCTGCAACCCGTTCCCTTGGTGCTAGATGAATGAAAGTCTCTCCACATGCTCAGATCTGAGAGATAATTGGATGTTAAAGCCGTCCTTCACATAGCGTCTTGGGAACACAAAGTTTCTTTTCAGTTGCAAACTCCATTCCATACATATATTTGGGGGTGTACAAGTTCCAACTCGGTTTTACAGTGAAAACTGCAGTAACTTCAAACCGGCACTAGGAAACAGACTGAGAATCCAGAGTAAAAGTTTCCCTGCATCACGTTCCCTTGGTGCTTGATAAAAGAAAGTCTCTCCACATGCTCAGTTCAGAAAGATAATTGTGTGTGAAAGCCGTCCTTCACCTAGATTTTTGGGAACACAAAGTTTCTATTCAGGAGCAAATTACACTCCATACATATATATGGAGAGGTACAAACTCCAACTCGGTTTTACAGTGAAAACTGCAGGAAATTCGATCCGGCACTAGGAAACTGACTGAGAAATCAGAAAAAGTTTCTCCTGCAAATCGTTCCCTTGGTGCTAGATGAACGAACGTCTATCCACATGCTCAGTTCTGAGAGATATGTGTGTGTGAAAGCCGTCTTTTACATATCTTGTTGGGAACACAATGTTTATTTTCAGTTGCAATCTCCAATCCATACATATATAGGGGGAGGTTCAAGCTCCAACTCGGTTTTACCGTGAAAACTGCAGGAACTTCAAACCGGCACTAGGAAACACACTGTGAACCCAGAGTAAAAGTTTCTCCTGCAAACCTTTCCCTTGTTGCTAGATGAACGAAAGTCTCTCCACATGCTCAGTTCTGAGAGATAAGTGTGTGTGAAAGCTCTCCTTCACCTAGCTTGTAGGGAACACAAAGTTTCTTTTCAGTGGCAAACTCCACTCCACACATATACATGGGGAGTTAATAGCTCCAACACAGTTTTACAGTGAAAACTGCAGGAACTTCAAACCGGAACTAGGAAACAGACTGAGAAACCGGAGTAAATGTTTCTCCTGCAAACCGTTCCATTTGGGCTAGATGAACAAAAGTCTATCCACATGATTAGTTCTGAGAGATAAGTGTGTTTGAAAGGCGTCCTTCACTTAGCTTGTTGGGAACACAAAGATTCATTTCAGTTGCAAACTCCACTCCATACATATATATTGGGAAGTACTAGCTCCAACTCGGTTTTACAGTGAAAACTGCAGGAACTTCTCACCGGCCCTAGGAAACAGAGTGAGAAACCAGAGTAAATGTTTCTCATGCAACTCGTTCCCTTTGTGCTACATGAACGAACTTCTTTCCACATGCTAAGTTCTGAGAGATAAGTGTGTGTGAAAGCCGTACTTCACCTTGCTTGTTGGGAATACAAAGTTTCTTTTCAGTGGCAAACAGCACTCCATACATATATAAGGGGAGGTTCTAGCTCCAACTCGGTTTTACAGTGAAAACTGCAGGAAATTCAAACCGGCACTAGGAAACAGACTGAGAAACCAGAGTAAAAGTTTGTCCTGCAACACGTTCCCTTGGTGCTAGATGAACGAAAGTCTCTCCACATGCTCAGTTCTGAGAGATAATTGTGTGTGAAAGCCGTCCTTCACCTAGCTTGTTGGGAACACAAAATTTCTTTTCAGGAGTAAATTACACTGCATACATATATATGGGTATGTACTAGCTCCAACTCGATTTTACAGTGAAAACTGCAGGAAATTCCAACCGGCACTAAGAAGCAGTCTGAGAAAACAGAGAAATAGTTTCTCCTGCAACCCGTTCCCTTGGTGCTAAATGAACGAACGTCTCTCCACATGATCAGTTCTGAGAGATAAGTGTGTGTGAAAGCCGTCCTTCACCTAGCTTGATGGAACACAATTTTTATTTTACTTTGCAAACCCCACTCCATAAATATATATGGGGAGGTAAAAGCTCGAACTCGTTTTTACAGTGAAAACTGCAAGAACTTCGATCCGGCAATAGGAAACAGACTGAGAAACCAGAGTAAATGTTTCCCCTGCAACCCGTTCCCTTCGTGCTAGATGAACGAACGTCTCTCCACATGCTCAGTTCTGAGAGATAAGTGTGTGTGAAAGCCGTCCTTCACCTAGCTTGTTGGGAACACAAAGTTTCTTTTCAGTTGCAAACTCCACTCCATACATATATATGGGGAGGTACTAGCTCCAACACGGTTTTACAGTGAAAACTGCAGGAACTTCAAACCGGCACTAGGAAACAGACTGAGAAACCAGAGTAAAATTTTCTCCTGCAACCCGTTCCCTTTGTGCTAGGTGAACGAACGTCTCTTCACATGCTAAGTTCTGAGAGATATGTGTGTGTGAAAGCCGTCCTTCAACTTGCTTGTTTTGAACACAAAGTATCTTTTCAGTGGGAAACTCCACTCCATATATATATAATGGGAAGTAATAGCTCCAACTCGGTTTTACAGTGAAAACTGCAGGAAATTCATACTGGCACTAGGAAACAGACTGAGAAAACAGAGTAAAAGTTTCTCCTGAAACCCGTTCCCTTGGTGCCAGATGAACGAACGTCTCCCCACATGCTCAGTTCTGAGAGATAAGTGTGTGTGAAAGCCGTCCTTCACCTAGATTTTTGGGAACACAAAGTTTCTTTTCATTTGCAAACTCCACTCCTTACATATATATGGTGAGGTACAAGCTCCAACTCGGTTTTACAGTGAAAAATGCAGGAAATTCAAACCGGCACTTCGAAACAGACTGAGAAAACAGAGTACATGTTTCTCCTGCAACCCGTTCCCTTGTTGCTAGATGAACGAACGTCTCTGCACATGCTCAGTTCTGAGAGATATGTGTGTGTGAAAGCCGTCTTTCACCTAGCTTGTTGGGAACACAATGATTATTTTCAGTTGCAAACTCCAATCCATACATATATAGGGGGAGGTTCAAGCTCCAATTCTGTTTTACCGTGAAAACTGCAGGAACTTCAAACCGGCACTAGGAAACACACTATGAACCCAGAGTAATAGTTTCTCCTGCAACCCGTTCCCTTGTTGCTAGATGAACGAAAGTCTCTCCACATGCTCAGTTCTGAGAAATAAGTGTGTGTGAAAGCCGTCTTTCACCTCGCTTGTTTGGAACACAATGTTTATTTTACGTTGCAAACCCCACTCCATACATATATAAGGGGAGGTAAAAGCTCAAACTCGTTTTTACAGTGAAAACTGTATGGAATTCGATCCGACACTAGGAAACAGATTGAGAAACCAGAGTAAAAGTTTCTCCTGCAACCCTCTCACTTGGTGCTAGATGAACGAACGTCTCTCCACATGCTCAGTTCTGAGAGATAAGTGTGTGTGAAAGCCGTCCTTCAAATAGCTTGTTGGGAACACAATACTTATTTTCATTTGCAAACTCCAATCCATACATATATATGGGTAGGTTCTAGCTCCAAATCGGTTTTACAGTGAAAACTGCAGGAACTTCAAACCGGCATTAGGAAACACACTGTGAACCCAGAGTAAAATTTTTCCTGCAACCCATTCCCTTGTTGCTAGATGAACGAAAGTCACTACACATGCTCAGTACTGAGAGATAAGTGTGTGTGAAAGCCGTCCTTCTCCTAGCTTGATGGGAACACAAAGTATCTTTTGAGTGGCAAACTTCACTCCATATATATATATGGGGAAGTAGTAGCTCCATCTCGGTTTTACAGTGAAAACTGCAGGAAATTCACACCGGAACTAGGAAACAGACTGAGAAACCAGAGTAAATGTTTCTCATGCAACCCGTTCCCTTTGTGCTACATGAACGAACTTCTTTCCACATGCTAAGTTCTGAGAGATAAGTGTGTGTGAAAGCCGTCCTTCACCTAGAATTTTTGGAACACAAAGTTTCTTTACATTTGGAAACTCCACTCCATACATATATATGGGGAGGTAAAAGCTCGAACTCGTTTTTACAGTGAAAACTGCAAGAAATTCGATCCGGCAATAGGAAACAGACTGAGAAACCAGAGTAAATGTTTCCCCTGCAATCCGTTCCTTCGTGCTAGATGAACAAACGTCTCTCCACATGCTCAGTTCTGAGAGATAAGTGTGTCTGAAAGCCGTCCTTCATCTAGCTTGTTTTGAACACAAAGTATCTTTTCATTGGCAAACTCCACTCCATATATATATAATGGGAAGTAATAGCTCCAACTCGGTTTTACAGTGAAAACTGCAGGAAATTCATACTGGCACTAGGAAACAGACTGAGGAAACAGAGTAAAAGTTTCTCCTGAAACCCGTTCCTTTGGTGCCAGATGAACGAACGTCTCCCCACATGCTCAGTTCTGAGAGATATGTGTGTGTGAAAGCAGTCCTTCACATAGCTTGTTGGGAACACAATTTTTATTTTCAGTTGCCAACTCCAATCCATACATATATATGGGGAGGTACTAGCTCCAACTCGGTTTTACAGTGAAAACTGCAGGAAAATCAAACCGGCACTAGGAAACTGAGAAACCAGATTAAAAGTTTCTCCTGCAAATCGTTCCCTTGGTGCTAGATGAACGAAAGTCTCTCCACATGCTCAGATCTGAGAGATAAGTGTGTGTGAAAGCCATCCTTCACCTAGCTTGTAGGGAACACAAAGTTTCTTTTCAGTTGCAAACTCCACTCCATACATATATATGGGGAAGTACAAGCTCCAAATCGGTTTTACAGTGAAAACTGCAGGAACTTCACACCGGCAATACGAAACATACTGAGAGACCAGAGTAAAATTTTCTCCTGCAACCCGTTCCATTTGTGCTAGATGAATGAAAGTCTCTCAACATGCTCAGATCTGAGAGATAAGTGTGTGTGAAAGCCGTCCTTCACATAGCTTGTTGGGAAAACAATGTTTATTTCAGTTGCAAACTCCAATCCATACATATATAGGGGGAGGTTCTAGCTCCAACTCGGTTTTACAGTTAAAACTGCAGGAACTACAAACCGGCACTAGGAAACACGCTGTGAACCCAGAGTAAAAGTTTCCCCTGCAAGCCATTCCCTTGATGCTAGATGAAAGAACGTCTCTCCACATGCTCAATTCTGAGAGATAATTGTGTGTGAATGCCGTCCTTCACCTAGCTTGTTGGGAACACATAGTATCTTTTCAGTGGCAAACTCCATTCCATATATATATATGGGGAGGTAATAGCTCCAACTCGGTTTTACAGTGAAAACTGCAGGAACTTCAAAACGGCAATAGGGAACAGACTGATAAACCACAGTAAATGTTTCTCCTGCAACCCGTTCCCTTGGTGCTAGATGAACGAAAGTCTCTCCACATGCTCAGATCTGAGAGATAATTGGATGTTAAAGCCGTCGTTCACATAGCTTCTTGGGAACACAAAGTTTCTTTTCAGTTGCAAACTCCATTCCATACATATATTTGGGGGTGTACAAGTTCCAACTCGGTTTTACAGTGAAAACTGCAGTAACTTCAAACCGGCACTATTAGACTGAGAATCCAGAGTAAAAGTTTCCCTGCAACACGTTCCCTTGGTGCTAGATAAACGAACGTCTCTCCACATGCTCAGTTCTGAGAGATAAGTGTGTGTGAAAGCTGTCCTTCACCTAGATTTTTGGGAACACAAAGTTTCTATTCAGGAGCAAATTACACTCCATACATATATATGGGGAGGTACTAGCTCCAACTCGGTTTTACAGTGAAAACTGCAGGAAATTCGATCCGGCACTAGGAAACAGACTGAGAAATCAGAAAAAGTTTCTCCTGCAAATCGTTCCCTTGGTGCTAGATGAACGAACGTCTCTCCACATGCTCAGTTCTGAGAGATATGTGTGTGTGAAAGCCGTCTTTCACATATCTTGTTGGGAACACAATGTTTATTTTCAGTTGCAATCTCCAATCCATACATATATAGGGGGAGGTTCAAGCTCCAACTCGTTTTTACCGTGAAAACTGCAGGAACTTCAAACCGGCACTAGGAAACACACTGTGAACCCAGAGTAAAAGATTCTCCTGCAACCCGTTCCCTTGTTGCTAGATGAACGAAAGTCTCTCCACATGCTCAGTTCTGAGAGATAAGTGTGTGTGAAAGCTGTCCTTCACCTAGCTTGTTGGGAACACAAAGTTTCTTTTCAGTGGCAAACTCCACTCCACACATATACATGGGGAGGTAATAGCTCCAACACATTTTTACAGTGAAAACTGCAGGAACTTCAAACCGGAACTAGGAAACAGACTGAGAAACCGGAGTAAATGTTTCTTCTGCAAACCGTTCCATTTGGGCTAGATGAACAAAAGTCTATCCACATGATTATTTCTGAGAGATATGTGTGTTTGAAAGGCGTCCTTCACTTAGCTTGTTGGGAACACAAAGATTCATTTCAGTTGCAAACTCCACTCCATACATATATATGGGGAAGAACTAGCTCCAACTCGATTTTACAGTGAAAACTGCAGGAACTTCAAACCGGCACTAGAAAACAGATTGAGAAACCGGAGTAAAAGTTTCTCCTGCAACCCGTTCCCATTGTGCTAGATGAACGAACGTGTCTCCACATGCTCAGTTCTGAGAGACATTTGTGTGTGAAAGCAGTCCTTCACATAGCTTGTTGGGAACACAATTTTTATTTTCAGTTGCCAACTCCAATCCATACATATATATGGGGAGGTACTAACTCCAACTCGGTTTTACAGTGAAAACTGCAGGAAAATCAAACCGGCACTAGGAAACTGAGAAACCAGATTAAAAGTTTCTCCTGCAAATCGTTCCCTTGGTGCTAGATGAACGAAACTCTCTCCACATGCTCAGATCTGAGAGATAAGTGTGTGTGAAAGCCGTCCTTCACCTAGCTTGTAGGGAACACAAAGTTTCTTTTCAGTTGCAAACTCCACTCCATACATATATATGGGGAAGTACAAGCTCCAAATCGGTTTTACAGTGAAAACTGCAGGAACTTCACACCGGCAATAGAAAACATACTGAGAGACCAGAGTAAAATTTTCTCCTGCAACCCGTTCCATTTGTGCCAGATGAACGAACGTCTCCCCACATGCTCAGTTCTGAGAGATAATTGTGTGTGAAAGCCGTCCTTCACCTAGCTTGTTGGGAACACAAAAATCTTTTCAGGAGTAAATTACACTCCATACATATATATGGGGATGTACTAGCTCCAACTCGATTTTACAGTGAAAACTGCAGGAAATTCCAACCAGCACTAGAAACAGTCTGAGAAAACTGAGTAATAGTTTCTCCTGCAACCCGTTTCCTTGGTGCTAGATGAACGAACGTCTCTCCACATGATCAGTTCTGAGAGATAAGTGTGTATGAAAGCCGTCCTTCACCTAGCTTGATGGAACACAATTTTTATTTTACGTTGCAAACCACACTCCATAAATATATATGGGGAGGTAAAAGCTCGAACTCGTTTTTACAGTGAAAACTGCAAGAAATTCGATCCGGCAATAGGAAACACACTGAGAAACCAGAGTAAATGTTTCCCCTGCAACCCGTTCCCTTCGTGCTAGATGAACAAACGTCTCTCCACATGCTCAGTTCTGAGAGATAAGTGTGTGTGAAAGCCGTCCTTCATCTAGCTTGTTTTGAACACAAAGAATCTTTTCAGTGGCAAACTCCACTCCATATATATATAAAGGGAAGTAATAGCTCCAACTCGGTTTTACAGTGAAAACTGCAGGAAATTCATACTGGCACTAGGAAACAGACTGAGAAAACAGAGTAAAAGTTTCTCCTGAAACCCGTTCCCTTGGTGCCAGATGAACGAACGTCTCCCCACATGCTCAGTTCTGAGAGATAAGTGTGTGTGAAAGCCGTCCTTCACCTAGATTTTTGGGAACACAAAGTTTCTTTTCAGTTGCAAACTCCACTCCTTACATATATATGGTGAGGTACAAGCTCCAACTCGGTTTTACAGTGAAAAATGCAGGAAATTCAATCCGGCACTTCGAAACAGACTGAGAAAACAGAGTACATGTTTCTCCTGCAACCCGTTCCCTTGTTGCTAGATGAACGAACGTCTCTGCACATGCTCAGTTCTGAGAGATATGTGTGTGTGAAAGCCGTCTTTCACCTAGCTTGTTGGGAACACAATGTTTATTTTCAGTTGCAAACTCCAATCCATACATATGTAGGGGGAGGTTCAAGCTCCAATTCGGTTTTACCGTGAAAACTGCAGGAAATTCAAACCGGCACTAGGAAACACACTATGAACCCAGAGTAATAGTTTCTCCTGCAACCCGTTCCCTTGTTGCTAGATGAACGAAAGTCTCTCCACATGCTCAGTTCTGAGAAATAAGTGTGTGTGAAAGCCATCTTTCACCTCGCTTGTTTGGAACACAATGTTTATTTTACGTTGCAAACCCCACTCCATACATATATACGGGGAGGTAAAAGCTCAAACTCTTTTTTACAGTGAAAATTGTAGGGAATTCGATCCGACACTAGGAAACAGATTGAGAACCCAGAGTAAAAGTTTCTCCTGCAACCCGCTCACTTGGTGCTAGATGAACGAACGTCTCTCCACATGCTCAGTTCTGAGAGATAAGTGTGTGTGAAAGCCGTCCTTCAACTAGCTTGTTGGGAACACAATATTTATTTTCATTTGCAAACTCCAATCCATACATATATATGGGGAGGTTCTAGCTCCAACTCGGTTTTACAGTGAAAACTGCAGGAACTTCAAACCGGCATTAGGAAACACACTGTGAACCCAGAGTAAAATTTTTCCTGCAACCCGTTCCCTTGTTGCTAGATGAACGAAAGTCTCTACACATGCTCAGTACTGAGAGATAAGTGTGTGTGAAAGCCGTCCTTCTCCTAGCTTGATGGGAACACAAAGTATCTTTTGAGTGGCAAACTCCACTGAATATATATATAAGGGGAAGTAGTAGCTCCATCTCGGTTTTACAGTGAAAACTGCAGGAAATTCACACTGGAACTAGGAAACAGACTGAGAAACCAGAGTAAATGTTTCTCATGCAACCCGTTCCCTTTTTGCTACATGAACGAACTTCTTTCCACATGCTAAGTTCTGAGAGATAAGTGTGTGTGAAAGCCGTACTTCACCTTGCTTGTTGGGAATACAAAGTTTCTTTTCAGTGGCAAACAGCACTCCATACACATATAAGGGGAGGTTCTAGCTCCAACTCGGTTTTACAGTGAAAACTGCAGGAACTTCAAACCGGCACTAGGAAACACACTGAGAAACCAGAGAAAAAGATTCTCCTGCAACCCGTTCCCTTGTTGCTAGATGAACGAAAGTCTCTCCACATGCTCAGTTCTGAGAGATAAGTGTGTGTGAAAGCTGTCCTTCACCTAGCTTGCTGGGAACACAAAGTTTCTTTTCAGTGGCAAACTCCACTCCACACATATACATGGGGAGGTAATAGCTCCAACACATTTTTACAGTGAAAACTGCAGGAACTTCAAACCGGAACTAGGAAACAGACTGAGAAACCGGAGTAAATGTTTCTCCTGCAAACCGTTCCATTTGGGCTAGATGAACAAAAGTCTATCCACATGATTATTTCTGAGAGATATGTGTGTTTGAAAGGCGTCCTTCACTTAGCTTGTTGGGAACACAAAGATTCATTTCAGTTGCAAACTCCACTCCATACATATATATGGGGAAGAACTAGCTCCAACTCGATTTTACAGTGAAAACAGCAGGAACTACACACCGGCCCTAGGAAACAGAGTGAGAAACCAGAGTAAAAGTTTCTCATGCAACCCGTTCCCTTTGTGCTACTTGAACGAACTTCTTTCCACATGCTAAGTTCTGAGAGATAAGTGTGTGTGAAAGCCGTACTTCACCTTGCTTGTTGGGAATACAAAGTTTCTTTTCAGTGGCAAACAGCACTCCATACATATATAAGGGGAGGTTCTAGCTCCAACTCGGTTTTACAGTGAAAACTGAAGGAAATTCAAACCGGCACTAGGAAACAGACTGAGAAACCAGAGTAAAAGTTTCTCCTGCAACCCGTTCCCTTGGTGCAAGATGAACGAAAGTCTCTCCACATGCTCAGTTCTGAGAGATAATTGTGTGTGAAAGCCGTCCTTCACCTAGCTTGTTGGGAACACAAAAATCTTTTCAGGAGTAAATTACACTCCATACATATATATGGGGATGTACTAGCTCCAACTCGATTTTACAGTGAAAACTGCAGGAAATTCCAACCGGCACTAGAAACAGTCTGAGAAAACTGAGTAATAGTTTCTCCTGCAACCCGTTCCCTTGGTGCTAGATGAACGAACGTCTCTCCACATGATCAGTTCTGAGAGATAAGTGTGTGTGAAAGCCGTCCTTCACCTAGCTTGATGGAACACAATTTTTATTTTACGTTGCAAACCACACTCCATAAATATATATGGGGAGGTAAAAGCTCGAACTCGTTTTTACAGTGAAAACTGCAAGAAATTCGATCCGGCAATAGGAAACAGACTGAGAAACCAGAGTAAATGTTTCCCCTGCAACCCGTTCCCTTCGTGCTAGATGAACAAACGTCTCTCCACATGTTCAGTTCTGAGAGATAAGTGTGTGTGAAAGCCGTCCTTCATCTAGCTTGTTTTGAACACAAAGTATCTTTTCAGTGGCAAACTCCACTCCATATATATATAATGGGAAGTAATAGCTCCAACTCGGTTTTACAGTGAAAACTGCAGGAAATTCATACTGGCACTAGGAAACAGACTGAGAAAACAGAGTAAATGTTTCTCCTGAAACCCGTTCCCTTGGTGCCAGATGAACGAACGTCTCCTCACATGCTCAGTTCTGAGAGATAAGTGTGTGTGAAAGCCGTCCTTCACCTAGATTTTTGGGAACACAAAGTTTCTTTTCAGTTGCAAACTCCACTCCTTACATATATATGGTGAGGTACAAGCTCCAACTCGGTTTTACAGTGAAAAATGCAGGAAATTCAAACCGGCACTTCGAAACAGACTGAGAAAACAGAGTACATGTTTCTCCTGCAACCCGTTCCCTTGTTGCTAGATGAACGAACGTCTCTGCACATGCTCAGTTCTGAGAGATATGTGTGTGTGAAAGCCGTCTTTCACCTAGCTTGTTGGGAACACAATGTTTATTTTCAGTTGCAAACTCCAATCCATACATATGTAGGGGGAGGTTCAAGCTCCAATTCGGTTTTACCGTGAAAACTGCAGGAAATTCAAACCGGCACTAGGAAACACACTATGAACCCAGAGTAATAGTTTCTCCTGCAACCCGTTCCCTTGTTGCTAGATGAACGAAAGTCTCTCCACATGCTCAGTTCTGAGAAATAAGTGTGTGTGAAAGCCGTCTTTCACCTCGCTTGTTTGGAACACAATGTTTATTTTACGTTGCAAACCCCACTCCATACATATATACGGGGAGGTAAAAGCTCAAACTCTTTTTTACAGTGAAAATTGTAGGGAATTCGATCCGACACTAGGAAACAGATTGAGAACCCAGAGTAAAAGTTTCTCCTGCAACCCGCTCACTTGGTGCTAGATGAACGAACGTCTCTCCACATGCTCAGTTCTGAGAGATAAGTGTGTGTGAAAGCCGTCCTTCAACTAGCTTGTTGGGAACACAATATTTATTTTCATTTGCAAACTCCAATCCATACATATATATGGGGAGGTTCTAGCTCCAACTCGGTTTTACAGTGAAAACTGCAGGAACTTCAAACCGGCATTAGGAAACACACTGTGAACCCAGAGTAAAATTTTTCCTACAACCCGTTCCCTTGTTGCTAGATGAACGAAAGTCTCTACACATGCTCAGTACTGAGAGATAAGTGTGTGTGAAAGCCGTCCTTCTCCTAGCTTGATGGGAACACAAAGTATCTTTTGAGTGGCAAACTCCACTCCATATATATATAAGGGGAAGTAGTATCTCCATCTCGGTTTTACAGTGAAAACTGCAGGAAATTCACACCGGAACTAGGAAACAGACTGAGAAACCAGAGTAAATGTTTCTCATGCAACCCGTTCCCTTTGTGCTACATGAACGAAATTCTTTCCACATGCTAAGTACTGAGAGATAAGTGTGTGTGAAAGCCGTACTTCACGTTGCTTGTTGGGAATACAAAGTTTCTTTTCAGTGGCAAACAGCACTCCATACATATATAAGGGGAGGTTCTAGCTCCAACTCGGTTTTACAGTGAAAACTGCAGGAAATTCAAACCGGCACTAGGAAACAGACTGAGAAACCAGAGTAAAAGTTTCTCCTGCAACCCGTTCCCTTGGTGCTAGATGAACGAACGTCTCTCAACATGCTCAGTTCTGAGAGATAATTGTGTGTGAAAGCCGTCCTTCACCTAGCTTGTTGGGAACAAAATGTTTATTTTCAGTTGCAAACTCCAATACATACTTATATAGGGGGAGGTTCTAGCTCCAACTCAGTTTTACAGTGAAAACTGCAGGAACTTCAAACCGGCACTAGGAAACACACTGTGAACCCAGAGTAAAATTTTCTCCTGCAACCCATTCCCTTGTTGTTAGATGAACGAAAGTCTCTCCACATGCTCATTTCTGAGAGATAAGTGTGTGTGATAGCCGTCCTTCACCTTGCTTGATGGGAACACATAGATTCTTTTCAGTTGCAAACCCCACTCCATACATATATATTGGGAGGTACTAGCTCCAAAACGGTTTTACAGTGAAAACTGCAGGAACTTCAAACCGGCACTAGGAAAGAGACTGAGCAACCTGATTATAAGTTTCTCCTGCAACCCTTTCCCTTTGTGCTAGATGAACGAACGTCTCTCCACATGCTCAGATCTGAGAGATAAGTGTGTGTGAAAGCCGTCCTTCACCTAGATTTTTGGGAACACAAATTTTCTTTACAATTGGGAAATCCACTCCATACATATATATGGGGTGGTACTAGCTCCAACTCGGTTTTACAGTGAAAACTGCAGGAAATTCGATCCGGCACTAGGAAACAGACTGAGAAACCAGAAAAAGTTTCTCCTGCAAATCGTTCCCTTGGTGCTAGATGAACGAAAGTCTTTTCCACATGCTCAGTTCTGAGAGATATGTGTGTGTGAAAGCCGCTTTCACCTAGCTTGTTGGGAACACAATGTTTATTTTCAGTTGCAATCACCAATCCATACATATACATGGGGAGGTAATACCTCCAACAGAGTTTTACAGTGAAAACTGCAGGAACTTCAAACCGGAACTAGGAAACAGACTGAGAAACCAGAGTAAATGTTTCTCCTGCAACCCGTTCCATTTGGGCTAGATGAACGAACGTTTCTTCACATGCCCATTTCTGAGAGATAAGTGTGTGTGAAAGCCGTCCTTCACCTGGATTTTGGGGAACACAAAGTTTCTTTTCAGTTGCAAACTCCACTCCATACATATATATGGGGAGGTACAAGCTCCAACTCGATTTTACAGTGAAAAGTGCAGGAACTTCAAACCGGCACTAGGAAAGAGACTGAGAAACCGGAGTAAAAGTTTCTCCTGCAAACCGTTCCCTTTGTGCTAGATGAACAAACGTATATCCACATGCTTAGTTCTGAGAGATAAGTGTGTGTGAAAGCCGTACTTCACTTAGCTTGTTGGGAACACAAAGATTCTTTTCAGTTGCAAACTCCACTCCATACTTATATATGGGGAGGTACTAGCTCCAACTCTGTTTTACAGTGAAAACTGCAGGAACTTCACACCGGCCCTAGGAAACAAACTGAGAAACCAGAGTAAATGATTCTCATGCAACCCGATCCCTTTGAGCTACATGAACGAACTTCTTTCCACATGCTCAGTTCTGAGAGATATGTGTGTGTGAAAGCCGTCCTTCACCAAGCTTGTGGGAACACAAAGTATATTTGAGTGGCAAACTCCACTCCATATATATATATGGGGAAGTAATAGCTCCAACTCCGTTTTACAGTGAAAAATGCAGGAAATTCATACCGGCTCTAGGAAACTGACTGAGAAACGTGGGAAATAGTTTCTCCTGCAACCCGTTCCATTTGTGCTAGATGAACGAACGTCTATCCACATGCTCAGTTCTGAGAGATAAATGTGTGTGAAAGCTGTCCTTCACCTAGATTTTTGGGAACACAAAGTTTCTTTACAGTTGCAAACTCCAGTCCATACATATATATGGGGAGGTACTAGCTCCAACTCGGTTTTACAGTGAAAACTGCAGGAACTGCAAATCGGCACTAGGAAAAAGACTTAGAAACCAGAGTAAATGTTTCTCCTGCAAACCGTTCCCTTGGTGCTAGATGAACGAACGTCTCTCCACATGATCAGTTCTGAGAGATAAGTGTGTGTGAAAGCCGTCCTTCACCTAGCTTGATTTAACACAATTTTTATTTTACATTGCATACCCCACTCCATACATATATATGGGGAAGTAAAAGCTCGAACTCGTTTTTACAGTGAAAACTGCAGGAAATTCGATCCGGCAATAGGAAACAGACTGAGAAACCAGAGTAAATGTTTCCCCTGCAACCCGTTCCCTTCTTGCTAGATGAACGAACGTCTCTCCACATGCTCAGTTCTGAGAGATAAGTGTGTGTGAAAGCCGTCCTTCACCTAGCTTGATTTAACACAATTTTTATTTTACATTGCATACCCCACTCCATACATATATATGGGGAAGTAAAAGCTCGAACTCGTTTTTACAGTGAAAACTGCAGGAAATTCGATCCGGCAATAGGAAACAGACTGAGAAACCAGAGTAAATGTTTCCCCTGCAACCCGTTCCCTTCGTGCTAGATGAACGAACGTCTCTCCACATGCTCAGTTCTGAGAGATAAGTGTGTGTGAAAGCCGTCCTTCACCTAGCTTGTTTTGAACACAAAGTATCTTTTCAGTGGCAAACTCCACTCCATATATATATAATGGGAAGTAATAGTTCCAACTCGGTTTTACAGTAAAAACTGCAGGAAATTCATACTGGCACTAGGAAACAGACTGAGAAAACAGAGTAAAAGTTTCTCCTGAAACCCGTTCCCTTGGTGCCAGATGAACGAACGTCTCCCCACATGCTCAGTTCTGAGAGATAAGTGTGTGTGAAAGCCGTCCTTCACCTAGATTTTTGGGAACACAAAGTTTCTTTTCATTTGCAAACTCCACTCCTTACATATATATGGTGAGGTACAAGCTCCAACTCGGTTTTACAGTGAAAAATGCAGGAAATTCAAACCGGCACTTCGAAACAGACTGAGAAAACAGAGTACATGTTTCTCCTGCAACCCGTTCCCTTGTTGCTAGATGAACGAACTTCTCTCCACATGCTCAGTTCTGAGAGATATGTGTGTGTGAAAGACGCCTTTCACCATATCTTGTTGGGAACACAATGTTTATTTTCAGTTGCAAACTCCAATCCATACATATATAGGGGGAGGTTCAAGCTCCAATTCGGTTTTACCGTGAAAACTGCAGGAACTTCAAACCGGCACTAGGAAACACACTATGAACCCAGAGTAGTTGTTTCTCCTGCAACCCGTTCCGTTGTTGCTAGATGAACGAAAGTCTCTCCACATGCTCAGTTCTGAGAAATAAGTGTGTGTGAAAGCCGTCTTTCACCTAGCTTGTTTGGAACACAATGTTTATTTTACGTTGCAAACCCCACTCCATACATATATACGGGGAGGTAAAAGCCCAAACTCGTTTTTACAGTGAAAACTGTAGGGAATTCGATCCGACATTATGAAACAGATTGAGAAACCAGAGTAAAAGTTTCTACTGCAACCCGCTCACTTGGTGCTAGATGAACGAAAGTCTCTCCACATGCTCAGTTCTGAGAGATAAGTGTGTGTGAAAGCCGTCCTTCAACTAGCTTGTTGGGAACACAACGTTTATTTTCATTTGCAAACTCCAATCCATACATATATATGGCTAGGTTCTAGCTCCAACTCGGTTTTACAGTGAAAACTGCAGGAACTTCAAACCGGCACTAGGAAACACACTGTGAACCCAGAGTAAAATTTTTCCTGCAATCCGTTCCTTTGTTGCTAGATGAACGAAAGTCTCTACACATGCTCAGTACTGAGAGATAAGTGTGTGTGAAAGCCGTCCTTCTCCTAGCTTGATGGGAACACAAAGTATCTTTTGAGTGGCAAAATCCACTCCATATATATATATGGAAAAGTAGTAGCTCCATCTCGGTTTTACAGTGAAAACTGCAGGAAATTCAAACCGGCACTAAGAAACAGACTGAGAAAACAGAGTAAATGTTTCTCATGCAACCCGTTCCCTTTGTGCTACATGAAGGAAATTCTTTCCACATGCTCAGTTCTGAGAGTTATGTGTGTGTGAAAGCCGTACTTCACCTTGCTTGTTGGGAACACAAAGTTTCTTTTCAGTGGCAAACTGTACTCCATACATATATAAAGGGAGGTACAAGCTCCAACTCGGTTTTACAGTGAAAACTGCAGGAAATTCAACCCGGCACTAGGAAACAGCCTGAGAAACCAGAGAAAAAGTTTCTCCTGCAACCCGCGCACTTGGTGCTAGATGAACGAACGTCTCTCCACATGCTCGGTTCTGAGAGATAAGTGTGAGTGAAAGCCGTCCTTCACCTAGCTTGTAGGGAACACAAAGTTTCTTTTCAGTTGCAAACTCCACTCCATATATATATAAAGGGAAGTAATAGCTCCAACTGCGTTTTACAGTGAAAACTGCAGGAAATTCATACTGGCACTAGGAAACAGACTGAGAAAACAGAGTAAACGTTTCTCCTGCAACCCGTTCCCTTGGTGCCAGATGAACGAACATCTCCCCACATGCTCAGTTCTGAGAGATAAGTGTGTGTGAAAGCCGTCCTTCACCTAGATTTTTGGGAACACAAAGTTTCTTTTCAGTTGCAAACTCCACTCTTTACATATATATGGTGAGGTACAAGCTACAACTCGGTTTTACAGTTAAAAATGCAGGAAATTCAAACCGGCACTTCGAAACAGACTGAGAAAACAGAGTACATGTTTCTCCTGCAACCCATTCCCTTGTTGCTAGATGAACGAACATCTCTCCACATGCTCAGTTCTGAGAGATATGTGTGTGTGAAAGACGCCTTTCACATAGCTTGTTGGGAACACAATGTTTATTTTCAGTTGCAAACTCCAATCCATACATATATAGGGGGAGGTTCAAGCTCCAATTCGGTTTTACCGTGAAAACTGCAGGGACTTCAAACCGGCACTAGGAAACACACTATGAACACAGAGTAATAGTTTCTCCTGCAACCCGTTCCCTTGTTGCTAGATGAACGAAAGTCTCTCCACATGCTCAGTTCTGAGAAATAAGTGTGTGTGAAAGCCGTCTTTCACCTAGCTTGTTTGGAACACAATGTTTATTTTACGTTGCAAACCCCACTCCATACATATATACGGGGAGGTAAAAGCTCGAACTTGTTTTTACAGTGAAAACTGTAGGGAATTCGATCCGACACTAGGAAACAGATTGAGAAACCAGAGTAAAAGTTTCTCCTGCAACCCGCTCACTGGGTGCTAGATGAATGAACGTCTCTCCACATGCTCAGTTCTGAGAGATACGTGTGTGTGAAAGTCGTCCTTCAACTAGCTTGTTGGGAACACAACGTTTATTTTCATTTGCAAACTCCAATCCATACATATATATGGGGAGGTTCTAGCTCCAACTCGGTTTTACAGTGAAAACTGCAGGAACTTCAAACCGGCATTAGGAAACACACTGTGAACCCAGAGTAAAATTTTTCCTGCAACCCGTTCCCTTGTTGCTAGATGAACGAAAATCTCTACACATGCTCAGTTCTGAGAGATAAGTGTGTGTGAAAGCCGTCCTTCTCCTAGCTTGATGGGAACACAAAGTATCTATTCAGGAGCAAATTACACTCCATACATATATATGCGGAGGTACAAGCTCCAACTCGGTTTTACAGTGAAAACTGCCGGAAATTCGATCCGGCACTAGGAAACAGACTGAGAAACCAGAAAAAATTTCTCCTGCAAATCGTTCCCTTGGTGCTAGATGAACGAACGTCTCTCCACATGCTCAATTCTGAGAGATAAGTGTGTGTGAAAACCGCCCTTCACCATGCTTGATGGGAACACAAAGTTTCATTTCGGTTGCAAACCCCAGTCCATACATATATATGGGGAGGTACTAGCTCCAACACGGTTTTTCAGTGAAAACTGCAGGAACTTCAAACCGGCACTAGGAAACAGACTGAGCAACCAGAGTAAAAGTTTCTCCTGCAACCCTTTCCCTTTGTGCTAGATGAACGAACTTCTCTCCACATGCTCAGATCTGAGAGGTAAGTGTGTGTGAAAGCCGTCCTTCACCTATATTTTTGGGAACACAAAGTTCCTTTACAATTGCAAACTCCACTCCATACATATATATGGGGAGGTAAAAGTTCGAACTATTTTTTACAGTGAAAACTGCAGGAAATTCGATCCGGCAATAGGAAACAGAATGAGAAACCAGAGCAAAAGTTTCTCGTGCAACCCGTTCCCTTTGAGCTAGATGAACGAACTTCTCTCCTCATGCACAGTTCTGAGAGATAAGTGTGTGTGAAAGCCACCCTTCACATAGCTTGTTGGGAACAAAATGTTTATTTTCAGTTGCAAATTCCAATCCATACTTATATAGGGGTTTATTCTAGCTCCAACTCGGTTTTACAGTGAAAACTGCAGGAACTTCAAACCGGCACTAGGAAACACACTGTGAACCCAGAGTAAAAGTTTCTCCTGCAAACATTTCCCTTTGTGCTAGATGAACGAACGTCTCTCCACATGCTCAGTTCTGAGAGATAAGTGTGTGTGAAAGCCATCCTTCACCTAGCTTGATGGGAACACAAAGTATCTTTTGAGTGGCAAACTCCAATCCATATATATATATGGGGATGTAATAGCTCCAACTCCGTTTTACAGTGAAAAATGCAGGAAATTCATAAAGGATCTAGGAAACTGACTGAGAAATGAGAGAAATAGTTTCTCCTGCAACCCGTTCCATTTGTGCTAGATGAACGAAAGTCTATCCACATGCTCAGTTCTGAGAGATAAATGTGTGTGAAAGCCGTCCTTCACCTAGATTTTTGGGAACACAAAGTTTCTTTACAGTTGCAAACTCCAGTCCATACATATATATGGGGAGGTACTAGCTCCAATTCGGATTTACAGTGAAAACTGCAGGAACTGCAAACCGGCACTAGGAAAAATACTTAGAAACCAGAGTAAAAGTTTCTCCTGCAACCCGTTCCCTTGGTGCTAGATGAACGAAAGTCTCTCCACATGCTCAGTTCTGAGAGATAATTGTGTGTGAAAGCCGTCCTTCATCTAGCTTGTTGGGAACACAAAATTTCTTTTCAGGAGTAAATTACACTCCATAAATATATCAGGATGTACTAGCTCCAACTCGATTTTACAGTGAAAACTGGAGGAAATTCCAACCGGAACTAAGAAACTGTCTGAGAAAACTAAGAAATAGTTTCTCCTGCAACCCGTTCCATTGGTGCTAGATGAACGAACGTCTCTCCACATGATCAGTTCTGAGAGATAAGTGTGTGTGAAAGCCGTCCTTCACCTAGCTTGATGGAACACAATTTTTATTTTACGTTGCAAACCCCACTCCATACATATATATGGGGAGGTAAAAGCTCGAACTCGGTTTTACAGTGAAAACTGCAGGAATTTCAAACCGGCACTAGGAAACAGACTGAGAAACCAGAGAAAAGTTTCTCCTGCAACCCGTTCCATTTGTGCTAGATGAACGAACGTCTCTCCACATGCTCAGTTCTGAGAGATAAGTGTGTGTGAAGGCCGTTCTTCAACTTGCTTGTTTTGAACACAAAGTATCTTTTCAGTGGCAAACTCCACTCCATATATATATAATGGGAAGTAATAGATCCAACTCGGTTTTACAGTGAAAACTGCAGGAAATTCATACTGGCACTAGGAAACAGACTGAGTAAACAGAGTAAAAGTTTCTCCTGAAACCCGTTCCCTTGGTGCCAGATGAACGAACGTCTCCCCACATGCTCAGTTCTGAGAAATAAGTGTGTGAAAGCCGTCCTTCATCTAGATCTTTGGGAACACATAGTTTCTTTTCAGTTGCAAACTCCACTCCTTACATATATATGGTGAGGTACAAGCTCCAACTCGGTTTTACAGTGAAAAATGCAGGAAATTCAAACCGGCACTTCGAAACAGACTGAGAAAACAGAGTACATGTTTCTCCTGCAACCCGTTCCCTTTGTGCTAGATGAACGAACGTCTCTCCACATGCTCAGTTCTGAGAGATATGTGTGTGTGAAAGACGCCTTTCACCTAGCTTGTTGGGAACACAATGTTTATTTTCAGTTGCAAACTCCAATCCATACATATATAGGGGGAGGTTCAAGCTCCAATTCGGTTTTACCGTGAAAACTGCAGGAACTTCAAACCGGCACTAGGAAACACACTATGAACCCAGAGTAGTTGTTTCTCCTGCAACCCGTTCCCTTGTTGCTAGATGAACGAAAGTCTCTCCACATGCTCAGTTCTGAGAAATAAGTGTGTGTGAAAGCCGTCTTTCACCTAGCTTGTTTGGAACACAATGTTTATTTTACGTTGCAAACCCCACTCCATACATATATACGGGGAGGTAAAATCTCGAACTCGTTTTTACAGTGAAAACTGTAGGGAATTCGATCCGACACTAGGAAACAGATTGAGAAACCAGAGTAAAAGTTTCTACTGCAACCTGCTCACTTGGTGCTAGATGAACGAACGTCTCTCCACATGCTCAGTTCTGAGAGATAAGTGTGTGTGAAAGCCGTCCTTCAACTAGCTTGCTGGGAACACAACATTTATTTTCATTTGCAAACTCCAATCCATACATATATATGGGGAGGTTCTAGCTCCAACTCGGTTTTACAGTAAAAACTGCAGGAACTTCAAACCGGCATTAGGAAACACACTGTGAACCCAGAGTAAAATTTTCCCTGCAACCCCTTCCCTTGTTGCTAGATGAACGAAAGTCTCTACACATGCTCAGTACTGAGAGATAAGTGTGTGTGAAAGCCGACCTTCAACTAGCTTGATGGGAACACAAAGTATCTTTTGAGTGGCAAACTCCAATCCATATATGTATATCGGGAAGTAGTAGCTCCATCTCGGTTTTACAGTGAAAACTGCAGGAAATTCAAACCGGCACTAAGAAACAGACTGAGAAACCAGAGTAAATGTTTCTCATGCAACCCGTTCCCTTTGTGCTACATGAAGGAATTTCTTTCCACATGCTCAGTTCTGAGAGTTATGTGTGTGTGAAAGCCGTACTTCACCTTGCTTGTTGGGAACACAAAGTTTCTTTTCATTGGCAAACTGTACTCCATACATATATAAGGGGAGGTACAAGCTCCAACTCGGTTTTACAGTGAATACTGCAGGAAATTCAAACCGGCACTAGGAAACAGCCTGAGAAAGCAGAGAAAAAGTTTCTCCTGCCACCCGCTCACTTGGTGCTAGATGAACGAACGTCTCTCCACATGCTCAGTTCTGAGAGATAAGTGTGTGTGAAAGCCGTCCTTCAACTAGCTTGTTGGGAACACAAAGTATATTTTAAGTTGCAAACTCCTCTCCATACATATATATGGGGAAGTACAAGCTCCAACTCGGATTTACAGTGAAAACGGCAGGAACTACAAACAGGCACTAGGAAACAGACTGAGACACCAGAGTAAAAGTTTCTCCTGCAACCCGTTCCCTTGGTGCTAGATGAAAGATTGTGTCTCCACATGCTCAGTTCGGAGAGAAATGCGTGACTGAAAACCGTCTTTCACTTAGCTTGTTCGGAACACAAAGTTTCTTTTCAGATGCAAACACCTCTCCATACATATATATGTGGAGGTACTAGCTCCAACACGATTTTACAGTGAAAACTGCAGGAACTTCAAAACGGCACTAGGAAACAGACTGAGAAACCAGAGTAAAAGTTTCCCCTGCAACACATTCCCTTTTTTGCTTGATGAACGAACGTCTCTCCACATGCTCATTTCTGAGAGAAAAGTGTGTGTGAAAGCCGTGCTTCAACTAGCTTGTTGGGAACACAAAGTTTCTTTTCAGTTGCAAACTCCACTCCATACATATATATGGGGAAGTACAAGCTCCAACTGGGATTTACAGTGAAAACTGCAGGAACTACAAACAGGCACTAGGAAACAGACTGAGATACCAGAGTAAAAGTTTCTCCTGCAACCCGTTCCCTTGGTGCTAGATGAACGAACGTCTCTCAACATGCTCAGTTCTGAGAGATAATTGTGTGTGAAAGCCGTCCTTCACCTAGCTTGTTGGGAACAAAATGTTTATTTTCATTTGCAAACTCCAATACATACTTATATAGGGGGAGGTTCTAGCTCCAACTCAGTTTTACAGTGAAAACTGCAGGAACTTCAAACCGGCACTAGGAAACACACTGTGAACCCAGAGTAAAATTTTCTCCTGCAACCCATTCCCTTGTTGTTAGATGAACGAAAGTCTCTCCACATGCTCATTTCTGAGAGATAAGTGTGTGTGATAGCCGTCCTTCACCTTGCTTGATGGGAACACATAGATTCTTTTCAGTTGCAAACCCCACTCCATACATATATATTGGGAGGTACTAGCTCCAAAACGGTTTTACAGTGAAAACTGCAGGAACTTCAAACCGGCACTAGGAAAGAGACTGAGCAACCTGATTATAAGTTTCTCCTGCAACCCTTTCCCTTTGTGCTAGATGAACGAACGTCTCTCCACATGCTCAGATCTGAGAGATAAGTGTGTGTGAAAGCCGTCCTTCACCTAGATTTTTGGGAACACAAATTTTCTTTACAATTGGGAAATCCACTCCATACATATATATGGGGTGGTACTAGCTCCAACTCGGTTTTACAGTGAAAACTGCAGGAAATTCGATCCGGCACTAGGAAACAGACTGAGAAACCAGAAAAAGTTTCTCCTGCAAATCGTTCCCTTGGTGCTAGATGAACGAAAGTCTTTTCCACATGCTCAGTTCTGAGAGATATGTGTGTGTGAAAGCCGCTTTCACCTAGCTTGTTGGGAACACAATGTTTATTTTCAGTTGCAATCACCAATCCATACATATACATGGGGAGGTAATACCTCCAACAGAGTTTTACAGTGAAAACTGCAGGAACTTCAAACCGGAACTAGGAAACAGACTGAGAAACCAGAGTAAATGTTTCTCCTGCAACCCGTTCCATTTGGGCTAGATGAACGAACGTTTCTTCACATGCCCATTTCTGAGAGATAAGTGTGTGTGAAAGCCGTCCTTCACCTGGATTTTGGGGAACACAAAGTTTCTTTTCAGTTGCAAACTCCACTCCATACATATATATGGGGAGGTACAAGCTCCAACTCGATTTTACAGTGAAAAGTGCAGGAACTTCAAACCGGCACTAGGAAAGAGACTGAGAAACCGGAGTAAAAGTTTCTCCTGCAAACCGTTCCCTTTGTGCTAGATGAACAAACGTATATCCACATGCTTAGTTCTGAGAGATAAGTGTGTGTGAAAGCCGTACTTCACTTAGCTTGTTGGGAACACAAAGATTCTTTTCAGTTGCAAACTCCACTCCATACTTATATATGGGGAGGTACTAGCTCCAACTCTGTTTTACAGTGAAAACTGCAGGAACTTCACACCGGCCCTAGGAAACAAACTGAGAAACCAGAGTAAATGATTCTCATGCAACCCGATCCCTTTGAGCTACATGAACGAACTTCTTTCCACATGCTCAGTTCTGAGAGATATGTGTGTGTGAAAGCCGTCCTTCACCAAGCTTGTGGGAACACAAAGTATATTTGAGTGGCAAACTCCACTCCATATATATATATGGGGAAGTAATAGCTCCAACTCCGTTTTACAGTGAAAAATGCAGGAAATTCATACCGGCTCTAGGAAACTGACTGAGAAACGTGGGAAATAGTTTCTCCTGCAACCCGTTCCATTTGTGCTAGATGAACGAACGTCTATCCACATGCTCAGTTCTGAGAGATAAATGTGTGTGAAAGCTGTCCTTCACCTAGATTTTTGGGAACACAAAGTTTCTTTACAGTTGCAAACTCCAGTCCATACATATATATGGGGAGGTACTAGCTCCAACTCGGTTTTACAGTGAAAACTGCAGGAACTGCAAATCGGCACTAGGAAAAAGACTTAGAAACCAGAGTAAATGTTTCTCCTGCAAACCGTTCCCTTGGTGCTAGATGAACGAACGTCTCTCCACATGATCAGTTCTGAGAGATAAGTGTGTGTGAAAGCCGTCCTTCACCTAGCTTGATTTAACACAATTTTTATTTTACATTGCATACCCCACTCCATACATATATATGGGGAAGTAAAAGCTCGAACTCGTTTTTACAGTGAAAACTGCAGGAAATTCGATCCGGCAATAGGAAACAGACTGAGAAACCAGAGTAAATGTTTCCCCTGCAACCCGTTCCCTTCGTGCTAGATGAACGAACGTCTCTCCACATGCTCAGTTCTGAGAGATAAGTGTGTGTGAAAGCCGTCCTTCACCTAGCTTGATTTAACACAATTTTTATTTTACATTGCATACCCCACTCCATACATATATATGGGGAAGTAAAAGCTCGAACTCGTTTTTACAGTGAAAACTGCAGGAAATTCGATCCGGCAATAGGAAACAGACTGAGAAACCAGAGTAAATGTTTCCCCTGCAACCCGTTCCCTTCGTGCTAGATGAACGAACGTCTCTCCACATGCTCAGTTCTGAGAGATAAGTGTGTGTGAAAGCCGTCCTTCAACTAGCTTGTTTTGAACACAAAGTATCTTTTCAGTGGCAAACTCCACTCCATATATATATAATGGGAAGTAATAGTTCCAACTCGGTTTTACAGTAAAAACTGCAGGAAATTCATACTGGCACTAGGAAACAGACTGAGAAAACAGAGTAAAAGTTTCTCCTGAAACCCGTTCCCTTGTTGCTAGATGAACGAACTTCTCTCCACATGCTCAGTTCTGAGAGATATGTGTGTGTGAAAGACGCCTTTCACCATATCTTGTTGGGAACACAATGTTTATTTTCAGTTGCAAACTCCAATCCATACATATATAGGGGGAGGTTCAAGCTCCAATTCGGTTTTACCGTGAAAACTGCAGGAACTTCAAACCGGCACTAGGAAACACACTATGAACCCAGAGTAGTTGTTTCTCCTGCAACCCGTTCCGTTGTTGCTAGATGAACGAAAGTCTCTCCACATGCTCAGTTCTGAGAAATAAGTGTGTGTGAAAGCCGTCTTTCACCTAGCTTGTTTGGAACACAATGTTTATTTTACGTTGCAAACCCCACTCCATACATATATACGGGGAGGTAAAAGCCCAAACTCGTTTTTACAGTGAAAACTGTAGGGAATTCGATCCGACATTATGAAACAGATTGAGAAACCAGAGTAAAAGTTTCTACTGCAACCCGCTCACTTGGTGCTAGATGAACGAAAGTCTCTCCACATGCTCAGTTCTGAGAGATAAGTGTGTGTGAAAGCCGTCCTTCAACTAGCTTGTTGGGAACACAACGTTTATTTTCATTTGCAAACTCCAATCCATACATATATATGGCTAGGTTCTAGCTCCAACTCGGTTTTACAGTGAAAACTGCAGGAACTTCAAACCGGCACTAGGAAACACACTGTGAACCCAGAGTAAAATTTTTCCTGCAATCCGTTCCTTTGTTGCTAGATGAACGAAAGTCTCTACACATGCTCAGTACTGAGAGATAAGTGTGTGTGAAAGCCGTCCTTCTCCTAGCTTGATGGGAACACAAAGTATCTTTTGAGTGGCAAAATCCACTCCATATATATATATGGAAAAGTAGTAGCTCCATCTCGGTTTTACAGTGAAAACTGCAGGAAATTCAAACCGGCACTAAGAAACAGACTGAGAAAACAGAGTAAATGTTTCTCATGCAACCCGTTCCCTTTGTGCTACATGAAGGAAATTCTTTCCACATGCTCAGTTCTGAGAGTTATGTGTGTGTGAAAGCCGTACTTCACCTTGCTTGTTGGGAACACAAAGTTTCTTTTCAGTGGCAAACTGTACTCCATACATATATAAGGGGAGGTACAAGCTCCAACTCGGTTTTACAGTGAAAACTGCAGGAAATTCAACCCGGCACTAGGAAACAGCCTGAGAAACCAGAGAAAAAGTTTCTCCTGCAACCCGCGCACTTGGTGCTAGATGAACGAACGTCTCTCCACATGCTCGGTTCTGAGAGATAAGTGTGAGTGAAAGCCGTCCTTCACCTAGCTTGTAGGGAACACAAAGTTTCTTTTCAGTTGCAAACTCCACTCCATATATATATAATGGGAAGTAATAGCTCCAACTGCGTTTTACAGTGAAAACTGCAGGAAATTCATACTGGCACTAGGAAACAGACTGAGAAAACAGAGTAAACGTTTCTCCTGCAACCCGTTCCCTTGGTGCCAGATGAACGAACGTCTCCCCACATGCTCAGTTCTGAGAGATAAGTGTGTGTGAAAGCCGTCCTTCACCTAGATTTTTGGGAACACAAAGTTTCTTTTCAGTTGCAAACTCCACTCTTTACATATATATGGTGAGGTACAAGCTACAACTCGGTTTTACAGTTAAAAATGCAGGAAATTCAAACCGGCACTTCGAAACAGACTGAGAAAACAGAGTACATGTTTCTCCTGCAACCCATTCCCTTGTTGCTAGATGAACGAACATCTCTCCACATGCTCAGTTCTGAGAGATATGTGTGTGTGAAAGACGCCTTTCACATAGCTTGTTGGGAACACAATGTTTATTTTCAGTTGCAAACTCCAATCCATACATATATAGGGGGAGGTTCAAGCTCCAATTCGGTTTTACCGTGAAAACTGCAGGGACTTCAAACCGGCACTAGGAAACACACTATGAACACAGAGTAATAGTTTCTCCTGCAACCCGTTCCCTTGTTGCTAGATGAACGAAAGTCTCTCCACATGCTCAGTTCTGAGAAATAAGTGTGTGTGAAAGCCGTCTTTCACCTAGCTTGTTTGGAACACAATGTTTATTTTACGTTGCAAACCCCACTCCATACATATATACGGGGAGGTAAAAGCTCGAACTTGTTTTTACAGTGAAAACTGTAGGGAATTCGATCCGACACTAGGAAACAGATTGAGAAACCAGAGTAAAAGTTTCTCCTGCAACCCGCTCACTGGGTGCTAGATGAATGAACGTCTCTCCACATGCTCAGTTCTGAGAGATACGTGTGTGTGAAAGTCGTCCTTCAACTAGCTTGTTGGGAACACAACGTTTATTTTCATTTGCAAACTCCAATCCATACATATATATGGGGAGGTTCTAGCTCCAACTCGGTTTTACAGTGAAAACTGCAGGAACTTCAAACCGGCATTAGGAAACACACTGTGAACCCAGAGTAAAATTTTTCCTGCAACCCGTTCCCTTGTTGCTAGATGAACGAAAATCTCTACACATGCTCAGTTCTGAGAGATAAGTGTGTGTGAAAGCCGTCCTTCTCCTAGCTTGATGGGAACACAAAGTATCTATTCAGGAGCAAATTACACTCCATACATATATATGCGGAGGTACAAGCTCCAACTCGGTTTTACAGTGAAAACTGCCGGAAATTCGATCCGGCACTAGGAAACAGACTGAGAAACCAGAAAAAATTTCTCCTGCAAATCGTTCCCTTGGTGCTAGATGAACGAACGTCTCTCCACATGCTCAATTCTGAGAGATAAGTGTGTGTGAAAACCGCCCTTCACCATGCTTGATGGGAACACAAAGTTTCATTTCGGTTGCAAACCCCAGTCCATACATATATATGGGGAGGTACTAGCTCCAACACGGTTTTTCAGTGAAAACTGCAGGAACTTCAAACCGGCACTAGGAAACAGACTGAGCAACCAGAGTAAAAGTTTCTCCTGCAACCCTTTCCCTTTGTGCTAGATGAACGAACTTCTCTCCACATGCTCAGATCTGAGAGGTAAGTGTGTGTGAAAGCCGTCCTTCACCTATATTTTTGGGAACACAAAGTTCCTTTACAATTGCAAACTCCACTCCATACATATATATGGGGAGGTAAAAGTTCGAACTATTTTTTACAGTGAAAACTGCAGGAAATTCGATCCGGCAATAGGAAACAGAATGAGAAACCAGAGCAAAAGTTTCTCGTGCAACCCGTTCCCTTTGAGCTAGATGAACGAACTTCTCTCCTCATGCACAGTTCTGAGAGATAAGTGTGTGTGAAAGCCACCCTTCACATAGCTTGTTGGGAACAAAATGTTTATTTTCAGTTGCAAATTCCAATCCATACTTATATAGGGGTTTATTCTAGCTCCAACTCGGTTTTACAGTGAAAACTGCAGGAACTTCAAACCGGCACTAGGAAACACACTGTGAACCCAGAGTAAAAGTTTCTCCTGCAAACATTTCCCTTTGTGCTAGATGAACGAACGTCTCTCCACATGCTCAGTTCTGAGAGATAAGTGTGTGTGAAAGCCATCCTTCACCTAGCTTGATGGGAACACAAAGTATCTTTTGAGTGGCAAACTCCAATCCATATATATATATGGGGATGTAATAGCTCCAACTCCGTTTTACAGTGAAAAATGCAGGAAATTCATAAAGGATCTAGGAAACTGACTGAGAAATGAGAGAAATAGTTTCTCCTGCAACCCGTTCCATTTGTGCTAGATGAACGAAAGTCTATCCACATGCTCAGTTCTGAGAGATAAATGTGTGTGAAAGCCGTCCTTCACCTAGATTTTTGGGAACACAAAGTTTCTTTACAGTTGCAAACTCCAGTCCATACATATATATGGGGAGGTACTAGCTCCAATTCGGATTTACAGTGAAAACTGCAGGAACTGCAAACCGGCACTAGGAAAAATACTTAGAAACCAGAGTAAAAGTTTCTCCTGCAACCCGTTCCCTTGGTGCTAGATGAACGAAAGTCTCTCCACATGCTCAGTTCTGAGAGATAATTGTGTGTGAAAGCCGTCCTTCATCTAGCTTGTTGGGAACACAAAATTTCTTTTCAGGAGTAAATTACACTCCATAAATATATCAGGATGTACTAGCTCCAACTCGATTTTACAGTGAAAACTGGAGGAAATTCCAACCGGAACTAAGAAACTGTCTGAGAAAACTAAGAAATAGTTTCTCCTGCAACCCGTTCCATTGGTGCTAGATGAACGAACGTCTCTCCACATGATCAGTTCTGAGAGATAAGTGTGTGTGAAAGCCGTCCTTCACCTAGCTTGATGGAACACAATTTTTATTTTACGTTGCAAACCCCACTCCATACATATATATGGGGAGGTAAAAGCTCGAACTCGGTTTTACAGTGAAAACTGCAGGAATTTCAAACCGGCACTAGGAAACAGACTGAGAAACCAGAGAAAAGTTTCTCCTGCAACCCGTTCCATTTGTGCTAGATGAACGAACGTCTCTCCACATGCTCAGTTCTGAGAGATAAGTGTGTGTGAAGGCCGTTCTTCAACTTGCTTGTTTTGAACACAAAGTATCTTTTCAGTGGCAAACTCCACTCCATATATATATAATGGGAAGTAATAGATCCAACTCGGTTTTACAGTGAAAACTGCAGGAAATTCATACTGGCACTAGGAAACAGACTGAGTAAACAGAGTAAAAGTTTCTCCTGAAACCCGTTCCCTTGGTGCCAGATGAACGAACGTCTCCCCACATGCTCAGTTCTGAGAAATAAGTGTGTGAAAGCCGTCCTTCATCTAGATCTTTGGGAACACATAGTTTCTTTTCAGTTGCAAACTCCACTCCTTACATATATATGGTGAGGTACAAGCTCCAACTCGGTTTTACAGTGAAAAATGCAGGAAATTCAAACCGGCACTTCGAAACAGACTGAGAAAACAGAGTACATGTTTCTCCTGCAACCCGTTCCCTTTGTGCTAGATGAACGAACGTCTCTCCACATGCTCAGTTCTGAGAGATATGTGTGTGTGAAAGACGCCTTTCACCTAGCTTGTTGGGAACACAATGTTTATTTTCAGTTGCAAACTCCAATCCATACATATATAGGGGGAGGTTCAAGCTCCAATTCGGTTTTACCATGAAAACTGCAGGAACTTCAAACCGGCACTAGGAAACACACTATGAACCCAGAGTAGTTGTTTCTCCTGCAACCCGTTCCCTTGTTGCTAGATGAACGAAAGTCTCTCCACATGCTCAGTTCTGAGAAATAAGTGTGTGTGAAAGCCGTCTTTCACCTAGCTTGTTTGGAACACAATGTTTATTTTACGTTGCAAACCCCACTCCATACATATATACGGGGAGGTAAAATCTCGAACTCGTTTTTACAGTGAAAAC
Organism: Camelus bactrianus; assembly: GCF_048773025.1. NCBI lineage: Eukaryota > Metazoa > Chordata > Mammalia > Artiodactyla > Camelidae > Camelus > Camelus bactrianus. Next base: position 1,964,695 of record NC_133569.1, read on the forward strand.
TGTAGGGAATTCGATCCGACACTAGGAAACAGATTGAGAAACCAGAGTAAAAGTTTCTACTGCAACCTGCTCACTTGGTGCTAGATGAACGAACGTCTCTCCACATGCTCAGTTCTGAGAGATAAGTGTGTGTGAAAGCCGTCCTTCAACTAGCTTGCTGGGAACACAACATTTATTTTCATTTGCAAACTCCAATCCATACATATATATGGGGAGGTTCTAGCTCCAACTCGGTTTTACAGTAAAAACTGCAGGAACTTCAAACCGGCATTAGGAAACACACTGTGAACCCAGAGTAAAATTTTCCCTGCAACCCCTTCCCTTGTTGCTAGATGAACGAAAGTCTCTACACATGCTCAGTACTGAGAGATAAGTGTGTGTGAAAGCCGACCTTCAACTAGCTTGATGGGAACACAAAGTATCTTTTGAGTGGCAAACTCCAATCCATATATATATATCGGGAAGTAGTAGCTCCATCTCGGTTTTACAGTGAAAACTGCAGGAAATTCAAACCGGCACTAAGAAACAGACTGAGAAACCAGAGTAAATGTTTCTCATGCAACCCGTTCCCTTTGTGCTACATGAAGGAATTTCTTTCCACATGCTCAGTTCTGAGAGTTATGTGTGTGTGAAAGCCGTACTTCACCTTGCTTGTTGGGAACACAAAGTTTCTTTTCATTGGCAAACTGTACTCCATACATATATAAGGGGAGGTACAAGCTCCAACTCGGTTTTACAGTGAATACTGCAGGAAATTCAAACCGGCACTAGGAAACAGCCTGAGAAAGCAGAGAAAAAGTTTCTCCTGCCACCCGCTCACTTGGTGCTAGATGAACGAACGTCTCTCCACATGCTCAGTTCTGAGAGATAAGTGTGTGTGAAAGCCGTCCTTCAACTAGCTTGTTGGGAACACAAAGTATATTTTAAGTTGCAAACTCCTCTCCATACATATATATGGGGAAGTACAAGCTCCAACTCGGATTTACAGTGAAAACGGCAGGAACTACAAACAGGCACTAGGAAACAGACTGAGAAACCAGAGTAAAAGTTTCTCCTGCAACCCGTTCCCTTGGTGCTAGATGAAAGATTGTGTCTCCACATGCTCAGTTCTGAGAGAAATGCGTGACTGAATACCGTCTTTCACTTAGCTTGTTCGGAACACAAAGTTTCTTTTCAGATGCAAACACCTCTCCATACATATATATGTGGAGGTACTAGCTCCAACACGATTTTACAGTGAAAACTGCAGGAACTTCAAAACGGCACTAGGAAACAGACTGAGAAACCAGAGTAAAAGTTTCCCCTGCAACACATTCCCTTTTTTGCTTGATGAACGAACGTCTCTCCACATGCTCATTTCTGAGAGAAAAGTGTGTGTGAAAGCCGTGCTTCACCTAGCTTGTTGGGAACACAAAGTTTCTTTTCAGTTGCAAACTCCACTCCATACATATATATGGGGAAGTACAAGCTCCAACTGGGATTTACAGTGAAAACTGCAGGAACTACAAACAGGCACTAGGAAACAGACTGAGATACCAGAGTAAAAGTTTCTCCTGCAACCCGTTCCCTTGGTGCTAGATGAACGAACGTCTCTCCACATGCTCAGTTCTGAGAGATAAGTGTGTTTGAAAGCCGTCCTTCACCTAGCTTGTTGGGAACACAAAGTTTCTTTTCAGTTGCAAACTCCACTCCATACATATATATGGGGAGGAACTAACTACAACTCTATTTTACCGTGAAAACTGCAGGAAATTCAAAACGGCACTAGGAAACAATCTGAGAAACCAGAGTAAAAATTTCTCCTGCCACCCTTTCACTTGGTGCTAGATGAACGAACGTCTGTCCACATGCTCAGTTCTGAGAGATAAGTGTCTGTGAAGCCATACTTCAACTAGATTTTTGGGAACATCAAAGTTTCTTTACATTGCATACTCCACTCCATACATATATATGGGGAGGTACTAGCTCCAACTCGGTTTTACAGATAAATCTGCAGGAACATCGAATCGGCACTAGGAAATAGACTGAGAAACCAGAGTAAAATTTTCTCCTGCAACCCGTTCCCTTGGTGCAAGATGAACGAACGTCTCTCCAGATGCTCAGTTCTGAGAGATAAGTGTGTGTGAAAAATATACTTCACCTTGCTTGTTGTTAACACAAAGCTCCTTTTCAGTTGCAAACTCCACTCCTTACATATATATGGGGAAGTACAAGCTCCAACTCTGTTTTACAGTTAAAATGGCAGGAACTTCAAACCGGCACTAGGAAACAGACTGAGATTCCAGAGTAAAAGTTTCTCCTGCAACCCTTTCCATTGGTGTTAGATGAACGAACGTTTCTCCACATGATCAGTTCTGAGAGATAAGTGTGTGTGAAGCCGTTATTCACCTAGATTTTTGGGAACACAAAGTTTCTTTACATTGCATACTCCACTCCATACACATATATTGGGAGTTACTAGCTAAAACTCGGTTTTACAGTGAAAAATGCAGGAAATTCAAAACGGCACTAGGAAACAGACTGAGATTCCAGAGTAAAAGTTTCTCCTGCAACCCGTTCCCTTGGTGCTAGATGAACGAACGTATCTCCACATGCTCAGTTCTGAGAGATAAGTGTGTGTGAAAGCCGTCCTACACCTAGCTTGTTGGGAAAACAAAGTTTCTTTTCAGTTGCAAACTCCACTCCATACATATATATGGGGAGGTACTAGATCCAACTCTGTTTTACAGTGAAAACTTCAGGAACTTCAAACCTGCACTAGGAATCAGACTGAGAACCCTGACAAAAAGTTTCTGATGCAAACCGTTCCCTTGGTGCTAGATGAACGAAAGTCTCCCCACATGTTCAGTTCTGAGAGATAAGTATGTGTGAAAGCCGTATGTCACCTTGCTTGTTGGGAATACAAAGTTTCTTTTCAGATGCAAATTCCAATCCATACATATATACGAGGAGGTACTAGCTCCAAATCTGTTTTACAGTGAAAACTGCAGGAACTTCAAACCAGCACTAGGAAACAGACTGAGAAATCAGAGTAAAAGTTTCTCCTGCAACCGGTTCCCTTGGTGCTAGATGAACGAACGTCTCTCCACATGCTCAGTTCTGAGAAATAAGTGTGTGTGAATGCCGTCCTTCAACTATCTTGTTGGGAACACAAAGTTTCTTTTCAGTTGCAAACTCCACTCCATACATATGTATGGGGAGTTACTAGCTCCAACTCGGTTTTACACGGAATACTGCAGGAAATTCAAACCGGCACTAGGAAACTGACTGAGAATCCAGAGTAAAATTTTCTCCTGCAACCCGTTCTCTTGTGGCTAGATGAACGAACGTCTCTCCACATGGTCTGTTCTGAGAGATATTTGTGTGTTAAAGCCGAACTTCACCTAGCTTGTTGGGAACAAAATGTTTATTTTCAGTTGCAAACTCCACTCCGTACATTTATAGGTGTAGGTACTAGCTCCAACTCGATTTTACAGTGAAAACTTCAGGAATTTTAAACCGGCACTAGGAAAAAGAGTGAGATACAATAGTAAAAGTTTCCCCCGCCTCCCGTTCCCTTGGTGCTAGATGAAAGAACGTCTCTCCACATGCTCTGTTCTGAGAGATAAGAGAGTGTGAAAGCCGTCCTTCAACTAGTTTGTTGGGAACACAAAGTTTCTTTTCAGTGGCAAACTCCAATCCATACAAATATATGGGAGGTACTAGCTCCAACTCGGTATTACAGTGAAAACTGCAATAACTTCAAACCGGCACTTGGAAACAGACTGAGAAACAAGAGTAAAATTTTCTCCTGCATCTCGTTCCCTTGATGCTAGATGAACGAATGTCTCTCCACATGCTCACTTCTGAGAGAAAAATGTGTGTGAGCCGTCCTTCACCTAGCTTGTTGGGAACACATAGTTTCTTTTCAGTTGCAAACACCTCTCCATACGTATATATGGGGAGGTACTAGCACCAACTCGGTTTTACAGTGAAAACTGCAGGAACTTCAAACCGGCACTAGGAAGCGGACTGAGAATCCAGAGTAAATATTTCCACTGCAACCGGTTCCATTTGTGCTAGATGAACGAACGTCTCTCCACATGCTCTGTTCTGAGAGAAAACTGTGTGTGAAAGCCGTCCTTCACCTAGCTTGTTGGGAACACAAAGTATGTTTTCAGTTGCAAACCCCTCTCCATACATATATATAGGGAGGTACTAGCTCCAACTCGATTTTACAGTGAAAACTGCAGGAACTTCAAATCGGCAGTAGGAAAAAGACTGAGAATCCAGAGTAAAAGTTTCTCATTCATCCCGTTTCCTTTGTGCTAGATGAACCAATGTGTCTCCACATGATCAGTTCTGAGAGAAAATTGTGTGTGAAATCCGTCCTACACGTAGCTTGTTGGGACCACAAAGTTTTTTTTCATTTGCAAAATCCAATCCATAAAAATGTATGGGGAAGTACTAGCTCCAACTCGGTTTTACAGTGAAAACTGCAGGAACTTCAAACAGGCACTAGGAAACAGACTGAGAAACCAGAGTAAAATTTCTCCTGCAACCCGTTCCCTTGGTGCTAGATGAATGAACGTCTCTCCACATGTTCAGTTCTGAGAGATAAGTGTGTGTTAAAGCCGTGTTTCACCTAGCTTGCTGGGAACACAAAGGTTCTTTTCAGTTGCAAACTCCACTCATACATATATATGGGGAGGTAATATCTCCAACTCTGTTTTACAGTGAAAACAGCAGGAACTTCAAACCAGGATTAAGAAACAGACTGAAAACCACAGTAAAAGATTCTCCTGCAACCCGTTCCCTTGGTGCTATTTGAACGAACGTCTCTCCACATGGTCAGTTCTGAGAGATAAGTGTGTGTGAATGCGTACTTCACCTAGCTTGTTGGGAACAAAAAGTTTCTTTTCAGTTGCAAACTCCAGTCCATACATATATATGGGGAGGTACTAGCTGCAACTCTGTTTTACAGTGAAAACTGCAGGAACTTCAAACCAGCACTAGGAAAAAGACTGAGAAACCAGAGTAAAATTTCTCCTGCAACCCTTTCCCTTGGTGCTAGATGAACGAACGTCTCTCCACATGGTCAGTTCTGAGAGATAAGTGTGTGTGAATGCCGTACTTCACCTAGCTTTTTGGGAACAAAATGTTTATTTTCAGTTGCAAACTCCAATACATACATATATAGGGGGAGGTTCTAGCTCCAACTCAGTTTTACAGTGAAAACTGCAGTAACTTCAAACCGGCACTAGGAAACACACTGTAAACCCAGAGTAAAATTTTCTCCTGCAACCCATTCCCTTGTTGGTAGATGAAAGAAATTCTCTCCACATGCTCAGTTCTGAGAGATAAGTGTGTGTTAAAGCCGTCCTTCACCTTGCTTGATGGGAACACAAAGTTTCTTTTCAGTTGCAAACCCCAATCCATACATATATATGGGGAGGTACTAGCTCCAACTCGGTTTTACGGAGAAAACTGCAGGAAATTCGATCCGGCACTAGGAAACAGACTGAGAAACCAGAAAAAGTTTCTCCTGCAAATCGTTCCCTTGGTGCTAGATGAACGAACGTCTCTCCACATGCTCAGTTCTGAGAGATATGTGTGTGTGAAAGCCGTCTTTCACCTTGCATGTTGGGAACACAATGTTTATTTTCAGTTGCAATCACCAATCCATACATATATAGGGGGAGGTTCAAGCTCCAAATCGGTTTTACCGTGAAAACTGCAGGAACTTCAAACCGGCACTATTAAACACACTGTGAACCCAGAGTAAAAGTTTCTCCTGCAACACGTTCCCTTGTTGCTAGATGAACGAAAGTCTCTCCACATGCTCAGTTCTGAGGAATAAGTGTGTGTGAAAGCCGTCCTTCACCTAGCTTGTTGGGAACACAAAGTTTCTTTTCAGTGGCAAAATCCACTCCTCACATATACATGGGGAGGTAATAGCTGCAACACAGTTTTACAGTGAAAACTGCAGGAACTTCAAACCGGAACTAGGAAACAGACTGAGAAACCAGAGTAAATGTTTCTCCTGCAACCCGTTCCATTTGGGCTAGATGAACGAACGTTTCTTCACATGCCCATTTCTGAGAGATAAGTGTGTGTGAAAGCCGTCCTTCACCTGGATTTTGGGGAACACAAAGTTTCTTTTCAGTTGCAAACTCCACTCCATACATATATATGGGGAGGTACAAGCTCCAACTCGATTTTACAGTGAAAAGTGCAGGAACTTCAAACCGGCACTAGGAAAGAGACTGAGAAACCTGAGTAAAAGTTTCTCATGCAACCCGTTCCCTTTGTGCTAGATGAACAAACGTCTATCCACATGCTTAGTTCTGAGAGATAAGTGTGTGTGAAAGCCGTACTTCACTTAGCTTGTTGGGAACACAAAGATTCTTTTCAGTTGCAAACTCCACTCCAACATATATATGGTGAGGTACTAGCTCCAAATCGGTTTTACAGTGAAAACTGCAGGAACTGCAAACCGGCACTAGGAAACAGTCTGAGAAATCAGATTCAGAGTTTCCCCTGTAACTCTTTCCCTTGGTGCTAGATGAACGAACGTCTCTCCACATGCTCAGTTCTGAGAGATAAGTGTGTGTGAAAGCCGTCCTTCACCCAGCTTGTGGGAACACAAAGTTTCTTTTCAGTTGCAAACTACACTCCATACATATATATGGGGAGGTAAAAGCTCGAACTATTTTTTACAGTGAAAACTGCAGGAAATTCGATACGGCACTAGGAAACAGAATGAGAATCCAGAGCAAAAGTTTCTCGTGCAACCCGTTCCCTTTGAACTAGATGAACGAACTTCTCTCCACATGCACTGTTCTGAGAGATAATTGTGTGTGAAAGTCGCCCTTCACATAGCTTGTTGGGAACAAAATGTTTATTTTCAGTTGCAAACTCCAATCCATACTTATATAGGGGGATATTCTAGCTCCAACTCGGTTTTAGAGTGAAAACTGCAGGAACTTCAAACTGGCACTAGGAAACACACTGTGAACCCAGAGTAAAAGTTTCTCCTGCAAACATTTCCCTTTGTGCTAGATGAACGAACGTCTCTCCACATGCTCAGTTCTGAGAGATAAGTGTGTGTGAAAGCCGTCCTTCACCTAGCTTGATGGGAACACAAACTATCTTATGAGTGGCAAACTCCACTCCATATATATATATGGGGAAGTAATAGCTCCAACTCCGTTTTACAGTGAAAAATGTAGGAAATTCATACCGGCTCTAGGAAACTGACTGAGAAACGAGAGAAATAGTTTCTCCTGCAACCCGTTCCATTTGTGCTAGATGAACGAACGTCTATCCACATGCTCAGTTCTGAGAGATAAATGTGTATGAAAGCCGTCCTTCACCTAGATTTTTGGGAACACAAAGTTTCTTTACAGTTGCAAACTCCAGTCCATACATATATATGGGGAAGTACTAGCTCCAACTCGGTTTTACAGTGAAACTGCAGGAAATGCAAACCGGCACTAGGAAAAAAACTTAGAATCCAGAGTAAAAGTTTCTCCTGCAACCCGTTCCCTTGGTGCTAGATGAAAGATTGTGTCTCCACATGCTCAGATCTGAGAGAAATGCGTGACTGAAAACCGTCTTTCACTTAGCTTGTTCGGAACACAAAGTTTCTTTTCAGATGCAAACACCTCTCCATACATATATATGTGGAGGTACTAGCTCCAACACGATTTTACAGTGAAAACTGCAATAACTTCAAACCGGCACTCGGAAACAGACTGAGAAACCAGAGTAAAATTTTCTCCTGCAACCCGTTCCCTTGGTGCTAGATGAAAGAACATCTCTCCACATGCTAAGTTCTGAGAGATAAGTGTGTTTGAAAGCCGTCCTTCACCTAGCTTGTTGGGAACACAAAGTTTCTTTTCAGTTGCAAACTCCACTCCATACATATATATGGGGAGGAACTAACAACAATTCTATTTTACCGTGAAAACTGCAGGAAATTCAAAAAGACACTAGGAAACAATCTGAGAAACCAGAGTAAAATTTTTCCTGCCACCCTTTCACTTGGTGCTAGATGAACGAACGTCTGTCCACATGCTCAGTTCTGAGAGATAAGTGTCTGTGAAGCCATTCTTCACCTAGATTTTTGGGAACACAAAGTTTCTTTACATTGCATACTCCACTCCATACATATATATGGGGAGGTACTAGCTCCAACTCGGTTTTACAGATAAATCTGCAGGAACATCGAACCGGCACTAGGAAATAGACTGAGAAACCAGAGTAAAATTTTCTCCTGCAACCCGTTCCCTTGGTGCAAGATGAACGAACGTCTCTCCAGATGCTCAGTTCTGAGAGAAAAGTGTGTGTGAAAAATATACTTCACCTTGCTTGTTGTTAACACAAAGTTCCTTTTCAGTTGCAAACTCCACTCCTTACATATATATGAGGAAGTACAAGCTCCAACTCTGTTTTACAGTTAAAATGGCAGGAACTTCAAACCGGCACTAGGAAACAGACTGAGAAACCAGAGTAAAAGTTTTTCATGCAACCCTTTCCATTGGTGTTAGATGAACGAACGTTTCTCCACATGATCAGTTCTGAGAGATAAGTGTGTGTGAAGCCGTTATTCACCTAGATTTTTGGGAACACAAAGTTTCCTTACATTGCATACTCCACTCCATACACATATATTGGGAGGTACTAGCTAAAACTCGGTTTTAAAGTGAAAAATGCAGGAAATTCAAACAGGCACTAGGAAACTGACTGAGATTCCAGAGTAAAAGTTTTTCCTGCAACCCGTTCCCTTGGTGCTAGATGAACGAACGTATCTCCACATGCTCAGTTCTGAGAGATAAGTGTGTGTGAAAGCCGTCCTACACCTAGCTTGTTGGGAAAACAAAGTTTCTTTTCAGTTGCAAACTCCACTCCATACATATATATGGGGAGCTACTAGATCCAACTCTGTTTTACAGTGAAAACTGCAGGAACTTCAAACCTGCACTAGGAATCAGACTGAGAACCCTGAGAAAAAGTTTCTGATGCAAACCGTTCACTTGGTGCTAGATGAACGAAAGTCTCTCCACATGTTCAGTTCTGAGGGATAATTGTGTGTGAAAGCCGTATGTCACCTTGCTTGTTGGGAATACAAAGTTTCTTTTCAGATGCAAATTCCAATCCATACATATATACGAGGAGGTACTAGCTCCAAATCTGTTTTACAGTGAAAACTGCAGGAACTTCAAACCAGCACTAGGAAACAGACTGAGAAATCAGAGTAAAAGTTTCTCCTGCAACCCGTTCCATTGGTGCTAGATGAACGAACGTCTCTCCACATGCTCAGTTCTGAGAGATAAGTATGTGTGAAAGCCGTCCTTCACCAAGCTTGTTGGGAACACAATGTTTCTTTTCAGTTGCAAACTCCACTCCATACATATGTATGGGGAGGTCCTAGCTCCAAACCTGTTTTACAGTGAAAACTGCAGGAATTTCAAACCGGCACTAGGAAACAGACTGAGAAACCAGAGTAAAAGTTTTTCCTGCAACCGGTTCCCTTGGTGCTAGATGAACGAACGTCTCTCCACATGCTCAGTTCTGAGAAATATGTGTGTGTGAATGCCGTCCTTCACCTAGCTTGTTGGGAACACAAAGTTTCTTTTCAGTTGCAAACTCCACTCCATACATATGTATGGGGGGTTACTAGCTCCAACTCGGTTTTACAAGGAAAACTGCAGGAAATTCAAACCGGCACTAGGAAACAGACTGATAATCCAGAGTAAAATTTTCTCCTGCAACCCGTTCTCTTGTGGCTAGAAGAACGAACTTCTCTCCACATAGTCTGTTCTGAGAGATATGTGTGTGTTAAAGCCGAACTTCACCTAGCTTGTTGGGAACAAAATGTTTATTTTCAGTTGCAAACTCCACTCCATACATTTATAGGTGTAGGTACTAGCTCCAACTCGATTTTACAGTGAAAACTGCAGGAATTTCAAAACGGCACTAGGAAAAAGAGTGAGATACAATAGTAAAAGTTTCCCCTGCCTCCCGTTCCCTTGGTGCTAGATGAAAGAACGTCTCTCCACATGTTCTGTTCTGAGAGATAAGAGAGTGTGAAAGCCGTCCTTCAACTAGTTTGTTGGGAACACAAAGTTTCTTTTCAGTGGCAAACTCCAATCCATACAAATATATGGGAGGTACTAGCTCCAACTCGGTTTTACAGTGAAAACTGCAATAACTTCAAACCGGCACTTGGAAACAGACTGAGAAACAAGAGTAAAAGTTTCTCCTGCATCTCGTTCCCTTGATGCTAGATGAACGAACGTCTCTCCACATGCTCACTTCTGAGAGAAAAATGTGTGTGAGCCGTCCTTCACCTAGCTTGTTGGGAACACATAGTTTCTTTTCAGTTGCAAACACCTCTCCATACGTATATATGGGGAGGTACTAGCACCAACTCGGTTTTACAGTGGAAACTGCAGGAACTTCAAACCGGCACTAGGAAGCGGACTGAGAATCCAGAGTAAATATTTCCACTGCAACCCGTTCCATTTGTGCTAGATGAACGAACGTCTCTCCACATGCTCTGTTCTGAGAGAAAACTGTGTGTGAAAGCCGTCCTTCACCTAGCTTGTTGGGAACACAAAGTATGTTTTCAGTTGCAAACCCCTCTCCATACATATATATAGGGAGGTACTAGCTCCAACTCGATTTTACAGTGAAAACTGCAGGAACTTCAAATCGGCACAAGGAAAAAGACTGAGAATCCAGAGTAAAAGTTTCTCATTCATCCCGTTTCCTTTGTGCTAGATGAAAGAACGTCTCTCCACATGCTCTGTTCTCAGAGATAAGAGAGTGTGAAAGCCGTCCTTCAACTAGTTTGTTGGGAACACAAAGTTTGTTTTCAGTGGCAAACTCCAATCCATACAAATATATGGGAGGTACTAGCTCCAACTCGGTTTTACAGTGAAAACTGCAGGAACTTCAAACCGGCACTAGGAAACAGACTGAGAAACCAGAGTAAAATTTCTCCTGCAACCCGTTCCCTTGGTGCTAGATGAATGAACGTCTCTCCACATGCTCTGTTCTGAGAGATAAGTGTGTGTTAAAGCCGTGTTTCACCTAGCTTGCTGGGAACACAAAGGTTCTTTTCAGTTGCAAACTCCACTCATACATATATATGGGGAGGTAATATCTCCAACTCTGTTTTACAGTGAAAACAGCAGGAACTTCAAACCAGCATTAAGAAACAGACTGAAAACCACAGTAAAATATTCTCCTGCAATCCGTTCCCTTGGTGCTATTTGAACGAACGTCTCTCCACATGCTCAGTTCTGAGAGATAAGTGTGTGTGAATGCCGTCCTTCACCTAGCTTGTTGGGAACAAAAAGTTTCTTTTCAGTTGCAAACTCCAGTCCATACATATATATGGGGAGGTACTAGCTGCAACTCTGTTTTACAGTGAAAACTGCAGGAACTGCAAACCGGCACTAGGAAAAAAAATTAGAATCCAGAGTAAAAGTTTCTCCTGCAACCCGTTCCCTTGGTGCTAGATGAAAGATTGTGTCTCCACATGCTCAGTTCTGAGAGATAAGTGTGTGTGAAAGCCGTCCTTCACCTAGCTTGTTGGGAACACAAAGTTTATTTTAATTTGCAAACTCCACTCCATACATATATATGGGGAAGTACAAGCACCAACTCGGATTTACAGTGAAAACGGCAGGAACTACAAACGGGCACTAGGAAACAGACTGATTTACCAGAGTAAAAATTTCTCCTGCAACCCGTTCCCTTGGGGCTAGATGAAAGAACTTCTCTCCACATGCTCAGTTCTGAGAGATAAATGTGTTTGAAAGTCTTCCTTCACCTAGCTTGTTGGGAACACAAAGTTTCTTTTCAGTTGCAAACTCCACTCCATACATATATATGGGGAGGTACTAACTACAAATCTGTTTTACAGTGAAAACGGCAGGAACATCAAACCGGAACTAGGAAACAATCTGAGAAACCAGAGTAAAAATTTCTCCTGCCTCCTTTTCACTTGGTGCTAGGTGAACGAACGTCTGTCCACATGCTCAGTTCTGAGATATAAGTGTGGGTGAAGCCATACTTCATCTAGATTTATGGGAACACAAAGTTTCTTTACATTGCATACCCCACTCCATACATATATATGGGAAGGTACAAGCTCCAACTCAGTTTTACAGTTAAATCTGCAGGAACTTCGAACCGGCACTAGGAAACAGACTGAGAAACCAGAGTAATATTTTCTCCTGCAACCCGTTACATTGGTGCTAGATGAACGAACGTCTCTCCAGATGCTCAGTTCTGAGTGATAGGTGTGTGTGAAAGCCGTCCTTCACCTATCTTGTTGGGAACACAAAGTTTCTTTTCAGTTTCAAACCCCATTCCATACATATATGTGGGGAGGAACTAGCTCCAACTAGGTTTTACTGTGAAAACTGCGGGAACATCAAACCGGCACTAGGAAACAGACTGAGAAACCAGAGTAAAAGTTTGTCCTGCAACCTGTTCCCTTGGTGCAAGATGAACGAACTTATCTCCACATGTTCAGTTCTGAGAGATAAGTGTGTGTGAAAAATTTACTTCACCTTGCTTGTTGTTAACACAAAGTTTCTTTTCAGTTGCAAACTCCACTCCTTACATATATATGGGGAAGTACAAGATCCAACTCTGTTTTACAGTGAAAATGGCAGGAACTTCAAACCGGCACTAGGAAACATACTGAGAAACCAGAGTAATTGTTTCCCCTGCAACCCGTTCCCTTTGTGCTAGATGAACGAACGTCTCTCCACATGCTCAGTTCTGAGAGATAAGTATGTGTGAAAGCCGTCCTTCACCTACTTTGTTGGGAACACAATGTTTCTTTTCAGTTGCAAACTCCAGTCCATACATATATATTGGGAGGTTCTAGCTCCAAATCTGTTTTACAGTAAAAACTGCAGGAAATTCAAACCGGCACTAGGAACCTGACTGAGAATCCAGAGTAAAATTTTCTCCTGTAACCCGTTCTCTTGGGGCAAGATGAACGAACGTCTCTCCACATGATCTGTTCTGAGAGATATGTGTGTGTAAAAGCCGAACTTCACCTAGCTTGTTGGGAACAAAATGTTTATTTTCAGTTGCAATCTCCACTCCATACATATATACGGGTAGATACTAGCTCCAACTCGGTTTTACAGTGAAAACTGCAGGAACTTTAAACCGGCACTAGGAAGCAGACTGAGAATCCAGAGTAATAGTTTCAACTGCAACACGCTCCCTTTGTGCTAGATGAAAGATTGTGTCTCCACATGCTCAGTTCTGAGAGAAAAGCGTGTATGAAAGCCGTCCTTCACCTAGCTTGTTGGGAACACAAAGTTTATTTTCAGTTGCAAACTCCACTCCATACATATATATGGGGAGGTACTAGCTCCAACTCTGTTTTACAGTGAAAACTGCAGGAACTTCAAACCGGCACTAGGAAACAGACTGAGAAACCAGAGTAAAATTTCTCCTGCAAACCGTTCCCTTGGTGCTAAATGAACGAACGTCTCTCCACATGCTAATTTCTGAGAGATATATGTGTGTGAAACCGTCCTTCACCTAGCTTGTTGGGAACACAAAGATTCTTTTCTGTTGCAAACACCACTCCATACATGTATATGGGGAAGTACAAGCTCCAACTGGGATTTACAGTGAAAACTGCAGGAACTACAAACAGGCACTAGGAAACAGACTGAGATACCAGAGTAAAAGTTTCTACTGCAACCCGTTCCCTTGGTGCTAGATGAAAGAACTTCTCTCCACATACTCAGTTCTGAGAGATAAGTGTGTTTGAAAGCCGTCCTTCACCTAGCTTGTTGGGAACACAAAGATTCTTTTCAGTTGCAAACTCCACTCCATACATATATATGGGGAAGAACTAACTACAACCCTGTTTTACCGTGAAAACTGCAGGAAATTCAAAACGGCACTAGGAAACAATCTGAGAAACCAGAGTAAAAATTTCTCCTGCCACCCTTTCACTTGGTGCTAGATGAACGAAAGTCTATCCACATGATCTTTTCTGAGAGATAAGAGTGTGTGAAGCCATTCTTCACCTAGATTTTTGGGAAGACAAAGTTTTTTACATTGCATACTCCACTCCATACATATATATGGGGAGGTACTAGTTCCAACTTGGTTTTACTGTGAAAACTGCAGGAACATCGAACCGGCACTAGGAAATAGACTGAGAAACCAGAGTAAAATTTTCTCCTGCAACACGTTACATTGGTGCTAGATGAACGAACGTCTCTCCAGATGCTCAGTTCTGAGTGATAGGTGTGTGTAAGCCAAACTTCACCTAGCTTGTTGGGAACACAAAGTTTCTTTTCAGTTGCAAACTCCATTCCATACATATATGTGGGGAGGTACTAGCTCCAACTTGGTTTTACTGTGAAAACTGCGGGAACTTCAAACCGGCACTAGGAAATAGACTGAGAAACCAGAGTAAAAGTTTCTCCTGCAACTCGTTCCCTTGGTGCAAGATGAATGAACGTATATCCACATGCTCAGTTCTGAGAGATAAGTGTGAGTGAAAGCCGTCCTTCACCTAGCTTGTTTGGAACACAATGTTTATTTTACTTTGCATACCCCACTCCATACATATATATGGGGAGGTAAAAGCTCGAATTCGTTTTTACAGTGAAAACTGTAGGAAATTCGATCCGAAACTAGGAAACAGACTGAGAAACCAGAGTAAAAGTTTCTCCTGTAACCCGCTCACTTGGAGCTAGATGAACGAACGTCTCTCCACATGATCAGTTCTGAGAGATAAGTGTGTGTGAAAGCCGTCCTTCAACTAGCTTGTTGGGAACACAATGTTTATTTTCAGTTGCAACCTCCAATCCATACATATATAGGGGGAGGTTCTAGCTCCAACTCGGTTTTACAGTGAAAACTGCAGGAACTTCAAACCGGTATTAGGAAACACACTGTGAACCCAGAGTAAAATTTTCCCTGCAAACCTTTCCCTTGTTGCTAGATGAACGAAAGTCTCTACACATGATCATTTCTGAGAGATAATTGGGTGTGAAAGCCGTTCTTATCCTAGCTTGATGGGAACACAAAGTATCTTTTGAGTGGCAAACTCCACTCCATATATATATATGGGGAAATAGTAGCTCCATCTCGGATTTACAGTGAAAACTGCAGGAAATTCATACCAGCTCTAGAAACCTGACTGAGAAACCAGAGAAAAAGTTTCTCCTGCAACCCTTTCCATTTGAGCTAGATGAACGAACCTCTATCCAAATGCTCAGTTCTGAGAGATAAATGTGTGTGAAAGCCGTCTTTCACCTAGATTTTTGGGAACACAAAGTTTCTTTTCAGTGGCAAACCCCACTCCATACATATATATCGGGAGGTACTAGCTCCAACTCGGTTTACAGTGAAAACTGCAGGAACTGCAAACCGGCACTAGGAAACAGTCTGAGAAAACAGAGTAATAGTTTCTCCTGCAACCCGTTCCCTTGGTGCTAGATGAACGAACGTCTTCCACATGCTCAGTTCTGAGAGATAAGTGTGTGTGAAAGCCGTCCTTCACATAGCTTGTTGGGAACACAAAGTTTCTTTCAGGAGCAAATTACACTCCATACATATATATGGGGAGGTACTAGCTCCAACTCGATTTTACAGTGAAAACTGCAGGAAATTCCAACCGGCACTAAGAAACAGTCTGAGAAAACAGAGTAATAGTTTCTCCTGCAACCCGTTCCCTTGGTGCTAGATGAACGAACGTCTTCCACATGCTCAGTTCTGAGAGATAAGTGTGTGTGAAAGCCGTCCTTCACCTAGTTTGTTGGGAACACAAAGTTTATTTTACGTTGCAAACTCCACTCCATACATATATATGGGGAGGTACTAGCTCCAACTCGATTTTACAGTGAAACCTGCAGGAACTTCAAACCGGCACTAGGAAACAGACTGAGAAACCAGAGTAAAAGTTTCTCCTGCAACCCGTTTCCTTGGTGCAAGATGAACGATCATATCTCCACATGTTCAGTTCTGAGAGATAAGTGTGTGTGAAAAATATACTTCACATTGCTTGTTGTTAACACAAAGTTTCTTTTCAGTTGCAAACTCCACTCCTTACATATATATGGGGAAGTACAAGATCCAACTCTGTTTT
Source organism: Camelus bactrianus (assembly GCF_048773025.1). Lineage (NCBI taxonomy): Eukaryota > Metazoa > Chordata > Mammalia > Artiodactyla > Camelidae > Camelus > Camelus bactrianus. The sequence continues at coordinate 1,980,827 of NC_133569.1, forward strand.
ACAGTGAAAATGGCAGGAACTTCAAACCGGCACTAGGAAACATACTGAGAAACCAGAGTAAATGTTTCCCCTGCAACCCGTTCCCTTTGTGCTAGATGAACGAACGTCTCTCCACATGCTCAGTTCTGAGAGATAAGTATGTGTGAAAGCCGTCCTTCACCTACTTTGTTGGGAACACAATGTTTCTTTTCAGTTGCAAACTTCATTCCATACATATATATTGGGAGGTTCTAGCTCCAAATCTGTTTTACAGTAAAAACTGCAGGAACTTCAAACCGGCACTAGGAATCTGACTGAGAATCCAGAGTAAAATTTTTTCCTGTAACCCGTTCTCTTGGGGCAAGATGAACGAACGTCTCTCCACATGATCTGTTCTGAGAGATATGTGTGTGTAAAAGCCGAACTTCACCTAGCTTGTTGGGAACAAAATGTTTATTTTCAGTTGCAATCTCCACTCCATACATATATAGGGGTAGGTACTAGCTCCAACTCGGTTTTACAGTGAAAACTGCAAGAACTTCAAACCGGCACTAGGAAGCAGACTGAGAATCCAGAGTAATAGTTTCAACTGCAACACGTTCCCTTTGTGCTAGATGAAAGATTGTGTCTCCACATGCTCAGTTCTGAGAGAAATGCGTGTATGAAAGCCGTCTTTCACCTAGCTTGTTCGGAACACAAAGTTTCTTTTCAGATGCAAACACCTCTCCATACATATATATGTGGAAGTACTAGCTCCAACTCGATTTTACAGTGAAACCTGCAGGAACTTCAAACCGGCACTAGGAAACAGACTGAGAAACCAGAGTAAAAGTTTCCCCTGCAACCCATTCCCTTTGTGCTAGATGAACGAACGTCTCTCCACATGCTCATTTTTGAGAGAAAATTGTGTATGAAAGCCGTCCTTCACCTAGCTTGTTGGGAACACAAAGTTTATTTTCAGTTGCAAACTCCACTCCATACATATATATGGGGAGGTACTAGCTCCAACTCTGTTTTACAGTGAAAACTGCAGGAACTTCAAACCGGCACTAGGAAACAGACTGAGAAACCAGAGTAAAATTTCTCCTGCAAACAGTTCCCTTGGTGCTAAATGAACGAACGTCTCTCCACATGCTAATTTCTGAGAGATATATGTGTGTGAAACCGTCCTTCACCTAGCTTGTTGGGAACACAAAGATTCTTTTCTGTTGCAAACACCACTCCATACATGTATATGGGGAAGTACAAGCTCCAACTGGGATTTACAGTGAAAACTGCAAGAACTACAAACAGGCACTAGGAAAAAGACTGAGATACCAGAGTAAAAGTTTCTACTGCAACCCGTTCCCTTGGTGCTAGATGAAAGAACTTCTCTCCACATACTCATTTCTGAGAGATAAGTGTGTTTGAAAGCCGTCCTTCACCTAGCTTGTTGGGAACACAAAGATTCTTTTCAGTTGCAAACTCCACTCCATACATATATATGGGGAAGATGTAACTACAACACTGTTTCACCGTGAAAACTGCAGGAAATTCAAAACGGCACTAGGAAACAATCTGAGAAACCAGAGTAAAAATTTCTCCTGCCACCCTTTCACTTGGTGCTAGATGAACGAACGTCTGTCCACATGATCTTTTCTGAGAGATAAGAGTGTGTGAAGCCATTCTTCACCTAGATTTTTGGGAACACAAAGTTTCTTTACATTGCATACTCCACTCCATACATATATATGGGGAGGTACTTGCTCCAACTCGGTTTTACAGTTAAATCTGCAGGAACTTCGAACCGGCACTAGGAAATAGACTGAGAAACCAGAGTAAAATTTTCTCCTGCAACCCGTTACATTGTTGCTACATGAACGAACGTCTCTCCAGATGCTCAGTTCTGAGTGATAGGTGTGTGTAAGCCGTCCTTCACCTAGCTTGTTGGGAACACAAATTTTCTTTTCAGTTGCAAACTCCATTCCATACATATATGTGGGGAGGTACTAGATCCAACTTGGTTTTACTGTGAAAACTGCGGGAACTTCAAACCGGCACTAGGAAATAGACTGAGAAACCAGAGTAAATGTTTCTCATGCAAACGGTTCCCTTGGTTCTAGATGAAAGATTGTGTCTCCACATGCTCAGATCTGAGAGAAATGCGTGTCTGAAAGCCGTCTTTCACCTAGCTTGTTCGGAACACAAAGTTTCTTTTCAGATGCAAACATCTCTCCATACATATATATGTGGAGGTACTAGCTCCAACTCGATTTTACAGTGAAATCTGCAGGAACTTCAAACCGGCACTAGAAACAGACTGAGAAACCAGAGTAAAAGTTTCCCCTGCAACCCATTCCCTTTGTGCTAGATGAACGAACGTCTCTCCACATGCTCATTTCTGAGTGAAAAGTGTGTGTGAAAGCCGTCCTTCACCTAGCTTGTTGGGAACATATAGTTTCTTTTCAGTTGCAAACTCCAATCCATACATATATATGGGGAGGTACTAGCTCCAACTCGGTTTTACAGTGAAAACTGCAGGAACTTCAAACCGGCACTAGGAAACAGACTGAGAAACCAGAGTAAAATTTCCCCTGCAAACCGTTCCCTTGGTGCTAAATGAACGAACGTCTCTCCACATGCTAATTTCTGAGAGAAATATGTGTGTGAAACCGTCCTTCACCTAGCTTGTTGGGAACACAAAGATTCTTTTCAGGTGCAAACACCACTCCATACATATATATGGGGAAGTACAAGCTCCAACTGGGATTTACAGTGAAAACTGCAGGAACTACAAACAGGCACTAGGAAACAGACTGAGATACCAGAGTAAAAGTTTCTCCTGCAACCCGTTCCCTTGGTGCTAGATGAAAGAACTTCTCTCCACATACTCAGTTCTGAGAGATAAGTGTGTTTGAAAGCTGTCCTTCACCTAGATTGTTGGGAACACAAAGATTCTTTTCAGTTGCAAACTCCACTCCATACATATATATGGGGAGGAACTAAATACAACTCTGTTTTACCGTGAAAACTGCAGGAAATTCAAAACGGCACTAGGAAACAATCTGAGAAACCAGAGTAAAAATTTCTCCTGCCACCCTTTCACTTGGTGCTAGATGAACGAACGTCTGTCCACATGATCTTTTCTGAGAGATAAGAGTGTGTGAAGCCATTCTTCACCTAGATTTTTGGGAACACAAAGTTTCTTTACATTGCATATTCCACTCCATACATATATATGGGGAGGTAATAGCTCCAACTCGATTTTACAGTGAAACCTGCAGGAACTTCAAACCGGCACTAGGAAACAGACTGAGAAACCAGAGTAAAAGTTTCTCCTGCAACCCGTTCCCTTGGTGCAAGATGAACGAACTTATCTCCACATGTTCAGTTCTGAGAGATAAGTGTGTGTGAAAAATATACTTCACCTTGCTTGTTGTTAACACAAAGTTTCTTTTCAGTTGCAAACTCCACTCCTTACATATATATGGGGAAGTACAAGATCCAACTCTGTTTTACAGTGAAAATGGCAGGAACTTCAAACCGGCACTAGGAAACATACTGAGAAACCAGAGTAAATGTTTCCCCTGCAACCCGTTCCCTTTGTGCTAGATGAACGAACGTCTCTCCACATGCTCAGTTCTGAGAGATAAGTATGTGTGAAAGCCGTCCTTCACCTACTTTGTTGGGAACACAATGTTTCTTTTCAGTTGCAAACTCCATTCCATACATATATATTGGGAGGTTCTAGCTCCAAATCTGTTTTACAGTAAAAACTGCAGGAACTTCAAACCGGCACTAGGAATCTGACTGAGAATCCAGAGTAAAATTTTCTCCTGTAACCCGTTCTCTTGGGGCAAGATGAACGAACGTCTCTCCACATGATCTGTTCTGAGAGATATGTGTGTGTAAAAGCCGAACTTCACCTAGCTTGTTGGGAACAAAATGTTTATTTTCAGTTGCAATCTCCACTCCATACATATATAGGGGTAGGTACTAGCTCCAACTCGGTTTTATAGTGAAAACTACAGGAACTTCAAACCGGCACTAGGAAGCAGACTGAGAATCCAGAGTAATAGTTTCAACTGCAACACGTTCCCTTTGTGCTAAATGAAAGATTGTGTCTCCACATGCTCAGTTCTGAGAGAAATGCGTGTATGAAAGCCGTCTTTCACCAAGCTTGTTCGGAACACAAAGTTTCTTTTCAGATGCAAACACCTCTCCATACATATATATGTGGAGGTACTAGTTCCAACTCGATTTTACAGTGAAACCTGCAGGAACTTCAAACCGGCACTAGGAAACAGACTGAGAAACCAGAGTAAAAGTTTCCCTGCAACCCATTCCCTTTGTGCTAGATGAACGAACGTCTCTCCACATGCTCATTTTTGAGAGAAAAGTGTGTGTGAAAGCCGTCCTTCACCAAGCTTGTTGGGAACACAAAGTTTATTTTCAGTTGCAAACTCCACTCCATACATATATATGGGGAGGTACTAGCTCCAACTCGGTTTTACAGTGAAAACTGCAGGAACTTCAAACCGGCACTAGGAAACAGACTGAGAAACCAGAGTAAAATTTCTCCTGCAAACCGTTCCCTTGGTGCTAAATGAACGAACGTCTCTCCACATGCTAATTTCTGAGAGATATATGTGTGTGAAACCGTCCTTCAACTAGCTTGTTGGGAACACAAAGATTCTTTTCTGTTGCAAACACCACTCCATACATGTATATGGGGAAATACAAGCTCCAACTGGGATTTACAGTGAAAACTGCAGGAACTACAAACAGGCACTAGGAAACAGACTGAGATACCAGAGTAAAAGTTTCTACTGCAACCCGTTCCCTTGGTGATAGATGAAAGAACTTCTCTCCACATACTCAGTTCTGAGAGATAAGTGTGTTTGAAAGCCGTCCTTCACCTAGCTTGTTGGGAACACAAAGATTCTTTTCAGTTGCAAACTCCACTCCATACATATATATGGGGAAGAACTAACTACAACCGTGTTTTACCGTGAAAACTGCAGGAAATTCAAAACGGCACTAGGAAACAATCTGAGAAACCAGAGTAAAAATTTCTCCTGCCACCCTTTCACTTGGTGCTAGATGAACGAACGTCTGTCCACATGATCTTTTCTGAGAGATAAGAGTGTGTGAAGCCATTCTTCACCTAGATTTTTGGGAACACAATGTTTCTTTACATTGCATACTCCACTCCATACATATATATGGGGAGGTACTAGCTCCAACTCGGTTTTACAGTTAAATCTGCAGGAACTTCGAACCGGCACTAGGAAATAGACTGAGAAACCAGAGTAAAATTTTCTCCTGCAACCGGTTACATTGGTGCTAGATGAACGAACGTCTCTCCAGATGCTCAGTTCTGAGTGATAGGTGTGTGTAAGCCGTCCTTCACCTAGCTTGTTGGGAACACAAAGTTTCTTTTCAGTTGCAATCTCCATTCCATACATATATGTGGGGAGGTACTAGCTCCAACTTGGTTTTACTGTGAAAACTGCGGGAACTTCAAACCGGCACTAGGAAATAGACTGAGAAACCAGAGTAAAAGTTTCTCCTGCAACTCGTTCCCTTGGTGCAAGATGAACGAACGTATATCCACATGCTCAGTTCTGTGAGATAAGTGTGAGTGAAAGTCGTCCTTCACCTAGCTTCTTTGGAACACAATGTTTATTTTACTTTGCATACCCCACTCCATACAAATATATGGGGAGGTAAAAGCTCGAACTCGTTTTTACAGTGAAAACTGTAGGAAATTCGATCCGAAACTAGGAAACAGACTGAGAAACCAGAGTAAAAGTTTCTCCTGTAACCCGCTCACTTGGAGCTAGATGAACGAACGTCTCTCCACATGCTCAGTTCTGAGAGATAAGTGTGTGTGAAAACCGTCCTTCACCTAGCTTGTTGGGAACACAATGTTTATTTTCAGTTGCAAACTCCAATCCATACATATATAGGGGGAAGTTCTAGCTCCAACTCGGTTTTACAGTGAAAACTGCAGGAACTTCAAACCGGCATTAGGAAACACACTGTGAACCCAGAGTAAAATTTTTCCTGCAAACCTTTCCCTTGTTGCTAGATGAACGAAAGTCTCTACACATGCTCATTTCTGAGAGATAATTGGGTGTGAAAGCCGTTCTTATCCTAGCTTGATGGGAACACAAAGTTTCTTTTCAGTGGCAAACCCCACTCCATACATATATATCGGGAGGTACTAGCTCCAACTCGGTTTACAGTGAAAACTGCAGGAACTGCAAACCGGCACTAGGAAACAGATTAAGAAACCAGAGTAAAATTTTCTCCTGCAACCCGTTCCCTTGGTGCTAGATGAAAGAACGTCTCTCCACATGCTCAGTTCTGAGAGATAAGTGTGTGTGAAAGCCGTCCTTCACATAGCTTGTTGGGAACACAAAGTTTCTTTCAGGAGCAAATTACACTCCATACATATATATGGGGAGGTACTAGCTCCAACTCGATTTTACAGTGAAAACTGCAGGAAATTCCAACTGGCACTAAGAAACAGTCTGAGAAAACAGAGTAATAGTTTCTCCTGCAACCCGTTCCCTTGGTGCTAGATGAACGAACGTCTTCCACATGCTCAGTTCTGAGAGATAAGTGTGTGTGAAAGCCGTCCTTCACCTAGTTTGTTGGGAACACAAAGTTTATTTTACGTTGCAAACTCCACTCCATACATATATATGGGGAGGTAAAAGGTCGAACTCCTTTTTACAGTGAAAACTGCAGGAAATTCGATCCGGCAATAGAAAACAGACTGAGAAAACAGAGCAAAAGTTTCCCCTGCATCCCGTTCCCTTGGTGCTAGATGAACGAACGTCTCTCCACATGCTCAGTTCTGAGAGATAAGTGTGTGTGAAAGACGTCCTTCACCTAGCTTGTTTGGAACACAAAGTATCTTTACAGTGGCAAACATCACTCCATTTATATATAATGGGAAGTAATAGCTCCAACCCGGTTTTACTGTGAAAACTGCAGGAAATTCATAACGGCACTAGGAAACAGACAGAGAAACCAGAGTAAAACTTTCTCCTGCAACCCGTTCCATTGGTGCTAGATGAACGAACGTCTCCCCACATGCTCAGTTCTGAGAAATAAGTGTGTGTGAAAGCCGTCCTTAAACTAGATTTTTGGGAACACAAAGATTCTTTTCAGTTGCAAACTCCACTCCATACATATATATGGTGAGGTACAAGCTCCAATTCGGTTTTACAGTGAAAAATGCAGGAAATTCAAACCGGCACTAGGAAACACACTGTGAACCCAGAGTAAAATTTCCCCTGCAACCCGTTCCCTTGTTGCTAGATGTACGAAAGTCTCTAAACATGTTCATTTCTGAGAGATATGTGTGTGTGAAAGGAGTCCTTCACCTAGCTTGTTGGGAACACAAAGTTTCTTTTCAGTGGCAAACTCCACTCCATACATATATAAGGGGAGGTAATAGCTCCAACTCGGTTTTACAGTGAAAACTGCAGGAAATTCTAACCGGCACTAACAAACAGACTGAGAAACCAGAGTAAAAGTTTCTACTTCATCCCGTTCCCATTGAACTAGATGAACGAAAGTCTCTCCACAAGCTCACTTTTGAGAGATAAGTGTGTGTGAAAGCAGTTCTTCACCTAGATTTTTGGGAACACAAGGTTCCTTTTCAGTTGCAAACTCCACTCCATACTTATATATGGGGAGGTATAAGCTCAAACTCGATTTTACAGTGAAAACTGAAGGAACTTCCAACCGGCACTAGGAAACAGACTGAGAATCCAGAGTAAAAGTTTCCCCTGAAAACCGTTATCTTGGTGGAAGGTGAACGAAAGTCTCTCCACATGCTCAGTTCGGAGATATAAGTGTGTGTGAAAGCCGTCCTTCACCTAGCTTGTGGGGAACACAAAGTTTCTTTTCAGTTGCAATCACCACTCCATACATATATATGGGGAGGTACTAGCTCCAACTCGGTTTTACAGTGAAAACTGCAGGAACTTCAAACCCGCACTAGGAAACAGACTGAGAAACCAGAGTAAAAGTTTCTGCTGCAACGCATTCCCTTAGTGCTAGATAAATGAACGTCTCTCCACATGCTCAGTTCTGAGAGATAAGTGTGTGTGAAAGCCGTCCTTCACCTAGCTTTTTGGGAACACAAAGTTTATTTTAAGTTGCAAACTCCACTCCATACATATATATGGGGAAGTACAAGCTCCAACTGGGATTTACAGTGAAAACTGCAGGAACTACAAACAGGCACTAGGAAACAGACTGAGATACCAGAGTAAAAATTTCTCCTGCAACCCTATCCCTTGGTGCTAGATGAAAGAACTTCTCTCCACATGCTCTGTTCTGAGAGATAAATGTGTTTGAAAGTCGTACTTCACCTATCTTGTTGGGAACACAAAGATTCTTTTCTGTTGCAAATTCCACTCCATACATATATATGGGGAGGTACTAACTACAAATCTGTTTTACAGTGAAAACGGCAGGAACATCAAACCGGAACTAGGAAACAATCTGAGAAACCAGAGTAAAAATTTCTCCTACCACCTTTTCACTTGGTGCTAGATGAACGAACGTCTGTCCACATGCTCAGTTCTGAGAGATAAGTGTGTGTGAAGCCATACTTCACCTAGATTTTTGGGAACACAAAGTTTCTTTTCATTGCATACTCCACTTCATACATATATATGGGGAGGTACTAGCTCCAACTCGGTTTTACAGTTAAATCTGCAGGAACTTCGAACCGGCACTAGGAAACAGACTGAGAAACCAGAGTAAAATTTTCTCCAGCAACCCGTTACATTGGTGCTACATGAACGAACGTCTCTCCAGATGCTCAGTTCTGAGTGATAGATGTGTGTGAAAGCCGTCCTTCACCTATCTTGTTGGGAACACAAAGTTTCTTTTCAGTTTCAAACCCCATTCCATACATATATGTGGGGAGGTACTAGCTCCAACTCGGTTTTACTGTGAAAACTGCCGGAACTTCAAAACGGCACTAGTAAACAGACTGAGAAACCAGAGTAAAAGTTTCCCCTGCAAACCTTTCCCTTGTTGCAAGATGAACGAACGTATCTCCACATGTTCAGTTCTGAGAGATAAGTGTGTGTGAAAAATTTACTTCACCTTGCTTGTTGTTAACACAAAGTTTCTTTTCAGTTGCAAACTCCACTCCTTACATATATATGGGGAAGTACAAGATCCAACTCTGTTTTACAGTGAAAATGGCAGGAACTTCTAACTGGCACAAGGAAACATACTGAGAAACCAGAGTAAAAGTTTCCCCTGCAAACCGTTCCCTTTGTGCTACATGAACGAACGTCTCTCCACATGCTCAGTTCTGAGAGATAAGTATGTGTGAAAGCCGTCCTTCACCTACCTTGTTGGGAACACAATGTTTCTTTTCAGTTGCAAACTCCACTCCATACATATATATGGGGAGGTACTAGCTCCAACTCGGTTTTACAGTGAAAACTGCAGGAACTTCAAACCGGCACTAGGAAACAGACTGAGAAACCAGAGTAAAATTTCTCCTGCAAACGGTTCCCTTGGTGCTAAATGAACGAACGTCTCTCCACATGCTAATTTCTGAGAGAAATATGTGTGTGAAACCGTCCTTCAACTAGCTTGTTGGGAACACAAAGATTCTTTTCAGTTGCAAACACCACTCCATACATATATATGGGGAAGTACAAGCTCCAACTGGGATTTACAGTGAAAACTGCAGGAACTACAAACAGGCACTAGGAAACAGACTGAGATACCAGAGTAAAAGTTTCTCCTGCAACCCTTTCCCTTGGTGATAGATGAAAGAACTTCTCTCCACATACTCAGTTCTGAAAGATAAGTGTGTTTGAAAGCTGTCCTTCACCTAGCTTGTTGGGAACACAAAGATTCTTTTCAGATGCAAACTCCACTCCATACATATATATGGGGAGGAACTAACTACAACTCTGTTTTACCGTGAAAACTGCAGGAAATTCAAAACGGCACTAGGAAACAATCTGAGAAACCAGAGTAAAAATTTCTCCTGCCACCCTTTCACTTGGTGCTAGATGAACGAACGTCTGTCCACATGATATTTTCTGAGAGATAAGAGTGTGTGAAGCCATTCTTCACCTAGATTTTTGGGAACACAAAGTTTCTTAACATTGCATACTCCACTCCATACATATATATGGGGAGGTACTATCTCCAACTCGGTTTTACAGTTAAATCTGCAGGAACTTCGAACAGGCACTAGGAAATAGACTGAGAAACCAGAGTAAAATTTTCTCCTGCAACCCATTACATTGGTGCTAGATGAACGAACGTCTCTCCAGAAGCTCAGTTCTGAGTGATAAGTGTGTGTGAAAGCAGTCCTTCACCTAGCATGTTGGGAACACAAAGTTTCTTTTCAGTTGCAAACTCCATTCCATACATATATGTTGGGAGGTACTAGCTCCAACTTGGTTTTACTGTGAAAACTGCGGGAACTTCAAACCGGCACTAGGAAACAGACTGAGAAACCAGAGTAAAAGTTTCTCTTGCAACCCTTTCCCTTGGTGCAAGATGAACGAACGTATATCCACATGCTAAGTTCTGAGAGATAAGTGTGTGTGAAAAATATACTTCACCTTGCTTGTTGTTAACACAAAGTTTCTTTTCATTTGCAAACTCCAATCCTTACATATATATGGGGAAGTACAAGCTCCAACTCTGTTTTAAAGTGAAAATGTCAGGAACTTCAACCCGGCACTAAGAAACAGACTGAGAAACCAGAGTAAAAGTTTCTCATGTAACCCTTTCCATTGGTGTTAGATGAACGAACGTTTCTCCACATGATCAGTTCTGAGAGATAAGTGTGTGTGAAGCCATTATTCACCTAGATTTTTGGGAACACAAAGTTTCTTTACATTGCATACTCCACTCCATACACATATATGGGGAGGTACTAGCTCCAACTCGGTTTTACAGTGAAAAATGCAGGAAATTCATAAAGGCACTAGGAAACTGACTGAGATTCCAGAGTAAATGTTTCTCCTGCAACCCGTTCCCTTGGTGCTAGATGAGTGAACGTCTCTCCTCATGCTCAGTTCTGAGAGATAAGTGTGTGTGAAAGCCTTCCTTCACCTAGCTTGTTGGGAACACAAAGGTTCTTTTCTGTTGCAAACACCACTCCATACATATATTAGCGGAGGTTCTAGTTCCAACTCTATTTTACAGTGAGAAATGCAGGAAATTCAAAGCGGCACTAGGAAACTGACTGAGATACCAGAGTAAAAGTTTCTCCTGCAAACCGTTCCCCTGGTGCTAGGTGAACGAACGTCTCTCCACATGTTCAGTTCTGAGAGATAATTGTGTTTGAAAGCCGTCTTTCACCTAGCTTGTTGGGAAAACAAAGTTTCTTTTCAGTTGCAAACTCCACTCCATACATATATATGGGGAGGTAATAGCTCCAACTCGGTTTTACAGTGAAAACTGCAGGAACTTCAAACCGGCTCTAGGAAACAGACTGAGAAACCAGAGTAAAAGTTTCTCCTGCAACCCGTTCCATTGGTGCTAGATGAACGAACGTCTCTCCACATGGTCAGTTCTGAGAGATATGTGTGTGTTAAAGCCGAACTTCACCTAGCTTGTTGGGAACAAAATGTTTATTTTCAGTTGCAATCTCCACTCCATACATATATAGGGTTAGGTACTAGCTCCAACTCGGTTTTACAGTGAAAAATACAGGAACTTCAAATCGGCACTAGGAAACAGACTGAGAATCAATAGTAAAAGTTTCTCCTGCATCCCGTTCCCTTGGTGCTAGATGAAAGAACGTTTCTCCACATGCTCAGTTCTGAGATATAAGAGAGTGTGAAAGCCGTACTTCAACTAGCTTGTTGGGAACACATAGTTTATTTTCAGTTGCAATCACCTCTCCATAAATATATATGGGGAGGTACTAGCTCCAAATCCGTTTTACAATGAAAACTGCAGGAACTTCAAACCGGCACTAGGAAGCAGACTGAGAATCCAGAGTAAAAATTTCCACTGCAATCCGTTCCATTTGTTCTAGATGAACGTACGTCTCTCTACCTGCTCAGATCTGAGAGATATGTGTGTGTGAATGCCGTCCTTCACCTAGCTTGTTGGGAACACAAAGTTTCTTTTCAGTTGCAAACTCCAATCCATACATATTTAAGGGGAGGTACAAGCTCCAACACGGTTTTACACTGAGAAGTGCAGGAACTTCCAACAGTCACTAGGAAACAGACTGAGAAATCAGAATAAATGTTTCTCCTGCAACCCGTTCCCTTTGTGCTAGATGAAAGTACGTCTCTTCACATGCTAGGTTCTTAGAGAAAACTGTGTGTGAAAGCCGTACTTCAGCTAGCTTCTTGGGAACACAAAGTATGTTTTCAGTTGAAAACCCCTCTCCATACTTATATATGGGGAGGTACTAGCTCCAACTCGATTTTACAGTGAAAACTGCAGGAAATTCCAACAGGCACTAGGAAATAGACTGAGAAACCAGAGAAAAAGTTTCACCTGCAAACCGTTACTTTGGTGCTAGATGAACGAAAGTCTCTCCACATGCTCAGATCTGAGAGATAAGTGTGTGTGAAATCCGTCTTTCACATAGATTTTTGGGAACACAAAGTTTATATTCAGTTGCAAACTCCAGTCTATACATATACATGGGGAGGTACTAGCTGCAACTCTGTTTTAGAGTGAAAACTGCAGGAACTTCAAACCGGCACTAGGAAACAGACTGAGAACCCAGAGTAAAAGATGCTCTTGCAACCCGTTCCCTTGGGGCTTGATGAACGAACGTCTCTCCATATGCACTGTTCTGAGAGATATGTGTTTGTGAAAGCCGACCTTCTTCTAGCTTGTTGGGACAAAATGTTATTTACAGTTGAAAACTCCACTCTATACATATATAGGGGTAGGTACAGGCTCCAACTCGGTTTTACAGTGAAAACTGCAGGAACTTCAAACCGGCACTAGGAAACAGACTGAGAAACCAGAGAAAAAGTTTCCCTTCATCCGGATCCCTTGGTGCTAGATGAAAGAATGTCTCTCCTCATGCTCAGTTCTGAGAGATAAGAGTGTGTGAAAGCCGTCCTTCAACTATCTTGTTGGGAACACAAAGATTCTTTTCAGTGGCAAACTCCACTCCATACACATATATGGGGAGGTACTAGCTCCAACTCGGTTTTACAGTGAAAACTGCAATAACTTCAAACCGGCAGTAGGAAACAGACTGAGAAACCCGAGTAAAAGATTCCCTGCATCCCGTTCCCTTGATGCTAGATGAACGAACTTCTCTCCACATGCTCAGTTCTGAGAGAAAAATGTGTGTGAAAGCCGTCTTTCACCTAGCTTGTTGGGAACACATAGTTTCTTTTCAGTTGCAAACACCTCTCCATAAATATATATGGGGAGGTACTAGCTCCAACTCTGTTTTACAGTGAAAACTGCAGGAAATTCTAACAGGCACTAGGAAGCAGACTGAGAATCCAGAGTAAAATTTTCCACTGCAACCCTTTCCCTTTGTGCTAGATGAACGAACGTCTCTCTACATGCTCAGATTTGAGAGATATGTGTGTGTGAATGCCGTCCTTCACCTAGCTTGTTGGGAAAACAAAGATTCTTTTCAGTTGCAAACTCCAATCCATACATATTTATGGGAGGTACTAGCTCCAACAAGGTTTTACAGTGAGAACTGCAGGAACTTCAAACAGGCACTAGGAAACAGACTGAGAAACCAGAGAAAAAGTTTCTCCTGCATCCGTTCCATTTGTGCTAGATGAACGAACGTCTCTCCACATGCTCAGTTCTGGGAGAAATTTGTGTGTGAAGCCGACCTTCACCTAGCTTTTTGGGAACACAAAGTTTCTTTTCAGTGGCAAACTCCACTCCATACATATATAGGGGTACGTACTAGCTCCAACACGGTTTTACAGTGAAAACTGCAGGAACTTCAAACCGGCACTAGGAAACAGACTGAGAATCCAGAGTAAAAGTTTCTCCTGCATCCCGTTCCCTTGGTGCTAGATGAAAGAAGGTCTCTCCACATGCTCCGTTCTGAGAGATAAGAGTGTGTGAAAGTAGTCCTTCAACTAGCTTGTTGGGAACACAAAGTTTCTTTTCAGTGGCAAACTCCAATCCATACATATATATGGGGAGGTACTAGCTCCAAATCTGTTTTACAGGGAAAACTTAAGGAATTTCAAACCGGCACTAGGAAACAGACTGAGAAACCAGAGAAAAAGTTGCTCCTGCAAACGGTTCCCTTGGTGCTAGATGAACGAAAGTCTCTCCACATGATCAGATCTGAGAGTTAAGTGTGTGTGAAAGCCATCCTTCACCTGGCTTGTTGGGAACACAAAGTTTCTTTTCAGTTGCAAACTCCTCTCCATACATATGTATGGCTAGGTACTAGCTCCAACTCGGTTTCACAGTGAAAACTGCAGGAACTTCAAACCGGCACTAGGAACCTGACTGAGAATCCAGAGTAAAATTTTCTCCTGCAACCCGTTCTCTTGGGGCAAGATGAACGAACGTCTCTCCACATGATTTTTTCTGAGAGATATGTGTGTGTTAAAGCCGAACTTCACCTAGCTTGTTGGGAACAAAATGTTTATTTTCAGTTTCAATCTCCACTCCATACATATATGGGGGTAGGTACTAGCTCCAACTCGGTTTTACAGTGAAACATACAGGAATTTCAAACCGGCACTAGGAAACAGACTGAGAATCCATAGTAAAATTTCTCCTGCATCCCGTTCCCTTGGTGCTAGATGAAAGAACGTCTCTCCACATGCTCAGTTCTGAGATATAAGAGAGTGTGAAAGCCGTACTTCAACTAGCTTGTTGGGAACACATAGTTTCTTTTCAGTTGCAATCACTTCTCCATAAATATATATTGGGAGGTACTAGCTCCAACTCGGTTTTACAATGAAAACTGCAGGAAATTCAAACCGGCACTAGGAAGCAGACTGAGAATCCAGAGTAAAAGTTTCCACTGCAATCCGTTCCATTTGTGCTAGATGAACGTACGTCTCTCTACGTGCTCAGATCTGAGAGATATGTGTGTGTGAATGCCGTCCTTCACGTAGCTTGTTGGGAACACAAAGTTTCTTTTCAGTTGCAAACTCCAATCCATACATATTTAAGGGGAGGTACTAGCTCCAACACGGTTTTACAGTGAGAAGTGCAGGAACTTCAAACAGTCACTAGGAAACAGACTGAGAAACCAGAATAAATGTTTCTCCTGAAACCCGTTCCCTTTGTGCTAGATGAAAGGACGTCTCTCCACATGCTCAGTTCTTAGAGAAAACTGTGTGTGAAAGCCGTACTTCAGCTAGCTTGTTGGGAACACAAAGTATGTTTTCAGTTGAAAACCCCTCTCCATACTTATATATGGGGAGGTACTAGCTCCAACTCGATTTTACAGTGAAAACTGCAGGAACATCAAACCGGCACTAGGAAACCGACTGAGAAACCAGAGTAAAAGTTTCTCCTGCAACCCGTTCCCTTTGTGCTAGATGAAAGATCCTGTCTCCACATGCTCAGTTCTGAGAGAAATGCGTGTCTGAAAGCCGTCTTTCACCTAGCTTGTTCAGAACACAAAGTTTCTCTTCAGATGCAAACACCTCTCCATACATATATATGTGGAGGTACTAGCTCCAACTCGATTTTACAGTGAAACCTGCAGGAACATCAAACCGGCACTAGGAAACAGACTGAGAAATCAGAGTAAAAGTTTCCCCTTCAACCCATTCCCTTTGTGCTAGATGAACGAACGTAACTCCACATGCTCAGTTCTGAGAGAAAAGTGTGTGTGAAAGCCGTCCTACACCTAGCTTGTTGGGAAAACAAAGTTTCTTTTCAGTTGCAAACTCCACTCCATACATATATATGGGGAGGTACTAGATCCAACTCTGTTTTACAGTGAAAACTGCAGGAACTTCAAACCTGCACTAGGAATCAGACTGAATACCCTGAGTAAAAGTTTCTGATGCAAACCGTTCCCTTGGTGCTAGATGAACGAAAGTCTCTCCACATGTTCAGTTCTGAGAGATAATTGTGTGTGAAAGCCGTACGTCACCTTGCTTGTTGGGAATACAAAGTTTCTTTCCAGATGGAAATTCCACTCCATACATATATACGAGGAGGTACTAGCTCCAAATCTGTTTTACAGTGAAAACTGCAGGAACTTCAAACCAGCACTAGGAAACAGACTGAGAAATCAGAGTAAAAGTTTCTCCTGCAACCCGTTCCATTGGTGCTAGATGAACGAACGTCTCTCCACATGCTCAGTTCTGAGAAATAAGTGTGTGTGAATGCCGTCCTTCACCTAGCTTGTTGGGAACACAAAGTTTCTTTTCAGTTGCAAACTCCACTCCATACATATGTATGTGGAGGTCCTAGCTCCAAATCTATTTTACAGTGAAAAATGCAGGAATTTCAAACCGGCACTAGGAAACAGACTGATAAACCAGAGTAAAAGTTTTTCCTGCAAACGTTTCCCTTGGTGCTAGATGAACGAACGTCTCTCCACATGCTCAGTTCTGAGAAATAAGTGTGTGTGAATGCCGTCCTTCACCTAGCTTGTTGGGAACACAAAGTTTCTTTTCAGATGCAAACTCCACTCCATACATATGAATGGGGAGGTAATAGCTCCAACTCAGTTTTACACGGAAAACTGCAGGAACTTCAAACCGGCACTAGGAAACTGACTGAGAATCCAGAGTAAAATTTTCTTCTGCAACCCGTTCTCTTGTGGCTAGTTGAACGAACGTCTCTCCACATGGTCTGTTCTGAGAGATATGTGTGTGTTAAGCCGAACTTCACCTAGCTTGTTGGGAACAAAATGTTTATTTTCAGTTGCAAACTTCACTCCATACATTTATAGGGGTAGGTACAATCTCCAACTCGATTTTACAGTGAAATCTGCAGGAATTTCAAACCAGCACTAGGAAAAACTGAGATACCATAGTTAAAGTTTCTCCTGCATCCCGTTCCCTTGGTGCTAGATGAAAGAATGTCTCTCCACATGCTCTGTTCTGAGAGATAAGAGAGTGTGAAAGCCGTCCTTCAACTATTTTGTTGGGAACACAAAGTTTCTCTTCAGTTGCAAACTCCACTCCATACATATATATACGGAGGTACTAGCTCCTACTCGGTTTTACAGTGAAAACTGCAATAACTTCAAACCCGAACTTGGAAACAGACTGAGAAACAAGAGTAAAAGTTTCTCCTGCATCTCGTTCCCTTGGTGCTAGATGAACGAACGTCTCTCCACATGCTCACTTCTGAGAGAAAAATGTGTGTGAAAGCCGTCCTTCACCTAGCTTGTTGGGAACACATAGATTCTTTTCAGTTGCAAACACCTCTGCATACGTATATATTGGGAGGTACTAGCACCAACTCGGTTTTACAGTGAAAACTGCAGGAACTTCAAACCGGCACTAGGAAGCGGACTGAGAATCCAGAGTAAATGTTTCCACTGCAACCCGTTCCATTTGTGCTAGATGAACGAACGTCTCTCTACGTGCTCAGATCTGAGAGATATGTGTTTGTGAATGCCTTCCTTCACCTAGCTTGTTGGGAACACAAAGTTTCTTTTTAGTTGCAAACTTCAATCCATACATATTTAAGGGCAGGTACTAGCTCCAACTCGGTTTTACAGTGAGAACTGCAGGAAATTCAAACAGGCACTAGGAAACAGACTGAGAAACCAGAGTAAATGTTTCTCCTGCAACCCGTTCCCTTTGTGCTAGATGAACGAACGTCTCTCCACATGCTCTGTTCTGAGAGAAAACTGTGTGTGAAAGCCGTCCATCACCTAGCTTGTTGGGAAAAAAAAGTATGTTTTCAGTTGCAAACCCCTCTCCATACATATATATGGGGAGGTACTAACTCCAACTCGATTTTACAGTGAAAACTGCAGGAACTTCAAATCGGCACTAGGGAAAAGACTGAGAAAACAGAGTAAAAGTTTCTCATTCATCCCGTTCCTTTGTGCTAGATGAACGAACGTGTCTCCACATGCTCAGTTCTGAGAGAAAAGTGTGAGTGAAAGCCGTCCTACACGTAGCTTGTTGGGAACACAAAGTTTTTTTTCATTTGCAAAATCCACTCCATAAAAATATATGGGGAGATACTAGCTCCAACTCGGTTTTACAGTGAAAACTGCAGGAACTTCAAACCGGCACTAGGAAACAGACTGAAAAACCAGAGTAAAATTTCTCCTGCAACCCGTTCCCTTGGTGCTAGATGAATGAACGTCTCTCCAAATGCTCAGTTCTGAGAGATAAGTGTGTGTTAAAGCCGTGTTTCACCTAGCTTGCTGGGAACACAAAATTTCTTTTCAGTTGCAAACTCCACTCATACATATATATGGGGAGGTAATATGTCCAACTCTGTTTTACAGTGAAAACTGCAGGAACTTCAAACCGGCACTAAGAAACAGACTGAAAAACCAGAGTAAATGTTTCTCCTGCAACCCTTTCCCTTGGTGCTAGGTGAACGAACGTCTCTCCACATGCTCAGTTCTGAGAGAAAACTGTGTGTGAAAGCCGTCCTTCACCTAGCTTGTTGGGAACACAAAGTATGTTTCCAGTTGCAAACCCCTCTCCATACATATATAAGGGGAGGAACAAGCTCCAACTCGATTTTACAGTGAAAACTGCAGGAACTTCAAAGCGGCACTAGGTAACAGACTGAGAAACTAGAGTAAAATTTTCTCCTGCAACCCATTCCCTTTGTGCTAGATGAACGAACGTCTCTCCACATGGTTAGTTCTGAGAGATAATGTGTGTGAATGCCGTCCTTCACCTAGCTTGTTGGGAACAGAAAGTTTCTTTTCAGATGCAAACAACTCTCCATAAATATATATGTGGAAGTTCTAGCTCCAACTCGATTTTACAGTGAAAATTGCAAGAATTTCAAACCGGCACTAGGAAACAGACTGAGAAACCAGAGTAAATGTTTCTCCTGCAACCCTTTCCCTTGGTGCTAGGTGAACGAACGTCTCTCCACATGCTCAGTTCTGAGAGAAAACTGTGTGTGAAAGCCGTCCTTCACCTAGCTTGTTGGGAACACAAAGTATGTTTCCAGTTGCAAACCCCTCTCCATACATATATAAGGGGAGGAACAAGCTCCAACTCGATTTTACAGTGAAAACTGCAGGAACTTCAAAGCGGCACTAGGTAACAGACTGAGAAACTAGAGTAAAATTTTCTCCTGCAACCCATTCCCTTTGTGCTAGATGAACGAAAGTCTCTCCACATGCTCAGTTCTGAGAGAAATTTGTGTGTGAAAGCCGTCCTTCACGTAGCTTGTTGGGAACACAAAGTTTCTTTTCAGTTGCAAAATCCACTCCATAAAAATATATGGGGAGGTACTAGCTCCAACTCGGTTTTACAGTGAAAACTGCAGGAACTTCCAACAGGCACTAGGAAACAGACTGAGAAACCAGAGTAAAAGTTTCACCTGCAACCCGTTACTTTGGTGCTAGATGAACGAAATTCTCTCCACATGCTCAGATCTGAGAGATAAGTGTGTGTGAAATCCGTCTTTCACCTAGATTTTTGGGAACACAAAGTTTATATTCAGTTGCAAACTCCAGTCTATACATATACATGGGGAGGTACAAGCTGCAACTCTGTTTTACAGTGAAAACTGCAGGAACTTCAAACCGGCACTAGGAAACAGACTGAGAACCCAGAGTAAAAGTTTCTCATGCAACCCGTTCCCTCGGGGCTTGATGAACGAACGTCTCTCCATATGGTCTGTTCTGAGAGATATGTGTTTGTGAAAGCCGACCTTCTTCTAGCTTGTTGGGACAAAATGTTATTTACAGTTGCAAACTCCACTCCGTACATATATATGGGGAGGTACAAGCTCCAAATCTGTTTTACAGGTAAAACAGCAGGAACTTCAAACCGGCACTAGGAAACAGACTGAGAAACCAGAGTAAAAGTTTCCCTGCAACCCGGTCCCTTGGTGCTAGATGAACGAACGTCTCTCCACATGCTCAGTTCTGAGAGAAAAGTGTGTGTGAATGCCGTCCTTCACCTAGCTTGTTGGGTACACAAAGTTTCGTTTCAGTTGCAAACTCCAATCCATACAAGTATATGCGGAGGTACTAGCTCCAAATCGGTTTTACAGTGAAAACTGCAGGAACATCAAACCGGCACTAGGAAATAGAATGAGAATCCAGAGTAAAAGTTTCTCCTGCAAACCGTTACCTTGGTGCTAGATGAACGAACGTCTCTAAACATGCTCAGTTCTGAGAGAAAAGTGTGTGTGAATGCCGTCCTTCACCTAGCTTGTTGGGTACACAAAGTTTCGTTTCAGTTGCAAACTCCAATCCATACAAGTATATGCGGAGGTACTAGCTCCAAATCGGTTTTACAGTGAAAACTGCAGGAACATCAAACCGGCACTAGGAAATAGAATGAGAATCCAGAGTAAAAGTTTCTCCTGCAAACCGTTACCTTGTTGCTTGATGAACGAACGTCTCTCCACATGCTCAGTTATGAGATATATTTGTGTGTGAAAGCCGTCCTTCACCTAGGTTGTTGGGAACACAAATTTTCTTTTCAGTTGCAAACTCCACTCCATACGTATATATGGGGAGGTACTAGCTCCAACTCGGTTTTACAGAGAAAACTGCAGGAACGTCAAACTGGCACTAGGAAACAGACTGAGAATCCAGAGTAAGAGTTTCTCCTGCAACCCGTTCCCTTTGTGCTAGATGAACTAACGTCTCTCTACGTGCTCAGTTCTGAGAGATATGTGTGTGTGAATGCAGTCCTTCACATAGCTCGTTGGGAACACAAAGTTTCTTTTCAGTTGCAAACTCCAATCTATACATATTTATGGGGAGGTACTAGCTCCAACCCTGTTTTACAGTGAAAACTGCAGGAAATTCAAATCGGCACTAGGAAATAGACTGAGAAACCAGAGTAAAAGTTTCTCCTGCAACCCGCTCACTTGGAGCTAGATGAACGAACGTCTCTCCACATGCACAGTTCTGAGACATAAGTGTTTGGAAGCCGTCCTTCACATAGCTTGTTGGGAACACAAAGTTTGTTTTCAGTTACAAACTCCACTCCATACATATATATGGTGAGTTACAAGGTAAAACTCGGTTTTACAGTGAAAACTGCAGGAACTTCAAAACGGCATTAGAAACAGACTGAGAAACCAGAGTAAAAGTTTATCCTGCAACCCGTTCCCTTGGGGCTAGATGAACGAACCTCTCTCCACATGGTCTGTTCTGAGAGATAATTGTGTGTGAAAGCCGAACTTAACCTAACTTGTTGGGAACAAAATGTTTATTTTCAGTTGCAAATTCCAATACATACATATATAGGGGGGGGTACAAGCACCAACTCGGTTTTACAGTGAGAACTGCAGGAACTTCAAACCGGCACTAGGAAACAGCCTGAAAAACCAGAGTAAAATTTTCTCCTGCAAACCGTTCCCTTGGTGCTAGATGAACGAACGTCTCTCTACGTGCTCAGTTCGTAGTGATATGTGTGTGTGAATGCCGTCCTTCACATTGCTTGTTGGGAACACAAAGTTTCTTTTCAGTTGCAAACTCCAATCCATACATATTTATGGGGTGGTACTAGATCCATCTCTGTTTTACCGTGAAAACTGCAGGAAATTCAAACTGGCACTAAGAAATAGACTGAGAAACGAGAGAAAAAGTTTCGCCTGCAACCCGTTCCCTTGGTTCTAGATGAACGAACGTCTCTCCACATGCTCAGTTCTGAGAGAAAAGTGTGTGTGAAAGCCGTCCTTCAACTAGCTTTTTGGGAACACAAAGTTTCTTTTCAGTGGCAAACTCCAATCCATACATATATATGCGTAGGTTCTAGTTCCAACTCTATTTTACAGTGAGAACGGCAGGAACTTCAATCGGGCACTAAGAAACAGACTGAGAAACCAGAGTAAATGTTTCTCCTACATCCCGTTACTTTGGTGCTAGATGAACGAACATCTCTCCACATGCTCAGTTATGAGTGATAAGTGTGTGTGAAAGCCGTACTTCACCTAGCTTCTTGGTAACACTAAGTTTCTTTTAAGTTGCAAACTCCACTCCATACGTATATATGGAAAAGTACTAGCTCCAACTCGGTTTTACAGTGAAAACTGCAGGAACTTCAAACCGGCACTAGGAAACAGACTGAGAAAACACAGTAAAAGTTTCTCCTGCAACCCGTTCCCTTGGTGCAAGATGAACGAACGTCTCTCCACATGCTCAGTTCTGAGAGAAAAGTGTGTGTGAAAGCCGTCCTTCAACTAGCTTTTTGGGAACACAAAATATATTTTCAGTTGCAAAATCCATTCCATAAATATATAGGGGGAGGTACTACCTCCAACACGGTTTTACAGAGAAAATTGCAGGAATTTAAAACCGGCACTAGGAAATAGACAGAGAAACCATTGTAAAATTTTCTCCTGCCTCCCGTTCCCTTCATGCTAGATGAAGGAACGTCTCTCCACATGGTCAATTCTGAGAGATAAGAGTGTGTGAAACCCGTCCTTCACCTAGCTTGTTGGGAAAACAAAGTTCCTTTTCTATTGCAAACTATAATAAATACTTATATATGGGGAGGTACTAGCACCAACTCGGTTTTACAGTGAAAACTGCAGGAACTTCAAACCGTCACTAGGAAACAGACTGAGAAATCAGAGTAAAAGTTTCAATGCAACACGTCCCCTTGGTGCTAGGTTATCGAAATCTCTCCACATGATCAGTTCTGAGAGAAAAGTGTGTGTGAAAGCCGTCCTACAGCTAGCTTGTTGGGAAAACAAAGTTTCTTTTCAGTTGCAAACTCCACTCCATATATATATATGGGGAGGTACTAGATCCAACCCTGTTTTACAGTGAAAACTGCAGGAACTTCAAACTTGCACTAGGAATCAGACTGAGAACCCTGAGTAAAAGTTTCTGATGCAAACCGTTCCCTTGGTGCTAGATGAACGAAAGTCTCTCCACATGTTCACTTCTGAGAGATAATTGTGTCTGAAAGCCGTACGTCACCTTGCTTGTTGGGAATACAAAGTTCCTTTTCAGATGCAAATTCCACTCCATACATATATACGAGGAGGTACTAGCTCCAAATATGTTTTACAGTGAAAACTGCAGGAACTTCAAACCAGCACTAGGAAACAGACTGAGAAATCAGAGTAAAAATTTCTCCTGCAACCCGTTCCATTGGTGCTAGATGAACGAACGTCTCTCCACATGCTCATTTCTGAGTGAAAAGTGTGTGTGAAAGCCGTCCTTCACCTAGCTTATTGGGAACACATAGTTTCTTTTCAGTTGCAATCACCTCTCCATAAATATATATGGGGAGGTACTAGCACCAAATCAGTTTTACAATGAAAACTGCAGGAACTTCAAACCGGCACTAGGAAGCAGACTGAGAATCCAGAGTAAAAATTTCCACTGCAATCCGTTCCATTTGTTCTAGATGAACGTACGTCTCTCTACCTGCTCAGATCTGAGAGATATGTGTGTGTGAATGCCGTCCTTCACCTAGCTTGTTGGGAACACAAAGTTTCTTTTCAGTTGCAAACTCCAATCCATACATATTTAAGGGGAGGTACAAGCTCCAACACGGTTTTACACTGAGAAGTGCAGGAACTTCAAACAGTCACTAGGAAACAGACTGAGAAATCAGAATAAATGTTTCTCCTGCAACCCGTTCCCTTTGTGCTAGATGAAAGTACGTCTCTTCACATGCTAGGTTCTTAGAGAAAACTGTGTGTGAAAGCCGTACTTCAGCTAGCTTCTTGGGAACACAAAGTATGTTTTCAGTTGAAAACCCCTCTCCATACTTATATATGGGGAGGTACTAGCTCCAACTCGATTTTACAGTGAAAACTGCAGGAAATTCCAACAGGCACTAGGAAACAGACTGAGAAACCAGAGAAAAAGTTTCACCTGCAAACCGTTACTTTGGTGGTAGATGAACGAAAGTCTCTCCACATGCTCAGATCTGAGAGATAAGTGTGTGTGAAATCCGTCTTTCACATAGATTTTTGGGAACACAAAGTTTATATTCAGTTGCAAACTCCAGTCTATACATATACATGGGGAGGTACTAGCTGCAACTCTGTTTTAGAGTGAAAACTGCAGGAACTTCAAACCGGCACTAGGAAACAGACTGAGAACCCAGAGTAAAAGTTTCTCTTGCAACCCGTTCCCTTGGGGCTTGATGAACGAACGTCTCTCCATATGCACTGTTCTGAGAGATATGTGTTTGTGAAAGCCGACCTTCTTCTAGCTTGTTGGGACAAAAATTTATTTACAGTTGAAAACTCCACTCTATACTTATATAGGGGTAGGTACAGGCTCCAACTCGGTTTTACATTGAAAACTGCAGGAACTTCAAACCGGCACTAGGAAACAGACTGAGAAACCAGAGAAAAAGTTTCCCTTCATCCGGATCCCTTGGTGCTAGATGAAAGAATGTCTCTCCACATGCTCAGTTCTGAGAGATAAGAGTGTGTGAAAGCCGTCCTTCAACTATCTTGTTGGGAACACAAAGATTCTTTTCAGTGGCAAACTCCACTCCATACACATATATGGGGAGGTACTAGCTCCAACTCGGTTTTACAGTGAAAACTGCAATAACTTCAAACTGGCAGTAGGAAACAGACTGAGAAACCCGAGTAAAAGATTCCCTGCATCCCGTTCCCTTGATGCTAGATGAACGAACTTCTCTCCACATGCTCAGTTCTGAGAGAAAAATGTGTGTGAAAGCCGTCTTTCACCTAGCTTGTTGGGAACACATAGTTTCTTTTCAGTTGCAAACACCTCTCCATAAATATATATGGGGAGGTACTAGCTCCAACTCGGTTTTACAGTGAAAACTGCAGGAAATTCTAACAGGCACTAGGAAGCAGACTGAGAATCCAGAGTAAAATTTTCCACTGCAACCCTTTCCCTTTGTGCTAGATGAACGAACGTCTCTCTACATGCTCAGATTTGAGAGATATGTGTGTGTGAATGCCGTCCTTCACCTAGCTTGTTGGGAAAACAAAGATTCTTTTCAGTTGCAAACTCCAATCCATACATATTTATGGGAGGTACTAGCTCCAACAAGGTTTTACAGTGAGAACTGCAGGAACTTCAAACAGGCACTAGGAAACAGACTGAGAAACCAGAGAAAAAGTTTCTCCTGCATCCGTTCCATTTGTGCTAGATGAACGAACGTCTCTCCACATGCTCAGTTCTGGGAGAAATTTGTGTGTGAAGCCGCCCTTCACCTAGCTTTTTGGGAACACAAAGTTTCTTTTCAGTGGCAAACTCCACTCCATACATATATAGGGGTACGTACTAGCTCCAACACGGTTTTACAGTGAAAACTGCAGGAACTTCAAACCGGCACTAGGAAACAGACTGAGAATCCAGAGTAAAAGTTTCTCCTGCATCCCGTTCCCTTGGTGCTAGATGAAAGAAGGTCTCTCCACATGCTCCGTTCTGAGAGATAAGAGTGTGTGAAAGCAGTCCTTCAACTAGCTTGTTGGGAACACAAAGTTTCTTTTCAGTGGCAAACTCCAATCCATACATATATATGGGGAGGTACTAGCTCCAAATCTGTTTTACAGTGAAAACTTAAGGAATTTCAAACCGGCACTAGGAAACAGACTGAGAAACCAGAGAAAAAGTTGCTCCTGCAAACGGTTCCCTTGGTGCTAGATGAACGAAAGTCTCTCCACATGATCAGTTCTGAGAGTTAAGTGTGTGTGAAAGCCATCCTTCACCTAGCTTGTTGGGAACACAAAGTTTCTTTTCAGTTGCAAACTCCTCTCCATACATATGTATGGCTAGGTACTAGCTCCAACTCGGTTTCACAGTGAAAACTGCAGGAACTTCAAACCGGCACTAGGAACCTGACTGAGAATCCAGAGTAAAATTTTCTCCTGCAACCCGTTCTCTTGGGGCAAGATGAACGAACGTCTCTCCACATGATTTTTTCTGAGAGATATGTGTGTGTTAAAGCCGAACTTCACCTAGCTTGTTGGGAACAAAATGTTTATTTTCAGTTTCAATCTCCACTCCATACATATATAGGGGTAGGTACTAGCTCCAACTCGGTTTTACAGTGAAACATACAGGAATTTCAAACCGGCACTAGGAAACAGACTGAGAATCCATAGTAAAATTTCTCCTGCATCCCGTTCCCTTGGTGCTAGATGAAAGAACGTCTCTCCACATGCTCAGTTCTGAGATATAAGAGAGTGTGAAAGCCGTACTTCAACTAGCTTGTTGGGAACACATAGTTTCTTTTCAGTTGCAATCACTTCTCCATAAATATATATTGGGAGGTACTAGCTCCAACTCGGTTTTACAATGAAAACTGCAGGAAATTCAAACCGGCACTAGGAAGCAGACTGAGAATCCAGAGTAAAAGTTTCCACTGCAATCCGTTCCATTTGTGCTAGATGAACGTACGTCTCTCTACGTGCTCAGAACTGAGAGATATGTGTGTGTGAATGCCGTCCTTCACCTAGCTTGTTGGGAACACAAAGTTTCTTTTCAGTTGCAAACTCCAATCCATACATATTTAAGGGGAGGTACTAGCTCCAACACGGTTTTACAGTGAGAAGCGCAGGAACTTCAAACAGTCACTAGGAAACAGACTGAGAAACCAGAATAAATGTTTCTCCTGCAACCCGTTCCCTTTGTGCTAGATGAAAGGACGTCTCTCCACATGCTCAGTTCTTAGAGAAAACTGTGTGTGAAAGCCGTACTTCAGCTAGCTTGTTGGGAACACAAAGTATGTTTTCAGTTGAAAACCCCTCTCCATACTTATATATGGGGAGGTACTAGCTCCAACTCGATTTTACAGTGAAAACTGCAGGAACATCAAACCGGCACTAGGAAACCGACTGAGAAACCAGAGTAAAAGTTTCTCCTGCAACCCGTTCCCTTTGTGCTAGATGAAAGATCCTGTCTCCACATGCTCAGTTCTGAGAGAAATGCGTGTCTGAAAGCCGTCTTTCACCTAGCTTGTTCAGAACACAAAGTTTCTCTTCAGATGCAAACACCTCTCCATACATATATATGTGGAGGTACTAGCTCCAACTCGATTTTACAGTGAAACCTGCAGGAACTTCAAACCGGCACTAGGAAACAGACTGAGAAATCAGAGTAAAAGTTTCCCCTTCAACCCATTCCCTTTGTGCTAGATGAACGAACGTAACTCCACATGCTCAGTTCTGAG
The DNA here is from genome assembly GCF_048773025.1 of Camelus bactrianus. Lineage (NCBI taxonomy): Eukaryota > Metazoa > Chordata > Mammalia > Artiodactyla > Camelidae > Camelus > Camelus bactrianus. The sequence continues at coordinate 2,008,036 of NC_133569.1, forward strand.
ATAAAAGTGTGTGTGAAAGCCGTCCTACACCTAGCTTGTTGGGAAAACAAAGTTTCTTTTCAGTTGCAAACTCCACTCCATACATATATATGGGGAGGTACTAGATCCAACTCTGTTTTACAGTGAAAACTGCAGGAACTTCAAACCTGCACTAGGAATCAGACTGAATACCCTGAGTAAAAGTTTCTGATGCAAACCGTTCCCTTGGTGCTAGATGAACGAAAGTCTCTCCACGTGTTCAGTTCTGAGAGATAATTGTGTGTGAAAGCCGTACGTCACCTTGCTTGTTGGGAATACAAAGTTTCTTTCCAGATGGAAATTCCACTCCATACATATATACGAGGAGGTACTAGCTCCAAATCTGTTTTACAGTGAAAACTGCAGGAACTTCAAACCAGCACTAGGAAACAGACTGAGAAATCAGAGTAAAAGTTTCTCCTGCAACCCGTTCCATTGGTGCTAGATGAACGAACGTCTCTCCACATGCTCAGTTCTGAGAAATAAGTGTGTGTGAATGCCGTCCTTCACCTAGCTTGTTGGGAACACAAAGTTTCTTTTCAGTTGCAAACTCCACTCCATACATATGTATGTGGAGGTCCTAGCTCCAAATCTATTTTACAGTGAAAAATGCAGGAATTTCAAACCGGCACTAGGAAACAGACTGATAAACCAGAGTAAAAGTTTTTCCTGCAAACGTTTCCCTTGGTGCTAGATGAACGAACGTCTCTCCACATGCTCAGTTCTGAGAAATAAGTGTGTGTGAATGCCGTCCTTCACCTAGCTTGTTGGGAACACAAAGTTTCTTTTCAGTTGCAAACTCCACTCCATACATATGAATGGGGAGGTAATAGCTCCAACTCAGTTTTACACGGAAAACTGCAGGAACTTCAAACCGGCACTAGGAAACTGACTGAGAATCCAGAGTAAAATTTTCTTCTGCAACCCGTTCTCTTGTGGCTAGTTGAACGAACGTCTCTCCACATGGTCTGTTCTGAGAGATATGTGTGTGTTAAGCCGAACTTCACCTAGCTTGTTGGGAACACAAAGTTTCTTTTCAGTTGCAAACTCCAATCCATACATATTTAAGGGGAGGTACTAGCTCCAACACGGTTTTACAGTGAGAAGTGCAGGAACTTCAAACAGTCACTAGGAAACAGACTGAGAAACCAGAATAAATGTTTCTCCTGCAACCCGTTCCCTTTGTGCTAGATGAAAGGACGTCTCTCCACATGCTCAGTTCTTAGAGAAAACTGTGTGTGAAAGCCGTACTTCAGCTAGCTTGTTGGGAACACAAAGTATGTTTTCAGTTGAAAACCCCTCTCCATACTTATATATGGGGAGGTACTAGCTCCAACTCGATTTTACAGTGAAAACTGCAGGAACATCAAACCGGCACTAGGAAACCGACTGAGAAACCAGAGTAAAAGTTTCTCCTGCAACCCGTTCCCTTTGTGCTAGATGAAAGATCCTGTCTCCACATGCTCAGTTCTGAGAGAAATGCGTGTCTGAAAGCCGTCTTTCACCTAGCTTGTTCAGAACACAAAGTTTCTCTTCAGATGCAAACACCTCTCCATACATATATATGTGGAGGTACTAGCTCCAAATCGATTTTACAGTGAAACCTGCAGGAACTTCAAACCGGCACTAGGAAACAGACTGAGAAATCAGAGTAAAAGTTTCCCCTTCAACCCATTCCCTTTGTGCTAGATGAACGAACGTAACTCCACATGCTCAGTTCTGAGAGAAAAGTGTGTGTGAAAGCCGTCCTACACCTAGCTTGTTGGGAAAACAAAGTTTCTTTTCAGTTGCAAACTCCACTCCATACATATATATGGGGAGGTACTAGATCCAACTCTGTTTTACAGTGAAAACTGCAGGAACTTCAAACCTGCACTAGGAATCAGACTGAATACCCTGAGTAAAAGTTTCTGATGCAAACCGTTCCCTTGGTGCTAGATGAACGAAAGTCTCTCCACATGTTCAGTTCTGAGAGATAATTGTGTGTGAAAGCCGTACGTCACCTTGCTTGTTGGGAATACAAAGTTTCTTTCCAGATGGAAATTCCACTCCATACATATATACGAGGAGGTACTAGCTCCAAATCTGTTTTACAGTGAAAACTGCAGGAACTTCAAACCAGCACTAGGAAACAGACTGAGAAATCAGAGTAAAAGTTTCTCCTGCAACCCGTTCCATTGGTGCTAGATGAACGAACGTCTCTCCACATGCTCAGTTCTGAGAAATAAGTGTGTGTGAATGCCGTCCTTCACCTAGCTTGTTGGGAACACAAAGTTTCTTTTCAGTTGCAAACTCCACTCCATACATATGTATGTGGAGGTCCTAGCTCCAAATCTATTTTACAGTGAAAAATGCAGGAATTTCAAACCGGCACTAGGAAACAGACTGATAAACCAGAGTAAAAGTTTTTCCTGCAAACGTTTCCCTTGGTGCTAGATGAACGAACGTCTCTCCACATGCTCAGTTCTGAGAAATAAGTGTGTGTGAATGCCGTCCTTCACCTAGCTTGTTGGGAACACAAAGTTTCTTTTCAGTTGCAAACTCCACTCCATACATATGAATGGGGAGGTAATAGCTCCAACTCAGTTTTACACGGAAAACTGCAGGAACTTCAAACCGGCACTAGGAAACTGACTGAGAATCCAGAGTAAAATTTTCTTCTGCAACCCGTTCTCTTGTGGCTAGTTGAACGAACGTCTCTCCACATGGTCTGTTCTGAGAGATATGTGTGTGTTAAGCCGAACTTCACCTAGCTTGTTGGGAACAAAATGTTTATTTTCAGTTGCAAACTCCACTCCATACATTTATAGGGGTAGGTACAATCTCCAACTCGATTTTACAGTGAAATCTGCAGGAATTTCAAACCAGCACTAGGAAAAACTGAGATACCATAGTTAAAGTTCCTCCTGCATCCCGTTCCCTTGGTGCTAGATGAAAGAACGTCTCTCCACATGCTCTGTTCTGAGAGATAAGAGAGTGTGAAAGCCGTCCTTCAACTATTTTGTTGGGAACACAAAGTTTCTCTTCAGTTGCAAACTCCACTCCATACATATATATACGGAGGTACTAGCTCCTACTCGGTTTTACAGTGAAAACTGCAATAACTTCAAACCCGAACTTGGAAACAGACTGAGAAACAAGAGTAAAAGTTTCTCCTGCATCTCGTTCCCTTGGTGCTAGATGAACAAACGTCTCTCCACATGCTCACTTCTGAGAGAAAAATGTGTGTGAAAGCCGTCCTTCACCTAGCTTGTTGGGAACACATAGATTCTTTTCAGTTGCAAACACCTCTGCATACGTATATATTGGGAGGTACCAACACCAACTCGGTTTTACAGTGAAAACTGCAGGAACTTCAAACCGGCACTAGGAAGCGGACTGAGAATCCAGAGTAAATGTTTCCACTGCAACCCGTTCCATTTGTGCTAGATGAACGAACGTCTCTCTACGTGCTCAGATCTGAGAGATATGTGTTTGTGAATGCCTTCCTTCACCTAGCTTGTTGGGAACACAAAGTTTCTTTTCAGTTGCAAACTTCAATCCATACATATTTAAGGGCAGGTACTAGCTCCAACTCGGTTTTACAGTGAGAACTGCAGGAAATTCAAACAGGCACTAGGAAACAGACTGAGAAACCAGAGTAAATGTTTCTCCTGCAACCCGTTTCCTTTGTGCTAGATGAACGAACGTCTCTCCACATGCTCTGTTCTGAGAGAAAACTGTGTGTGAAAGCCGTCCATCACCTAGCTTGTTGGGAAAAAAAAGTATGTTTTCAGTTGCAAACCCCTCTCCATACATATATATGGGGAGGTACTAACTCCAACTCGATTTTACAGTGAAAACTGCAGGAACTTCAAATCGGCACTAGGGAAAAGACTGAGAAAACAGAGTAAAAGTTTCTCATTCATCCCGTTCCTTTGTGCTAGATGAACGAACGTGTCTCCACATGCTCAGTTCTGAGAGAAAAGTGTGAGTGAAAGCCGTCCTACACGTAGCTTGTTGGGAACACAAAGTTTTTTTTCATTTGCAAAATCCACTCCATAAAAATATATGGGGAGATACTAGCTCCAACTCGGTTTTACAGTGAAAACTGCAGGAACTTCAAACCGGCACTAGGAAACAGACTGAAAAACCAGAGTAAAATTTCTCCTGCAACCCGTTCCCTTGGTGCTAGATGAATGAACGTCTCTCCAAATGCTCAGTTCTGAGAGATAAGTGTGTGTTAAAGCCGTGTTTCACCTAGCTTGCTGGGAACACAAAATTTCTTTTCAGTTGCAAACTCCACTCATACATATATATGGGGAGGTAATATGTCCAACTCTGTTTTACAGTGAAAACTGCAGGAACTTCAAACCGGCACTAAGAAACAGACTGAAAAACCAGAGTAAAAGTTTCTCCTGCAAGCCGTGCCCTTGGTGCTAGATGAACGAACGTCTCTCCACATGCTCATTTCTGAGAGATAAGTGTGTGTGAATGCCGTATTCACCTAGCTTGTTGGGAACAAAAAGTTTCTTTTCAGTTGCAAATTCCAGTCCATACATATATATGGGGAGGTATTAGCTGCAACTCTGTTTACACTGAAAACTGCAGGAACTTCAAACCGGCACTAGGAAACAGACTGAGAAACCAGAGTAAAATTTCTCCTGCAAACCGTTCCCTTGGTGCTAGATGAACGAACGTCTCTCCACATGGTTAGTTCTGAGAGATAAGTGTGTGTGAATGCCGTCCTTCACCTAGCTTGTTGGGAACAGAAAGTTTCTTTTCAGATGCAAACAACTCTCCATAAATATATATGTGGAAGTTCTAGCTCCAACTCGATTTTACAGTGAAAATTGCAAGAATTTCAAACCGGCACTAGGAAACAGACTGAGAAACCAGAGTAAAAGTTTCTCCTGCAACCCTTTCCCTTGGTGCTAGGTGAACGAACGTCTCTCCACATGCTCAGTTCTGAGAGAAAACTGTGTGTGAAAGCCGTCCTTCACCTAGCTTGTTGGGAACACAAAGTATGTTTCCAGTTGCAAACCCCTCTCCATACATATATAAGGGGAGGAACAAGCTCCAACTCGATTTTACAGTGAAAACTGCAGGAACTTCAAAGCGGCACTAGGTAACAGACTGAGAAACTAGAGTAAAATTTTCTCCTGCAACCCATTCCCTTTGTGCTAGATGAACGAAAGTCTCTCCACATGCTCAGTTCTGAGAGAAATTTGTGTGTGAAAGCCGTCCTTCACGTAGCTTGTTGGGAACACAAAGTTTCTTTTCAGTTGCAAAATCCACTCCATAAAAATATATGGGGAGGTACTAGCTCCAACTCGGTTTTACAGTGAAAACTGCAGGAACTTCCAACAGGCACTAGGAAACAGACTGAGAAACCAGAGTAAAAGTTTCACCTGCAACCCGTTACTTTGGTGCTAGATGAACGAAATTCTCTCCACATGCTCAGATCTGAGAGATAAGTGTGTGTGAAATCCGCCTTTCACCTAGATTTTTGGGAACACAAAGTTTATATTCAGTTGCAATCTCCAGTCTATACATATACATGGGGAGGTACAAGCTGCAACTCTGTTTTACAGTGAAAACTGCAGGAACTTCAAACCGGCACTAGGAAACAGACTGAGAACCCAGAGTAAAAGTTTCTCATGCAACCCGTTCCCTCGGGGCTTGATGAACGAACGTCTCTCCATATGGTCTGTTCTGAGAGATATGTGTTTGTGAAAGCCGACCTTCTTCTAGCTTGTTGGGACAAAATGTTATTTACAGTTGCAAACTCCACTCCGTACATATATATGGGGAGGTACAAGCTCCAAATCTGTTTTACAGGTAAAACAGCAGGAACTTCAAACCGGCACTAGGAAACAGACTGAGAAACCAGAGTAAAAGTTTCCCTGCAACCCGGTCCCTTGGTGCTAGATGAACGAACGTCTCTCCACATGCTCAGTTCTGAGAGAAAAGTGTGTGTGAATGCCGTCCTTCACCTAGCTTGTTGGGTACACAAAGTTTCGTTTCAGTTGCAAACTCCAATCCATACAAGTATATGCGGAGGTACTAGCTCCAAATCGGTTTTACAGTGAAAACTGCAGGAACATCAAACCGGCACTAGGAAATAGAATGAGAATCCAGAGTAAAAGTTTCTCCTGCAAACCGTTACCTTGGTGCTAGATGAACGAACGTCTCTAAACATGCTCAGTTCTGAGAGAAAAGTGTGTGTGAATGCCGTCCTTCACCTAGCTCGTTGGGAACACAAAGTTTCTTTTCAGTTGCAAACTCCAATCTATACATATTTATGGGGAGGTACTAGCTCCAACCCTGTTTTACAGTGAAAACTGCAGGAAATTCAAATCGGCACTAGGAAATAGACTGAGAAACCAGAGTAAAAGTTTCTCCTGCAACCCGCTCACTTGGAGCTAGATGAACGAACGTCTCTCCACATGCACAGTTCTGAGACATAAGTGTTTGGAAGCCGTCCTTCACATAGCTTGTTGGGAACACAAAGTTTGTTTTCAGTTACAAACTCCACTCCATACATATATATGGTGAGTTACAAGGTAAAACTCGGTTTTACAGTGAAAACTGCAGGAACTTCAAAACGGCATTAGAAACAGACTGAGAAACCAGAGTAAAAGTTTATCCTGCAACCCGTTCCCTTGGGGCTAGATGAACGAACCTCTCTCCACATGGTCTGTTCTGAGAGATAATTGTGTGTGAAAGCCGAACTTAACCTAACATGTTGGGAACAAAATGTTTATTTTCAGTTGCAAATTCCAATACATACATATATAGGGGGAGGTACTAGCACCAACTCGGTTTTACAGTGAGAACTGCAGGAACTTCAAACCGGCACTAGGAAACAGCCTGAAAAACCAGAGTAAAATTTTCTCCTGCAAACCGTTCCCTTGGTGCTAGATGAACGAACGTCTCTCTACGTGCTCAGTTCGTAGTGATATGTGTGTGTGAATGCCGTCCTTCACATAGCTTGTTGGGAACACAAAGTTTCTTTTCAGTTGCAAACTCCAATCCATACATATTTATGGGGTGGTACTAGATCCATCTCTGTTTTACCGTGAAAACTGCAGGAAATTCAAACTGGCACTAAGAAATAGACTGAGAAACGAGAGAAAAAGTTTCACCTGCAACCCGTTCCCTTGGTTCTAGATGAACGAACGTCTCTCCACATGCTCAGTTCTGAGAGAAAAGTGTGTGTGAAAGCCGTCCTTCAACTAGCTTTTTGGGAACACAAAGTTTCTTTTCAGTGGCAAACTCCAATCCATACATATATATGCGTAGGTTCTAGTTCCAACTCTATTTTACAGTGAGAACGGCAGGAACTTCAATCGGGCACTAAGAAACAGACTGAGAAACCAGAGTAAATGTTTCTCCTACATCCCGTTACTTTGGTGCTAGATGAACGAACATCTCTCCACATGCTCAGTTATGAGTGATAAGTGTGTGTGAAAGCCGTACTTCACCTAGCTTCTTGGTAACACTAAGTTTCTTTTAAGTTGCAAACTCCACTCCATACGTATATATGGAAAAGTACTAGCTCCAACTCGGTTTTACAGTGAAAACTGCAGGAACTTCAAACCGGCACTAGGAAACAGACTGAGAAAACACAGTAAAGGTTTCTCCTGCAACCCGTTCCCTTGGTGCTAGATGAACGAACGTCTCTCCACATGCTCAGTTCTGAGAGAAAAGTGTGTGTGAAAGCCGTCCTTCAACTAGCTTTTTGGGAACACAAAATATATTTTCAGTTGCAAAATCCATTCCATAAATATATAGGGGGAGGTACTACCTCCAACACGGTTTTACAGAGAAAATTGCAGGAATTTAAAAACGGCACTAGGAAATAGACAGAGAAACCATTGTAAAATTTTCTCCTGCCTCCCGTTCCCTTCATGCTAGATGAAGGAACGTCTCTCCACATGGTCAATTCTGAGAGATAAGAGTGTGTGAAACCCGTCCTTCACCTAGCTTGTTGGGAAAACAAAGTTCCTTTTCTATTGCAAACTATAATAAATACTTATATATGGGGAGGTACTAGCACCAACTCGGTTTTACAGTGAAAACTGCAGGAACTTCAAACCGTCACTAGGAAACAGACTGAGAAATCAGAGTAAAAGTTTCAATGCAACACGTCCCCTTGGTGCTAGGTTATCGAAATCTCTCCACATGATCAGTTCTGAGAGAAAAGTGTGTGTGAAAGCCGTCCTACAGCTAGCTTGTTGGGAAAACAAAGTTTCTTTTCAGTTGCAAACTCCACTCCATATATATATATGGGGAGGTACTAGATCCAACCGTGTTTTACAGTGAAAACTGCAGGAACTTCAAACTTGCACTAGGAATCAGAGTGAGAACCCTGAGTAAAAGTTTCTGATGCAAACCGTTCCCTTGGTGCTAGATGAACGAAAGTCTCTCCACATGTTCACTTCTGAGAGATAATTGTGTCTGAAAGCCGTACGTCACCTTGCTTGTTGGGAATACAAAGTTCCTTTTCAGATGCAAATTCCACTCCATACATATATACGAGGAGGTACTAGCTCCAAATATGTTTTACAGTGAAAACTGCAGGAACTTCAAACCAGCACTAGGAAACAGACTGAGAAATCAGAGTAAAAGTTTCTCCTGCAACCCGTTCCATTGGTGCTAGATGAACGAACGTCTCTCAACATGCTCAGATCTGAGAGATAAGTATGTGTGAAAGCCGTCCTTCACCAAGCTTGTTGGGAACACAATGTTTCTTTTCAGTTGCAAACTCCACTCCATACATATGTATTTGGAAGTCCTAGCTCCAAATCTGTTTTACAGTGAAAACTGCAGGAATTTCAAACCGGCACTAGGAAACAGACTGAGAAACCAGAGTAAAAGTTTTTCCTGCAACCGGTTCCCTTGGTGCTAGATGAACGAACGTCTCTCCACATGCTCAGTTCTGAGAAATAAGTGTGTGTGAATGACGTCCTTCACCTAGCTTGTTTGGAACACAAAGTTTCTTTTCAGTTGCAAACTCCACTCCATACATATGAATGGTGAGGTACTAGCACCAACTCGGTTTTACACGGAAAACTGCAGGAACTTCAAACCAGCACTAGGAAACAGACTGAGAAATCAGAGTAAAAGTTTCTCCTGCAACCCGTTCTCTTGTGGCTTGATGAATGAACGTCTCTCCACATGGTCTGTTCTGAGAGATATGTGTGTGTTAAAGCCGAACTTCACCTAGCTTGTTGGGAACAAAATGTTTATTTTCAGTTGCAAACTCCACTCCATACATTTATAGGGGTAGGTATTAGCTCCAACTCGATTTTACAGTGAAAACTGCAGGAATTTCAAACCGGCACTAGGAAAAAGACTGAGATACCATAGTAAAAGTTTCCCCTGCATCCCGTTCCCTTGGTGCTAGATGAAAGAACGTCTCTCCACATGCTCTGTTCTGAGAGATAATAGAGTGTGAAAGCCGTCCTTCAACTAGTTTGTTGGGAACACAAAGTTTCTTTTCAGTGGCAAAATCCACTCCATACATATATATGGGAGGTACTAGCTCCAACTCGGTTTTACAGTGAAACATGCAATAACTTCAAACCCACACTTGGAAACAGACTGAGAAACAAGAGTAATAGTTTCTCCTGCATCTCGTTCCCTTGGTGCTAGATGAAGGAACGTCTCTCCACATGCTCACTTCTGAGAGAAAAATGTGTGTGAAAGCCGTCCTTTACCTAGCTTGTTGGGAACACATAGTTTCTTTTCAGTTGCAAACACCTCTCCATAAGTATATATTGGGAGGTACTAGCACCAACTCGGTTTTACAGTGAAAACTGCAGGAACATCAAACCGGCACTAGGAAGCGGCCTGAGAATCCAGAGTATATGTTTCCAATGCAACCAGTTCCATTTGTGCTAGATGAACGAACGTCTCTCTACGTGTTCAGATCTGAGAGATATGTGTTTGTGAATGCCGTCCTTCACCTAGCTTGTTGGGAACACATAGTTTCTTTTCTGTTGCAAACTCCAATCCATACATATTTAAGGGGAGGTACTAGCTCCAACTCGGTTTTACAGTGAGAACTGCAGGAACTTCAAACAGGCACTAGGAAACAGACTGAGAAACCAGAGAAAATGTTTCTCCTGCAACCCGTTCCCTTTGTGCTAGATGAACGAACGTCTCTCCACATGCTCTGTTCTGGGAGAAAACTGTGTGTGAAAGCCGTCCTTCACCTAGCTTGAAGGGAAAACAAAGTATGTTTTCAGTTGCAAACCCCTCTCGATACATATATATGGGGAGGTACTAGCTCCAACTCGATTTTACAGTGAAAACTGCAGGAAATTCAAATCGGCACTAGGAAAAAGACTGAGAAACCAGAGTAAAAGTTTCTCAATCATCCCGTTCCCTTTGTGCTAGATGAACAAACGTGTCTCCACATGCTCAGTTCTGAGAGAAAATTGTGAGTGAAGCCGTACTACACGTAGCTTGTTGGGAACACAAAGTTTTTATTCATTTGCAAAATCCACTCATTAAATATATATGTGGAGGTACTAGCTCCAACTCGGTTTTACAGTGAAATCAGCAGGAACTTCAGACCGGCACTAGGAAACAGACTGAGAAACCAGAGTAAAATTTCTCCTGCAACCCGTTCCCTTGGTGCTAGATGAATGAACGTCTCTCCACATTCTCAGTTCTGAGCGATAAGTGTGTGTTAAAGCCGTGTTTCACCTAGCTTGCTGGGAACACAAAGTTTCTTTTCAGTTGCAAACTCCACTCATACATATATATGGGGAGGTAATATCTCCAACTCTGTTTTACAGTGAAAACTGCAGGAACTTCAAACCGGCACTAAGAAACAGACTGAAAAACCAGAGTAAAAGTTTCTCCTGTAACCCGTTCCCTTGGTTCTAGATGAACGAACGTCTCTCCACATGCTCATTTCTGAGAGATAAGTGTGTGTGAATGCCGTCCTTCACCAAGCTTGTTGGGAACAAAAAGTTTCTTTTCAGTTGCAAACTCCAGTACATACATATTTATGGGGAGGTACTAGCTGCAACTCTGTTTTACAGTGAAAACTGCAGGAACTTCAAACTGGCACTAGGAAACAGACTGAGAAACCAGAGTAAAATTTCTCCTGCATCCCGTTCCCTTGGTGCTAAATGAACTAACGTCTCTCCACATGGTCAGTTCTGAGAGATAAGTGTCTGTGAATGCCGTCCTTCACCTAGCTTGTTGGGAACAGGAAGTTTCTTTTCAGATGCAAACAACTCTCCATAAATATATATGTGGAATTTCTAGCTTCAACTCGATTTTACAGTGAAAATTGCAGTAACTTCAAACCGGCACTAGGAAACAGACTGAGAAACCAGAGTAAAACTTTCTCCTGCAACCCGTTCCCTTGGTGTTAGATGAACGAACGTCTCTCCACATGCTCAGTTCTGAGAGAAAACTGTGTGTGAAAGCCGTCCTTCACCTAGCTTGTTGGGAACACATAGTATGTTTCCAGTTGCAAACACCTCTCCATACATATATAAGGGGGGGAAATAGCTCCAACTCGATTTTACAGTGAAAACTGCAGGAATTTCAAACCGGCTCTAGGAAACAGACAGAGAAACTAGAGTAAAAGTTTCTCCTGCAACCCATTCCCTTTATGCTAGATGAAAGAAAGTCTCTCCACATGCTCAGTTCTGAGAGAAATTTGTGTGTGAAAGCCGTCCTTCACGTAGCTTGTTGGGAACACAAAGTTTCTTTTCAGTTGCAAAATCCACTCCATAAAAATATATGGGGAGGTACTAGCTCCAACTCGGTTTTACAGTGAAAACTGCAGGAACTTCCAAAAGGCACTAGGAAACAGACTGAGAAACCAGAGTAAAAGTTTCACCTGCAACCAGTTACTTTGATGCTAGATGTACGAACGTCTCTCCACATGCTCAGTTCTGAGAGATAAGTGTGTGTGAAAGCCGTCCTTCATCTAGATTTTTGGGAACACAAAGTTTATATTCAGTTGCAAACTCCAGTCTATACATATACATGGGGAGGTACTAGCTGCAACTCTGTTTTACAGTGAAAATTTCAGGAACTTCAAACCGGCACTAGGAAACAGACTGAGAACCCAGAGTAAAAGTTTCTCCTGCAACCCGTTTCCTTGGGGCTTGATGAACGAACATCTCTCCATATGGTCTGTTCTGAGAGATATGTGTTTGTGAAAGCCGACCTTCTTCTAGCTTGTTGGGACAAAATGTTTATTTACAGTTGCAAACTCCACTCTATACTTATATAGGGGTAGGTACAGGCTCCAACACGGTTTTACAGTGAAAACTGCAGGAAATTCAAACCGGCAATAGGAAACAGACCGAGAAACCAGAGTAAAATTTTCCCTGCAACTCGTTCCATTTGTGCTAGATGAACGAACGTGTCTCCACATGCTCAGTTCTGAGAGAAAAGTGTGTGTGAAAGCCGTCCTACACGTAGCTTGTTGGGAACACAAAGTTTTTTTTTCATTTGCAAAATCCACTCCATAAAAATATATGGGGAGGTACTAGCTCCAACTCGGTTTTACACTGAAAACTGCAGGAACTTCAAACCGGCACTAGGAAACAGACTGAGAAACCAGAGTAAAATTTCTCCTGCAACCCGTTCCATTTGTGCTAGATGAATGAACATCTCTCCACATGCTCAGTTCTGAGAGATATGTGTGTGTTAAAGCCGTGTTTCACCTAGCTTGCTGGGAACACAGTTTCTTTCCAGTTGCAAACTCCACTCATACATATATATGGGGAGGTAATATCTCCAACTCTGTTTTACAGTGAAAACTGCAGGAACTTCAAACCGGCACTAAGAAACAGACTGAAAAACCAGAGTAAAACTTTACCTGCAACCCGTTCCCTTGTTGCTAGTTGAACGAACGTCTCTCCACATGCTCAGTTCTGAGAGATAAGTGTGTGTGAATGCCGTCCTTCACCTAGCTTTTTGGGAACAAATAGTTTCTTTTCAGTTGCAAACCCCTGTCCATACAAATATATGGGGAGGTACTATCTCCAACTCTGTTTTACAGTGAAAACTGCAGGAACTTCAAACCGGCACTAGGCAAAAGACTGAGAAACCAGAGTAAAATTTCACCTGCAACCCGTTCCCTTGGTGCTAGATGAACGAACGTTTCTCCACATGGTCAGTTCTGAGAGACAAATGTGTGTGAATGTCTTCCTTCACCTAGCTTGTTGGGAACAGAAAGATTCTTTTCTGATGCAAACAACTCTCCATAAATGTATATGTGGAGGTTCTAGCTCCAACACGATTTTACAGTGAAAACTGCAGGAAATTCAAACCGGCACTAGGAAAGAGACTGAGAAACCAGAGTAAAAGTTTCTCCTGCATCCCGTTCCCTTGGTGCTAGATGAAAGAACTTCTCTCCACATGCTCAGTTCTGAGAGATAAGAGTGTGTGAAAGCCGTCCTTCAACTAGTTTGTTGGGAACACAAATTTTCTTTTCAGTGGCAAACTCCAATCCATACATATATATGGGGAGGTACTAGCTCCAACTAGTTTTTACAGTGAAAACTGCAATAAATTCAAACCGGCACTAGGAAACAGACAGAGAAACCAGAGTAAAAGTTTCCCTGCATCCCGTTCCCTTGGTGCTAGATGAACGAACGTCTCTCCACATGCTCAGTTCTTAGAGAAAAGTGTGTGTGAAAGCCGTCCTTCACCTAGCTTGTTGGGAACACATAGCTTCTTTTCAGTTGGAAACATCTCTCCATACATTTATATGTGGGGGTACTAGTTCCAACTCGATTTTACAGTGAAAACTGCAGGAACATCAAACCGGCACTAGGAAACAGACTGATAAACCAGAGTAAAAATTTCTCCTGCAAACCATTCCCTTGGTGCTAGATGAAAGAACGTCTTTCCACATGCTCAGTTCTGAGAGATAATTGAGTCTGAAAGCCGTCCTTCACGTAGCTTGTTGGGAACACAAAGTTTCTTTTCAGTTGAAAAATCCACTCCATACAAAATATGGGTAGGTACTAGCTCCAACTCTGTTTTACAGTTAAAACTGCAGTAACTTCCAACCGGCACTAAGAAACTGACTGAGAAACCAGAGTAAAAGATTCCTCTGCAACCCGTTTCCTTGGTGCTAGATGAACGAACGTCTCTCCACATGCTCAGTTCTGAGAGATATGTGTGTGTTAAAGCCGTGTCTCACCTAGCTTGTTGGGAACACAAACTTTCTTTTCAGTTGCAAACCCCACTCCATACATATATATGGGGAGGTACTAGTTCCAACTCAGTTTTACAGAGAAAACTGCAGGAACTTCAAACCGGCACTAGGAAACAGACTGAGAAACCATAGTAAAAGTTTCCCTGCACCCCGTTCCCTTGGTACTATATGAACGAACGTCTCTCCACATGCTCAGTTCTGAGAGAAAATTGTGTGTGAATGCCGTCCTTCACCTAGCTTGTTGGGAACACAAAGTTCTTTTCAGTTGCAAACTCCAATCCATACATAATTATGGGGAGGTACTAGCTCCAACTCTGTTTTACAGTGAAAACTGCAGGAAATTCAAACCGTCACTAGGAAATAGAGTGAGAAACCAGAGTAAAAGTTTCTCCTGCAAACCGTTACTTTGGTGCTACATGAACGAACGTCTCTCCACATGCACAGTTCTGAGAGAAAACTGTCTGTGAAAGCCGTCCTTCACCTAGCTTGTTGGGAAAACAAAGTTTCTCTTCAGTTGCTAACTCCACTCCATACATATATATGGTGAGGTAAAAGGTAAAACTCGGTTTTACAGTGAAAACTGCAGGAACTTCAAATCGGCACTAGGAAACAGACTGAGAAACCAGAGTAAAATTTCTCCTGCAACCCGTTCCCTTGGTGCTAGATGAACGAACGTCTCTCCACATGGTCAGTTCTGAGAGATAAATGTGTGTGAATGCCGTCCTTCACCTAGCTTGTTGGGAACAGAAAGTTTATTTTCAGATGCAAACAACTCTCCATAAATATATATGTGGAGGTTCTAGTTCCAACACGATTTTACAGTGAAAATTGCAGGAATTTCAAACCGGCACTAGAAAACAGACTGAGAAACCTGAGTAAAATTTCTCCTGCAACCCGTTCCCTTGGTGCTAGATGAACGAACATCTCTCCACATGCTCAGTTCTGAGAGAAAAGTGTGTGTGAAAGCCGTCCTTCACCTAGCTTGTTGGGAACACATAGTTTCTTTTCAGTTGCAAACACCTCTCCATACATATATATGGGGAGGTACTAGCTCCAACTCTTTTTTACAGTGAAATCTGCAGGAAATTCAAACCGGCACTAGGAAGCAGACTGAGAATCCAGAGTAAAATTTTCCACTGCAACCTGTTCCCTTTGTGCTAGATGAACGAACGTCTCTCTACATGCTCAGATCTGAGAGATATGTGTGTGTGAATGCCGTCCTTCACCTAGCTTGTTGGGAACACAAAGATTCTTTTAAGTTGCAATCTCCAATCCATACATATTTATGAGGAGGTACTAGCTCCAACTCGGTTTTACAGTGAGAACTGCAGGAACTTCAAACAGGCACTAGGAAACAGACTGAGAAACCAGAGAAAATGTTTCTCCTGCAATCCGCTCCCTTTGTGCTAGATGAACGAACGTCTCCCCACATGCTCAGTACTGGGAGAAATCTGTGTGTGAAGCCGTCCTTCAACTCGCTTGTAGGGAACACAAAGTTTCTTTTCAGTTGCAAACTCCACTCCATACATATATAGGGGTAGGTACTAGCTCCAACTCGGTTTTACAGTGAAAACTGCAGGAACTTCAAACCGGCACTAGGAAACAGACTGAGAATCCAGAGTAAAAGTTTCTCCTGCATCCCGTTCTCTTGGTGCTAGATGAAAGAACGTCTCTCCACATGCTCAGTTCTGAGAGATAAGAGTGTGTGAAAGCCGTACTTCTCCTAGCTTGTTGGGAACACAAAGTTTGTTTTCAGTGGCAAACTCCACTCCATACATATATATGGTGAGGTAAAATGTAAAACTCGGTTTTACAGTGAAAACTGCAGGAACTTCAAACCGGCACTAGGAAACAGACTGAGAAACCAGAGTAAAATTTCTCCTGCAACCCGTTCCCTTGGTGCTAGATGAATGAACGTCTCTCCACATGGTCAGTTCTGAGAGATAAATGTGTGTGAATGCCGTCCTTCACCTAGCTTGTTGGGAACAGAAAGTTTCTTTTCAGATGCAAACAAATCTCCATAAATATATATGTGGAGGTTCTAGTTCCAAAACGATTTTACAGTGAAAATTGCAGGAATTTCAAACTGGCACTAGAAAACAGACTGAGAAACCTGACTAAAATTTCTCCTGCAACCCGTTCCCTTGGTGCTAGATGAACGAACGTCTCTCCACATGCTAAGTTCTGAGAGATAATTGTGTGTAAAAGCCTTGTTTCACATAGCTTGTTGGGAAGACAAAGTTTCTTTTCCGATGCAAACTCCACTCCATACATATATATAGGGAGGTACAAGCTCCAACTCTGTTTTACAGTGAAAACTGCAGGAACTTCAAACCGGCACTAGGAAACAGACTGAGAAACCAGAGTAAAAATTTCTCCTGCAACCCGTTCCCTTGGTGCTAGATGAACGAACGTCTCTCCACATGCTCAGTTCTGAGAGATAAGTGTGTGTGAAAGCCATTCTTCACCTAGCTTTTTGGGAACACAAAGTTTCTTTTCAGTGGCAAACTCCAATCCATACATATATATGGGGGAGTACAAGCTCCAAAGCGGTTTTACAGTGAAAACTGCAGGAACTTCAAACCGGCACTAGGAAACAGACTGAGAAACCAGAGTAATAGTTTATCCTGCAACCCGTTCCCTTGAGGCTAGATGAACGAACTTCTGTCCACATGGTCTGTTCTGAGAGATAAGTGTGTGTGAAAGCCGAACTTCACCTAGCTTGTTGGAAACAAAATGTTTTTTTTCAGTTGCAAACTCCAGTCCTTACATATATAGGGGGAGGTACTAGCTCCAAATCGGTTTTACAGTGAAAACTGCAGGAAAATCAAACCGGCACTAGGAAACAGCCTGAAAAGCCAGAGTAAAAGTTTCTCCTGTAACTCGTTCCCTTGGTGCTAGATGAACGAACGTCTCTCCACATGCTCAGTTCTGAGACATAAGTGTGTGTGAAAGCCGTCCTTCACCTAGCTTGTTGGGAACACAAATTTTCTTTTCAGATGCAAACTCCACTCCATACATATATAGTGGGAAGTACTAGCTCCAACTCGGTTTTACAGTGAAAACTGCAGGAACGTCAAACCGGCACTAGGAAACAGACTGAGAATCCAGAGTAAGAGTTTCACCTGCAACCCGTTCCCTTTGTGCTAGATGAACTAACGTCTCTCTACGTGCTCAGTTCTGAGAGATATGTGTGTGTGAATGCAGTCCTTCACCTAGCTTGTTGGGAACACAAAGTTTCCTTTCAGTTGCAAACTCCAATCCATACATATTTATGGGGAGGTACTAGCTCCAACTCTGTTTTACAGTGAAAACTGCAGGAAATTCAAACCGTCACTAGGAAATAGACTGAGAAACCAGAGTAAAAGATTCTCCTGCAAACCGTTCCTTTGGTGCTACATGAACGAACGTCTCTCCACATGCACCGTTCTGAGAGACAACTGTCTGTGAAAGCCGTCCTTCACCTAGCTTGTTGGGAACACAAAGTTTGTTTTCATTGGCAAACTCCACTCCATACATATATATGGTGAGGTAAAAGGTAAAACTCGGTTTTACAGTGAAAACTGCAGGAACTTCAAACCGGCACTAGGAAACAGACTGAGAAACCAGAGTAATAGTTTATCCTGCAACCCGTTCCCTAGGGGCTAGAAAAACGAACGTCTCTCCACATGGTCTGTTCTGAGAGATAATTGTGTGTGAAAGCCGAACTTCACCTAAGTTGTTGGGAACAAAATGTTTATATTCTGTTGCAAATTCCACTCAATACATATACAGGGGAGGTACTAGCACCAAATCGGTTTTACAGTGAAAACTGCAGGAACTTCAAATCGGCACTAGGAAACAGACTGAGAAACCAGAGTAAAATTTCTCCTGCAACCCGTTCCCTTGGTGCTAGATGAACGAACGTCTCTCCACATGGTCAGTTCTGAGAGATAAATGTGTGTGAATGCCGTCCTTCACCTAGCTTGTTGGGAACAGAAAGTTTATTTTCAGATGCAAACAACTCTCCATAAATATATATGTGGAGGTTCTAGTTCCAACACGATTTTACAGTGAAAATTGCAGGAATTTCAAACCGGCACTAGAAAACAGACTGAGAAACCTGAGTAAAATTTCTCCTGCAACCCGTTCCCTTGGTGCTAGATGAACGAACATCTCTCCACATGCTCAGTTCTGAGAGAAAAGTGTGTGTGAAAGCCGTCCTTCACCTAGCTTGTTGGGAACACATAGTTTCTTTTCAGTTGCAAACACCTCTCCATACATATATATGGGGAGGTACTAGCTCCAACTCTTTTTTACAGTGAAATCTGCAGGAAATTCAAACCGGCACTAGGAAGCAGACTGAGAATCCAGAGTAAAATTTTCCACTGCAACCTGTTCCCTTTGTGCTAGATGAACGAACGTCTCTCTACATGCTCAGATCTGAGAGATATGTGTGTGTGAATGCCGTCCTTCACCTAGCTTGTTGGGAACACAAAGATTCTTTTAAGTTGCAATCTCCAATCCATACATATTTATGAGGAGGTACTAGCTCCAACTCGGTTTTACAGTGAGAACTGCAGGAACTTCAAACAGGCACTAGGAAACAGACTGAGAAACCAGAGAAAATGTTTCTCCTGCAATCCGCTCCCTTTGTGCTAGATGAACGAACGTCTCCCCACATGCTCAGTACTGGGAGAAATCTGTGTGTGAAGCCGTCCTTCAACTCGCTTGTAGGGAACACAAAGTTTCTTTTCAGTTGCAAACTCCACTCCATACATATATAGGGGTAGGTACTAGCTCCAACTCGGTTTTACAGTGAAAACTGCAGGAACTTCAAACCGGCACTAGGAAACAGACTGAGAATCCAGAGTAAAAGTTTCTCCTGCATCCCGTTCTCTTGGTGCTAGATGAAAGAACGTCTCTCCACATGCTCAGTTCTGAGAGATAAGAGTGTGTGAAAGCCGTACTTCTCCTAGCTTGTTGGGAACACAAAGTTTGTTTTCAGTGGCAAACTCCACTCCATACATATATATGGTGAGGTAAAATGTAAAACTCGGTTTTACAGTGAAAACTGCAGGAACTTCAAACCGGCACTAGGAAACAGACTGAGAAACCAGAGTAAAATTTCTCCTGCAACCCGTTCCCTTGGTGCTAGATGAATGAACGTCTCTCCACATGGTCAGTTCTGAGAGATAAATGTGTGTGAATGCCGTCCTTCACCTAGCTTGTTGGGAACAGAAAGTTTCTTTTCAGATGCAAACAAATCTCCATAAATATATATGTGGAGGTTCTAGTTCCAAAACGATTTTACAGTGAAAATTGCAGGAATTTCAAACTGGCACTAGAAAACAGACTGAGAAACCTGACTAAAATTTCTCCTGCAACCCGTTCCCTTGGTGCTAGATGAACGAACGTCTCTCCACATGCTAAGTTCTGAGAGATAATTGTGTGTAAAAGCCTTGTTTCACATAGCTTGTTGGGAAGACAAAGTTTCTTTTCCGATGCAAACTCCACTCCATACATATATATAGGGAGGTACAAGCTCCAACTCTGTTTTACAGTGAAAACTGCAGGAACTTCAAACCGGCACTAGGAAACAGACTGAGAAACCAGAGTAAAAATTTCTCCTGCAACCCGTTCCCTTGGTGCTAGATGAACGAACGTCTCTCCACATGCTCAGTTCTGAGAGATAAGTGTGTGTGAAAGCCATTCTTCACCTAGCTTTTTGGGAACACAAAGTTTCTTTTCAGTGGCAAACTCCAATCCATACATATATATGGGGGAGTACAAGCTCCAAAGCGGTTTTACAGTGAAAACTGCAGGAACTTCAAACCGGCACTAGGAAACAGACTGAGAAACCAGAGTAATAGTTTATCCTGCAACCCGTTCCCTTGAGGCTAGATGAACGAACTTCTGTCCACATGGTCTGTTCTGAGAGATAAGTGTGTGTGAAAGCCGAACTTCACCTAGCTTGTTGGAAACAAAATGTTTTTTTTCAGTTGCAAACTCCAGTCCTTACATATATAGGGGGAGGTACTAGCTCCAAATCGGTTTTACAGTGAAAACTGCAGGAAAATCAAACCGGCACTAGGAAACAGCCTGAAAAGCCAGAGTAAAAGTTTCTCCTGTAACTCGTTCCCTTGGTGCTAGATGAACGAACGTCTCTCCACATGCTCAGTTCTGAGACATAAGTGTGTGTGAAAGCCGTCCTTCACCTAGCTTGTTGGGAACACAAATTTTCTTTTCAGATGCAAACTCCACTCCATACATATATAGTGGGAAGTACTAGCTCCAACTCGGTTTTACAGTGAAAACTGCAGGAACGTCAAACCGGCACTAGGAAACAGACTGAGAATCCAGAGTAAGAGTTTCACCTGCAACCCGTTCCCTTTGTGCTAGATGAACTAACGTCTCTCTACGTGCTCAGTTCTGAGAGATATGTGTGTGTGAATGCAGTCCTTCACCTAGCTTGTTGGGAACACAAAGTTTCCTTTCAGTTGCAAACTCCAATCCATACATATTTATGGGGAGGTACTAGCTCCAACTCTGTTTTACAGTGAAAACTGCAGGAAATTCAAACCGTCACTAGGAAATAGACTGAGAAACCAGAGTAAAAGATTCTCCTGCAAACCGTTCCTTTGGTGCTACATGAACGAACGTCTCTCCACATGCACCGTTCTGAGAGACAACTGTCTGTGAAAGCCGTCCTTCACCTAGCTTGTTGGGAACACAAAGTTTGTTTTCATTGGCAAACTCCACTCCATACATATATATGGTGAGGTAAAAGGTAAAACTCGGTTTTACAGTGAAAACTGCAGGAACTTCAAACCGGCACTAGGAAACAGACTGAGAAACCAGAGTAATAGTTTATCCTGCAACCCGTTCCCTAGGGGCTAGAAAAACGAACGTCTCTCCACATGGTCTGTTCTGAGAGATAATTGTGTGTGAAAGCCGAACTTCACCTAAGTTGTTGGGAACAAAATGTTTATATTCTGTTGCAAATTCCACTCAATACATATACAGGGGAGGTACTAGCACCAAATCGGTTTTACAGTGAGAACTGCAGGAACTTCAAACCGGCACTAGGAAACAGCCTGAAAAACAAGAGTAAAAGTTTCCCCTTCAACCCGTTCCCTTCGTGCTAGATGAATGAACGTCTTTCTACGTGCTCAGTACGGAGAGATATGTGTGTGTGGATGCCGTCCTTCACATAGCTTGTTGGGAAAACAAAGATTCTTTTCAGTTGCAAACTCCAATCCATAAATATTTATGGGGTGGTACTAGATCCAACTCTGTTTTACAGTGAAAACTGCAGGAAATTCAAACTGGCACTAAGAAACAGACTGAGAAACGAGAGAAAAAGTTTCGCCTGCAACCCGTTCCCTTGGTTCTAGATGAACGAACGTCTCTCCACATGCTCAGTTCTGAGAGAAAATTGTGTGTGAAAGCCGTCCTTCACCTAGCTTTTTGGGAACACAAAGTTTCTTTTCAGTGGCAAACTCCACTCCATAAATATATATGGGGGAGTACAAGCTCCAACGCGGTTTTACAGTGAAAACTGCAGGAACTTCAAACCGGCACTAGGAAACAGACTCAGAACGAGAGTAATAGTTTATCCTGCAACCCGTTCCCTTGGGGCTAGTTGAACGAACTTCTGTCCACATGGTCTGTTCTGAGAGATAAGTGTGTGTGAATGCCGTCCTTCACCTAGCTTGTTGGGAACAGAAAGTTTCTTTTCAGATGCAAACAACTCTCCATAAATATATATGTGGAGGTTCTAGCTCCAACACTATTTTACAGTGAAAATTGCTTGTATTTCAAACCGGCACTAGAAAAAAGACTGAGAAACCTGAGTAAAAGTTTCTCCTGCAACCCGTTCCCTTGGTGCTAGATGAACGAACGTCTCTCCACATGCTCAGTTCTGAGAGAAAAGTGTGTGTGAAAGCCGTCCTTCACCTAGCTTGTTGGGAACACATAGTTTCTTTTCAGTTGCAAACACTTCTCCATACATATATATGGGGAGGTACTAGCTCCAAATCGGTTTTACAGTGAAAACTGCAGGAAATTCAAACCGGCACTAGGAAGCAGACTGAGAATCCAGAGTAAAATTTTCCACTGCAACCTGTTCCCTTTGTGCTAGATGAACGAACGTCTCTCTACATGCTCAGATCTGAGAGATATGTGTGTGTGAATGCCGTCCTTCACCTAGCTTGTTGGGAACACAAAGATTCTTTTAAGTTGCAAACTCCAAACCATACATATTTATGAGGAGGTACTAGCTCCAGCTCGGTTTTACAGTGAGAACTGCAGGAATTTCAAGAAGGCACTAAGAAATAGACTGAGAAACCAGAGAAAATGTTTCTCCTGCAATCCGTTCTCTTTGTGCTAGATGAACGAACGTCTCTCCACATGCTCAGTACTGGGAGAAATCTGTGTGTGAAGCCGTCCTTCAACTCGCTTGTAGGGAACACAAAGTTTCTTTTCAGTTGCAAACTCCACTCCATACATATATAGGGGTAGGTACTAGCTACAACTCGGTTTTACAGTGAAAACTGCAGGAAATTCAAAACGGCACTAGGAAACAGACTGAGAATCCAGAGTAAAAGTTTCCCCTGCATCCCGTTCTCTTGGTGCTAGATGAAAGAACGTCCCTCCACATGCTCAGTTCTGAGAGATAAGAGTGTGTGAAAGCCATCCTTCAACTATCTTGTTGGGAACACAAAGTTTCTTTTCAGTGGCAAACTCCAATCCATACATATATATGGGGAGGTACTAGCTCCAACTCGGTTTTACAGTGAAAACTGCAATAACTTCAAACCGGCACTAGGAAACAGACAGAGAAACCAGAGTAAAAGTTTCCCTGCATCCCGTTCACTTGGTGCTAGATGAACGAACGTCTCTCCACATGCTCAGTTCTTAGAGAAATGTGTGTGTGAAAGCCGTCCTTCACCTAGCTTGTTGGGTACACAAAGTTTGTTTTCAGTGGCAAACTCCACTCCATACATATATATGGTGAGGTAAAATGTAAAACTCGGTTTTACAGTGAAAACTGCAGGAACTTCAAAACGGCACTAGGAAACAGACTGAGAAACCAGAGTAAAATTTCTCCTGCAACCCGTTCCCTTGGTGCTAGATGAACGAAAGTCTCTCCACATGCTCAGTTCTGACAGATAAGTGTGTGTGAAAACCATTCTTCACCTAGCTTGTTTGGAACACAAAGTTACTTTTCAGATGCAAACTCCACTCCATACAAATATATGGGGAGGTATTAGCTCCAACACGGTTTTACAATGAAGACTGCAGGACCTTCGAACGGGCGGTAGGAAAAAGACTGAGAAACCAGAGAGAAAGTTTCTCCTGCAAACCGTTACTTTGGTGCTAGATGAACGAACGTCTCTCCACATGCTCAGTTATGAGATATAAGTGTGTGTGAAAGCCGTCCTTCACCTAGCTTGTTGGGAACACAAATTTTCTTTTCAGATGCAAACTCCACTCCATACGTATATATGGGGAGGTACTAGCTCCAACTCGGTTTTACAGTGAAAACTGCAGGAACGTCAAACCGGCACTAGGAAACAGACTGAGAACCCAGAGTAAGAGTTTTTCCTGCAACCCGTTCCCTTTGTGCTAGATGAACTAACGTGTCTCTACGTGCTCAGTTCTGAGAGATATGTGTGTGTGAATGCAGTCCTTCACCTAACTTGTAGGGAACACAAAGTTTCTTTTCAGTTGCAAACTCCAATCCATACATATTTATGGGGAGGTACTAGCTCCAAATCTGTTTTACAGTGAAAACTGCAGGAAATTCAAACCGTCACTAGGAAATAGACTGAGAAACCAGAGTAAAAGTTTCTTCTGCAAACCGTTCCTTTGGTGCTACATGAACGAACGTCTCTCCACATGCACAGTTCTGAGAGAAAACTGTCTGTGAAAGCCGTCCTTCACCTAGCTTGTTGGGAACACAAAGTTTGTTTTCAGTGGCAAACTCCACTCCATACATATATATGGTGAGGTAAAATTTAAAACTCGGTTTTACAGTGAAAACTGCAGGAACTTCAAACCGCCACTAGGAAACACACTGTGAACCCAGAGTAAAAGTTTCTCCTGCAACCCGTTCCGTTGTTGCTAGATGAACGAAAGTCTCTACACATGCTCAGTTCTGAGAAATAAGTGTGTGTGAAAGCCGTCCTTCACCTAGCTTGTTGGGAACACAAAGTTTCTTTTCAGTGGCAAACTCCACTCCACACATATACATGGGGAGGTAATATCCCCAACACTGTTTTACTGTGAAAACTGCAGGAACTTCAAACTGGAACTAGGAAACAGACTGAGAAACCAGAGTAAATGTTTCTCCTGCAACCCGTTCCATTTGGGCTAGATGAATGAACGTTTCTTCACATGCTAGGTTCTGATAGATAAGTGTGTGTGAAAGCCGTGCTTCACCTGGATTTTGGGGAACACAAAGTTTCTTTTCAGTTGCAAACTCCACTCCATAAATATATATGGGGAGGTACAAGCTCCAACTCGATTTTACAGTGAAAAGTGCAGGAACTTCAAACCGGCACTAGGAAACAGACAGAGAAAGCGGACTAAAAGTTTCTCCTGCAACCCGTTCCCTTTGTGCTAGATGAACAAAAGTCTATCCACATGATTAGTTATGAGAGATAAGTGTGTGTGAAAGCCGTCCTTCACTTAGCTTGTTGGGAACACAAAGATTCTTTTCATTTGCAAACCCCACTCCATACATATATATGGGGAAGTACTAGCTCCAACTCGGTTTTACAGTGAAAACTGCAGGGACTTCACACCGGCCCTAGGAAACAGACTGAGAAACCAGAGTAAATGTTTCTCATGCAACCCGTTCCCTTTGTGCTACATGAACGAACGTCTTTCAACATGCTAAATTCTGAGAGATAAATGTGTGTGAAAGCCGTACTTCATCTTGCTTGTTGGGAACACAAAGTTTCTTTTCAGTGGCAAACTGCACTCCATACATATATAAGGGGAGGTTCTAGCTCCAACTCGGTTTTACTGTGAAAACAGCAGGATCTTCAAACCGGCAGTAGGAAACACACTGTGAACCCAGAGTAAAAGTTTCTCCTGCAACGCGTTCCCTTGTTGCTAGATGAACGAAAGTCTCTCCACATGCTCAGTTCTGAGAAATAAGTGTGTGTGAAAGCCGTCCTTCACCTAGCTTGTTGGGAACACAAAGTTTCTTTTCAGTGGCAAACTCCAATCCACACATATACATGGGGAGGTAATATCCCCAACACAGTTTTACTGTGAAAACTGCAGGAACTTCAAACTGGAACTAGGAAACAGACTGAGAAACCAGAGTAAATGTTTTTCCTGCAACCCGTTCCATTTGGGCTAGATGAACGAACGTTTCTTCACATGCTAGGTTCTGAGAGATATGTGTGTGTGAAAGCCGTCCTTCACCTAACTTGTAGGGAACACAAAGTTTCTTTTCAGTTGCAAACTCCAATCCATACATATTTATGGGGAGGTACTAGCTCCAAATCTGTTTTACAGTGAAAACTGCAGGAAATTCAAACTGGCACTAAGAAACAGACTGAGAAACGAGAGAAAAAGTTTCGCCTGCAACCCGTTCCCTTGGTTCTAGATGAACGAACGTCTCTCCACATGCTCAGTTCTGAGAGAAAATTGTGTGTGAAAGCCGTCCTTCACCTAGCTTTTTGGGAACACAAAGTTTCTTTTCAGTGGCAAACTCCACTCCATAAATATATATGGGGGAGTACAAGCTCCAACGCGGTTTTACAGTGAAAACTGCAGGAACTTCAAACCGGCACTAGGAAACAGACTCAGAACGAGAGTAATAGTTTATCCTGCAACCCGTTCCCTTGGGGCTAGTTGAACGAACTTCTGTCCACATGGTCTGTTCTGAGAGATAAGTGTGTGTGAATGCCGTCCTTCACCTAGCTTGTTGGGAACAGAAAGTTTCTTTTCAGATGCAAACAACTCTCCATAAATATATATGTGGAGGTTCTAGCTCCAACACTATTTTACAGTGAAAATTGCTTGTATTTCAAACCGGCACTAGAAAAAAGACTGAGAAACCTGAGTAAAAGTTTCTCCTGCAACCCGTTCCCTTGGTGCTAGATGAACGAACGTCTCTCCACATGCTCAGTTCTGAGAGAAAAGTGTGTGTGAAAGCCGTCCTTCACCTAGCTTGTTGGGAACACATAGTTTCTTTTCAGTTGCAAACACTTCTCCATACATATATATGGGGAGGTACTAGCTCCAAATCGGTTTTACAGTGAAAACTGCAGGAAATTCAAACCGGCACTAGGAAGCAGACTGAGAATCCAGAGTAAAATTTTCCACTGCAACCTGTTCCCTTTGTGCTAGATGAACGAACGTCTCTCTACATGCTCAGATCTGAGAGATATGTGTGTGTGAATGCCGTCCTTCACCTAGCTTGTTGGGAACACAAAGATTCTTTTAAGTTGCAAACTCCAAACCATACATATTTATGAGGAGGTACTAGCTCCAGCTCGGTTTTACAGTGAGAACTGCAGGAATTTCAAGAAGGCACTAAGAAATAGACTGAGAAACCAGAGAAAATGTTTCTCCTGCAATCCGTTCTCTTTGTGCTAGATGAACGAACGTCTCTCCACATGCTCAGTACTGGGAGAAATCTGTGTGTGAAGCCGTCCTTCAACTCGCTTGTAGGGAACACAAAGTTTCTTTT
Organism: Camelus bactrianus; assembly: GCF_048773025.1. NCBI lineage: Eukaryota > Metazoa > Chordata > Mammalia > Artiodactyla > Camelidae > Camelus > Camelus bactrianus. The sequence continues at coordinate 2,034,936 of NC_133569.1, forward strand.
CAGTTGCAAACTCCACTCCATACATATATAGGGGTAGGTACTAGCTACAACTCGGTTTTACAGTGAAAACTGCAGGAAATTCAAAACGGCACTAGGAAACAGACTGAGAATCCAGAGTAAAAGTTTCCCCTGCATCCCGTTCTCTTGGTGCTAGATGAAAGAACGTCCCTCCACATGCTCAGTTCTGAGAGATAAGAGTGTGTGAAAGCCATCCTTCAACTATCTTGTTGGGAACACAAAGTTTCTTTTCAGTGGCAAACTCCAATCCATACATATATATGGGGAGGTACTAGCTCCAACTCGGTTTTACAGTGAAAACTGCAATAACTTCAAACCGGCACTAGGAAACAGACAGAGAAACCAGAGTAAAAGTTTCCCTGCATCCCGTTCACTTGGTGCTAGATGAACGAACGTCTCTCCACATGCTCAGTTCTTAGAGAAATGTGTGTGTGAAAGCCGTCCTTCACCTAGCTTGTTGGGTACACAAAGTTTGTTTTCAGTGGCAAACTCCACTCCATACATATATATGGTGAGGTAAAATGTAAAACTCGGTTTTACAGTGAAAACTGCAGGAACTTCAAAACGGCACTAGGAAACAGACTGAGAAACCAGAGTAAAATTTCTCCTGCAACCCGTTCCCTTGGTGCTAGATGAACGAAAGTCTCTCCACATGCTCAGTTCTGACAGATAAGTGTGTGTGAAAACCATTCTTCACCTAGCTTGTTTGGAACACAAAGTTACTTTTCAGATGCAAACTCCACTCCATACAAATATATGGGGAGGTATTAGCTCCAACACGGTTTTACAATGAAGACTGCAGGACCTTCGAACGGGCGGTAGGAAAAAGACTGAGAAACCAGAGAGAAAGTTTCTCCTGCAAACCGTTACTTTGGTGCTAGATGAACGAACGTCTCTCCACATGCTCAGTTATGAGATATAAGTGTGTGTGAAAGCCGTCCTTCACCTAGCTTGTTGGGAACACAAATTTTCTTTTCAGATGCAAACTCCACTCCATACGTATATATGGGGAGGTACTAGCTCCAACTCGGTTTTACAGTGAAAACTGCAGGAACGTCAAACCGGCACTAGGAAACAGACTGAGAACCCAGAGTAAGAGTTTTTCCTGCAACCCGTTCCCTTTGTGCTAGATGAACTAACGTGTCTCTACGTGCTCAGTTCTGAGAGATATGTGTGTGTGAATGCAGTCCTTCACCTAACTTGTAGGGAACACAAAGTTTCTTTTCAGTTGCAAACTCCAATCCATACATATTTATGGGGAGGTACTAGCTCCAAATCTGTTTTACAGTGAAAACTGCAGGAAATTCAAACCGTCACTAGGAAATAGACTGAGAAACCAGAGTAAAAGTTTCTTCTGCAAACCGTTCCTTTGGTGCTACATGAACGAACGTCTCTCCACATGCACAGTTCTGAGAGAAAACTGTCTGTGAAAGCCGTCCTTCACCTAGCTTGTTGGGAACACAAAGTTTGTTTTCAGTGGCAAACTCCACTCCATACATATATATGGTGAGGTAAAATTTAAAACTCGGTTTTACAGTGAAAACTGCAGGAACTTCAAACCGCCACTAGGAAACACACTGTGAACCCAGAGTAAAAGTTTCTCCTGCAACCCGTTCCGTTGTTGCTAGATGAACGAAAGTCTCTACACATGCTCAGTTCTGAGAAATAAGTGTGTGTGAAAGCCGTCCTTCACCTAGCTTGTTGGGAACACAAAGTTTCTTTTCAGTGGCAAACTCCACTCCACACATATACATGGGGAGGTAATATCCCCAACACTGTTTTACTGTGAAAACTGCAGGAACTTCAAACTGGAACTAGGAAACAGACTGAGAAACCAGAGTAAATGTTTCTCCTGCAACCCGTTCCATTTGGGCTAGATGAATGAACGTTTCTTCACATGCTAGGTTCTGATAGATAAGTGTGTGTGAAAGCCGTGCTTCACCTGGATTTTGGGGAACACAAAGTTTCTTTTCAGTTGCAAACTCCACTCCATAAATATATATGGGGAGGTACAAGCTCCAACTCGATTTTACAGTGAAAAGTGCAGGAACTTCAAACCGGCACTAGGAAACAGACAGAGAAAGCGGACTAAAAGTTTCTCCTGCAACCCGTTCCCTTTGTGCTAGATGAACAAAAGTCTATCCACATGATTAGTTATGAGAGATAAGTGTGTGTGAAAGCCGTCCTTCACTTAGCTTGTTGGGAACACAAAGATTCTTTTCATTTGCAAACCCCACTCCATACATATATATGGGGAAGTACTAGCTCCAACTCGGTTTTACAGTGAAAACTGCAGGGACTTCACACCGGCCCTAGGAAACAGACTGAGAAACCAGAGTAAATGTTTCTCATGCAACCCGTTCCCTTTGTGCTACATGAACGAACGTCTTTCAACATGCTAAATTCTGAGAGATAAATGTGTGTGAAAGCCGTACTTCATCTTGCTTGTTGGGAACACAAAGTTTCTTTTCAGTGGCAAACTGCACTCCATACATATATAAGGGGAGGTTCTAGCTCCAACTCGGTTTTACTGTGAAAACAGCAGGATCTTCAAACCGGCAGTAGGAAACACACTGTGAACCCAGAGTAAAAGTTTCTCCTGCAACGCGTTCCCTTGTTGCTAGATGAACGAAAGTCTCTCCACATGCTCAGTTCTGAGAAATAAGTGTGTGTGAAAGCCGTCCTTCACCTAGCTTGTTGGGAACACAAAGTTTCTTTTCAGTGGCAAACTCCAATCCACACATATACATGGGGAGGTAATATCCCCAACACAGTTTTACTGTGAAAACTGCAGGAACTTCAAACTGGAACTAGGAAACAGACTGAGAAACCAGAGTAAATGTTTTTCCTGCAACCCGTTCCATTTGGGCTAGATGAACGAACGTTTCTTCACATGCTAGGTTCTGAGAGATATGTGTGTGTGAAAGCCGTCCTTCACCTGGATTTTGGGGAACACAAAGTTTCTTTTCAGTTGCAAACTCCACTCCATAAATATATATCGGGAGGTAGAAGCTCCAACTCGATTTTACAGTGAAAAGTGCAGGAACTTCAAACCGGCACTAGGAAACAGACTGAGAAAACGGACTAAAAGTTTCTCCTGCAACCCGTTCCATTTGTGCTAGATGAACAAAAGTCTATCCACATGATTAGTTATGAGAGATAAGTATGTGTGAAAGCCGTCCTTCGCTTAGCTTGTTGGGAACACAAAGATTCTTTTCATTTGCAAACTCCACTCCATACATATATATGGGGAAGTACTAGCTCCCACTCGGTTTTACAGTGAAAACTGCAGGGACTTCACACCGGCCCTAGGAAACAGACTGAGAAACCAGAGTAAATGTTTCTCATGCAACCCGTTCTCTTTGTGCTACATGAACGAACTTCTTTCCACATGCTAAGTTCTGAGAGATAAGTGTGTGTGAAAGCCGTACTTCATCTTGCTTGTTGGGAACACAAAGTTTCTTTTCAGTGGCAAACTGCACTCCATACATATATAAAGGGTGGTTCTAGCTCCAACTCGGTTTTACTGTGAAAACAGCAGGATCTTCAAACCGGCACTAGGAAACACACTGAGAAACCAGAGTAAAAATTTCTCCTGCAACCCGTTCCATTGGTGCTAGATGAACGAACGTCTCTCAACATGCTGAGTTCTGATACATAAGTGTGTGTGAAAGCCATCCTTCACCTAGCTTGTTGGGAACAAAATGTTTATTTTTAGTTGCAAACTCCAATACATACATATACAGGGGGACGTTCTAGATCCAACTCAGTTTTACAGTGAAAACTGCAGGAACTTCAAACCGGCACTAGGAAACACACTGTGAACCCAGAGTAAAATTTTCTCCTGCAAACCATTCCCTTGTTGGTAGATGAACGAACGTCTCTCCACATGCTCAGTTCTGAGAGATAAGTGTGTGTGAAAGCCGTACTTCACCTTGCTTGATGGGAACACAAAGTTTCTTTTCAGTTGCAAACCCCACTTCATAAATATATATGGGGACGTACTAGCTCCAAAACGGTTTTACAGTGAAAACTGCAGGAACTTCAACCGGCACTAGGAAACAGACTTAGAAACCAGATTATAAGTTTCTCCTGCAACCCTTTCCCTTTGTGCTAGATGAACGAACGTCTCTCCACATGCTCAGTTCTGAGAGATATGTGTGTGTGAAAGCCGTCCTTCACCTAGATTTTTGGGAAAACAAAGTTTCTTTACAATTGGAAACTTTACTCCATACATATATATGGGGAGGTACAAGCTCCAGCTCGATTTTACAGTGAAAACTGCAGGAACTGCACACCGGCACTAGGAAACAGTCTTAGAAACCAGAATAAAAATTTCTCCTGCAACCCGTTCCCATTATGCTAGATGAACGAACGTGTCTCCACATGCTCAGTCCTGAGAGAAATGTGTGTGTGAAAGCAGTCCTTCACCTAGCTTGTTGGGAACACAAAGTTTCTTTTCAGTGGCAAACTCCACTCCACACATATACAGGGGGAGGTAATATCCCCAACACAGTTTTACTGTAAAAACTGCAGGAACTTCAAACCGAAACTAGGGAACAGACTGAGAAACCAGAGTAAATATTTCTCCTGCAACCCGTTCCATTTGGGCTAGATGAACGAACGTTTCTTCACATGCTAGGTTCTGAGATATAAGTGTGTGTGAAAGCCGTCCTTCACCTGGATTTTGGGGAACACAAAGTTTCTTTTCAGTTGCAAACTCCACTCCATAAATATATATGGGGAAGTACAAGCTCCAACTCGATTTTACAGTGAAAAGTGCAGGGACTTCAAACCGGCAGTAGGAAACAGACTGAGAAACCGGACTAAAAGTTTCTCCTGCAAACCGTTCCCTTTGTGCTAGATGAACAAAAGTCTATCCACATGATTAGTTATGAGAGATAAGTGTGTGTGAATGCCGTCCTTCATTTAGCTTGTTGGGAACACAAAGTATCTTTTGAGTGGCTAACTCCACTCCATATATATATATGGGGAAGTAGTAGCTCCATCTCGGTTTTACAGTGAAAAATGCAGGAAATTCATACCGGCTCTAGAAACCTGACTGAGAAACCAGAGAAAATGTTTCTCATGCAACCCGTTCCCTTTGTGCTACATGAACGAACTTCTTTCCACATGCTAAGTTCTGAGAGATAAGTGTGTGTGAAAGCCGTACTTCATCTTGCTTGTTGGGAACACAAAGTTTCTTTTCAGTGGCAAACTGCACTCCATACATATATAAGGGGAGGTTCTAGCTCCAACTCGGTTTTACTGTGAAAACTGCAGTATCTTCAAACCGGCACTAGGAAACACACTGAGAAACCAGAGTAAAAATTTCTCCTGCAACCCGTTCCCATTATGCTAGATGAACGAACGTGTCTCCACATGCTCAGTTCTGAGAGTCATGTGTGTGTGAAAGCAGTCCTTCACATAGCTTGTTGGGAACACAATTTTTATTTTCAGTTGCCAAATCCAATCCATACATATATATGGGTAGGAACTAGCTCCAACTCGGTTTTACAGTGAAAACTGCAGGAAAATCAAACCGGCACTAGGAAACAGACTGAGAAACCAGATTAAAAGTTTCTCCTGCAAATCGTTCCCTTGGTGCTAGATGAACGAAAGTCTCTCCACATGCTCAGATCTGAGAGATAATTGTATGTGAAAGCCGTCTTTCACCTAGCTTGTTGGGAACACATTGTTTATTTTCAGTTGCAAACTCCAGTCCATTCATATATAGGGGGAGGTTCAAGCTCCAACTCGGTTTTACCGTGTAAACTGCAGGAACTTCAAACCGGCACTAGGAAACACAATGTGAACCCAGAGTAAAAGTTTCTCCTGCAACACGTTCCCTTGTTGCTAGATGAACGAAAGTCTCTCCACATGCTCAGTTCTGAGACATATGTGTGTGTGAAAGCCGTACTTCACCTAGCTTGTAGGGAACACAAAGTTTCTTTTCAGTTGCAAAATCCACTCCATGCATATATATGGGGAAGCAAAAGCTCCAACTCGGTTTTACAGTGAAAACTGCTGGAAATTCACACCGGCAATAGGAAACATACTGAGAGACCAGAGTAAAATTTTCTACTGCAACCCGTTCCATTTGTGCTAGATGAACGAAAGTCTCTCCAAATACTCAGTTCTGAGAGAAAAGTGTGTGTGAAAGCCGTCCTTCACCTAGCTTGTTGGGAAAAAAATATTTATTTTCAGTTGCAAACTCCAAAACATACATATATAGGGGGAGGTTCTAGCTCCAACTCAGTTTTACAGTGAAAACTGCACGATCTTCAAAACCGGCACTAGGAAACACACTGTGAACCCAGAGAAAAATTTTCTCCTGCAACCCATTCCACTGTTGGTAGATGAACGAAAGTCTCTCCACATGCTCAGTTCTGAGAGATAAGTGTGTGTGAAAGCCGTCCTTCACCTTGCTTGATGGGAACACAAAGTTTCTTTTCACTTGCCAACCCCACTGCATTCATATATATGGGGAGGTACTAGCTAAAACAAGGTTTTACAGTGAAAACTGCAGTAAATTCAAACCGGCACTAGGAAACAGATTGAGAAACCGGAGTAAATGATTCTCCTGCAACCCGTTCCCTTGGTGCTAGATGAACGAACGTCTCTCCACATGCTCAGTTCTGAGAGATGTGTGTGTGAAAGCCTTCCTTCACCTAGCTTGTTGGGAACACAATGTTTATTTCAATTGCCAACACCAATCCATACATATATAGGGGGAGGTTCTAGCTCCAACTCGGTTTTACCGTGAAAACTGCAGGAACTACAAACCGGCACAAGGAAACACGCTGTGAACCCAGAGTAAAAGTTTCCCCTGCAAGCCATTCCCTTGATGCTAGATGAAAGAACGTCTCTCCACATGCTCAATTCTGAGAGATAATTGTGTGTGAATGCCGTCCTTCACCTAGCTTGTTGGGAACACATAGTATCTTTTCAGTGGCAAACTCGATTCCATATATATATATTGGGAGGTTATAGCTCCAACTCGGTTTTACAGTGAAAACTGCAGGAACTTCAAAAAGGCAATAGGGAACAGACTGAGAAACCACAGTAAATGTTTCCCCTGCAACCCGTTCCCTTGGTGCTAGATGAAAGAAAGTCTCTCCACATGCTCAGATCTGAGAGATATTTGGATGTTAAAGCCGTCCTTCACCTAGCTTCTTGGGAACACAAAGTTTCTTTTCAGTTGCAAACTCCATTCCATACATATATTTGGGGGTGTACAAGTTCCAACTCGGTTTTACAGTGAAAACTGCAGTAACTTCAAACCGGCACTAGGAAACAGACTGAGAATCCAGAGTCAAAGTTTACCTGCAACACGTTCCCTTGGTGCTAGATAAACGAACGTCTCTCCACATGCTCAGTTCTGAGAGATAAGTGTGTGTGAAAGCCGTACTTCACCTAGATTTTTGGGAACACAAAGTTTCTATTCAGGAGCAAATTACACTCCATATATATATATGGGGAGGTACTAGGTCCAACTCGGTTTTACAGTAAAAACTGCAGGAAATTCGATCCAGCACTAGGAAAGAGACTGAGAAACCAGAAAATGTTTCTCCTGCAAATGGTTCCCTTTGTGCTAGATGAACGAACGTCTCTCCACATGCTCAGTTCTGAGAGATATGTGTGTGTGAAAGCCGTATTTCACATATCTTGTTGAGAACACAATGTTTATTTTTAGTTGCAAACTCGAATCCATACATATATAGGGGGAGGTTCAAGCTCCAACTCGGTTTTACTGTGAAAACTGCAGGAACTTCAAACCGGCACTAGGAAACACACTGTGAACCCAGAGTAAAAGTTTCTCCTGCAACCCGTTCCCTTGTTGCTAGATGAACGAAAGTCTCTCCATATTCTCAGTTCTGAGAAATAAGTGTGTGTGAAAGCCGTCCTTCACCTATCTTGTTGGGAACACAAAGTTTCTTTTCAGTGGCAAACTCCACTCCACACATATACATGGGGAGGTAATAGCTCCAACACAGTTTTACAGTGAAAACTGCAGGAACTTCAAACCGGTACTAGGAAACAGATGAGAAACCAGAGTAAATGTTTATCCTGCAACCCGTTCCATTTGGGCTAGATGAACGAACGTTTCTTCACATGCTCATTTCTGAGAGATAAGTGTGTGTGAAAGCCGTCCTTCACCTGGATTTTGGGGAACACAAAGTTTCTTTTCAGTTGCAAACTCCACTCCATACATATATATGGGGAGGTACAAGCTCCAACTAGATTTTACAGTGAAAAGTGCAGGAACTTCATACCGGCACTAGGAAAGAGACTGAGAAACCGGAGTAAAAGTTTCTCCTGCAACCCGTTCCCTTTTTGCTTGATGAACAAACGTCTATCCACATGCTTACTTCTGAGAGATAAGTGTGTGTGAAAGCCGCCCTTCACCTAGCTTGTTGGGAACACAAAGTTTCTTTTCAGTGGCAAACTCCACTCCACACATATACATGGGGAGGTAATATCTCCAACACAGTTTTACTGTGAAAACTGCAGGAACTTCAAACCGGAACTAGGAAACAGAGAAACCAGAGTAAATGTTTCTCCTGCAACCCGTTCCATTTGGCCTAGATGAACGAACGGTTCTTCACATGCTCAGTTCTGAGAGATAAGTGTGTGTGAAAGCTGTCCTTCACCTGGATTTTGGGGAACACAAAGTTTCTTTTCAGTTGCAAACTCCACTCCATAAATATATATGGGGAGGTACAAGCTCCAACTCGATTTTACCGTGTAAACTGCAGGAAATTCAAACCGGCACTAGGAAAAACAATGTGAACCCAGAGTAAATGTTTCTCCTACATCCCGTTCCATTTGGGCTAGATGAACGAAAGTTTCTTCACATGCTAGGTTCTGAGAAATAAGTGTGTGTGAAAGCCGTCCTTCACCTGGATTTTTGGGAACACAAAGTTTCTTTTCAGTTGCTAACTCCTCTCCATAAATATATATGGGGTGGTACAAGCTCCAACTCGATTTTACAGTGAAAAGTGCAGGGACTTCAAACCGGCACTAGGAAAAAGACTGAGAAACCGGACTAAAAGTTTCTCCTGCAAACCGTTCCCTTTGTGCTAGATGAACAAAATTCTATCCACATGATTAGTTATGAGAGATAATTGTGTGTGAAAGCCGTCCTTCACTTAGCTTGTTGGGAACACAAAGTTACTTTTCATTTGCAAACTCCACTCCATACATATATATGGGGAAGTACTAGCTCCAACTCGGTTTTACATTGAAAACTGCAGGGACTTCACACCGACCCTAGTAAACAGAGTGAGAAACCAGAGTAAATGTTTCTCATGCAACCCGTTCCCTTTGTGCTACATGAACGAACTTCTTTCCACATGCTAATTTCTGAGAGATAAGTGTGTGTGAAAGCCGTACTTCATCTTGCTTGTTGGGAACACAAAGTTTCTTTTCAGTGGCAAACTGCACTCCATACATATATAAGGGGAGGTTCTAGCTCCAACTCGGTTTTACTGTGAAAACTGCAGGATCTTCAAACCGGCACTAGGAAACACACTGAGAAACCAGAGTAAAAATTTCTCCTGCAACCCGTTCCATTGGTGCTAGATGAACGAAAGTCTCTCCACATGCTGAGTTCTGAGAAATAAGTGTGTGTGAAAGCCGTCCTTCATCTAGCTTGTTGGGAACACAGAGTTTCTTTTCAGTGGCAAACTCCACTCCACACATATACAGGGGGAGGTAATAGCTCCAACACATTTTTACAGTGAAAACTGCAGGAACTTCAAACCGGAACTAGGAAACAGACTGAGAAACCAGAGTAAATGTTTCTCCTGCAACCCGTTCCATTTGGGCTAGATGAACGAACGTTTCTTCACATGCTCATTTCTGAGAGATAAGTGTGTGTGAAAGCCGTCCTTCACCTGGATTTTGGGGAACACAAAGTTTCTTTTCAGTTGCAAACTCCACTCCATACATATATATGGGGAGGTACAAGCTCCAACTCGATTTTACAGTGAAAAGTGCAGGAACTTCAAACCGGCACTAGGAAAGAGACTGAGAAACCGGAGTAAAAGTTTCTCCTGCAACCCGTTCCATTTGTGCTAGATGAACAAATGTCTATCCACATGCTCAGTTCTGAGATATAAGTGTGTGTGAAAGCCGTCCTTCACTTAGCTTGTTGGGAACACAAAGTTTCTTTTCAGTGGCAAACCCCACTCCATACATATATATGGGGATGTACTAGCTCCAACTCGGTTTTACAGTGAAAACTGCAGGAAATTCAATGCGGCACTAAGAAAAGCCTGAGAAACCAGAGAAAAGTTTCTCCTGCCACCCGTTCCCTTGGAGCTAGATGAACGAACGTCTCTCCCATTGTTCAGTTCTGAGAGTTATGTGTGTGTGAAAGCCGTCCTTCACCTAGCTTGTTGGGAACACAATGTTTATTTCAATTGCAAACTCCAATCCATACATATATAGGGGGAGGTTCTAGCCCCAACTCGGTTTTACAGTGTAAACTGCAGGAACTACAAACCGGCACTAGGAAACACGCTGTGAACCCAGAGTAAAAGTTTCCCCTGCAAGCCATTCCCTTGATGCTAGATGAAAGAACGTCTCTCCACATGCTCAATTCTGAGAGATAATTGTGTGTGAATGCCGTCCTTCACCTAGCTTGTTGGGAACACATAGTATCTTTTCAGTGGCAAACTCCATTCCATATATATATATGGGGAGGTAATAGCTCCAACTCGGTTTTACAGTGAAAACTGCAGGAACTTCAAAACGGCAATAGGGAACAGACAGAGAAACCACAGTAAATGTTTCTCCTGCAACCCGTTTCCTTGGAGCTAGATGAACGAAAGTCTCTCCACATGCTCAGATCTGAGAGGTAATTGGATGTTAAAGCCGTCCTTCACCTAGCTTCTTGGGAACACAAAGTTTCTTTTCAGTTGCAAACTCCATTCCATACATATATTTGGGGGTGTACTAGTTCCAACTCGGTTTTACAGTGAAATCTGCAGTAACTTCAAACCGGCACTAGGAAACAGACTGAGAATCCAGAGTAAAAGTTTACCTGCAACACGTTCCCTTCGTGCTAGATAAACGAACGTCTCTCCACATGTTCAGTTCTGAGAGATAAGTGTGTGTGAAAGCCGTACTTCACTTAGATTTTTAGGAACACAAAGTTTCTATTCAGGAGCAAATTACACTCCATACATATATAAGGGTAGGTACTAGCTCCAACTCGGTTTTACAGTGAAAACTGCAGGAAATTCGATCCGGCACTAGGAAACAGACTGAGAAACCAGAGTAAAAGTTTCTCCTGCAACCCGTTCCCTTGGTGCTAGATGAACGAACGTCTCTCCACATGTTCAATTCTGAGAGTTATGTGTGTGTGAAAGCCGTCTTTCACCTAGCTTGTTGGGAACACAATGTTTATTTTCAGTTGCAAACTCCAATCCATACATGTATAGGGGGAGGTTCAAGCTCCAACTCGGTTTTACCGTGAAAACTGCAGGAACTTCAAAACGGCACCAGGAAACACACTGTGAACCCAGAGTAAAAGTTTCTCCTGCAAACCGTTCCCTTGTTGCTAGATGAACGAAAGTCTCTCCACATGCTCAGTTCTGAGAAATAAGTGTGTGTGAAAGCCGTCCTTCACCTAGCTTGTTGTGAACACAAAGTTTCTTTTCAGTGGCAAACTCCACTCCACACATATACATTGGGAGGTAATAGCTCCAACACAGTTTTACAGTGAAAAATGCAGGAACTTCAAACCGGAACTAGGAAACAGACTGAGAAACCAGAGTAAATGTTTCTCCTGCAACCCGTTCCATTTGGGCTAGATGAACGAACGTTTCTTCACATGCTGATTTCTGAGAGATAAGTGTGTGTGAAAGCCGTCCTTCACCTGGATTTTGGGGAACACAAAGTTTCTTTTCAGTTGCAAACTCCACTCCATACATATATATGGGGAGGTACAAGCTCCAACTCGATTTTACAGTGAAAAGTGCAGGAACTTCAAACCGGCACTAGGAAAGAGACTGAGAAACCGGAGTAAAAGTTTCTCCTGCAACCCGTTCCCTTTGTGCTAGATGAACAAACGTCTATCCACATGCTTAGTTCTGAGAGATAAGTGTGTGTGAAAGCCGTCCTTCACTTAGCTTGTTGGGAACACAAAGATTCTTTTCAGTGGCAAGCTCCACTCCATACATATATATGGGGAGGTACTAGCTCCAACACGGTTTTACAGTGAAAACTGCAGGAACTTCACACCGGCCCTAGGAAACAGACTGAGAAACCAGAGTAAATATTTCTCATGCAACCCGTTCCCTTTGAGCTACATGAAAGAACTTCTTTCCACATGCTCTGTTCTGAGAGTTATGTGTGTCTGAAAGCCGTACTTCACCTTGCTTGTTGGGAACACAAAGTTTCTTTTCAGGGGCAAAGTGCACTCCATACATATATAAGGGGAGGTACTAGCTCCAACTCGGTTTTACAGTGAAAACTGCAGGAAATTCAAACCAGCACTAGGAAACAGACTGAGAAACCAGAGTAAAAGTTTCTCCTGCAACCCGTTCCATTTGTGCTAGATGAACAAACGTCTCTCCACATGCTCAGGTCTGAGAGATAATTGTGCGTGAAAGCCGTACTTCACCTAGCTTGTTGGGAACAAAATGTTTATTTTCAGTTGCAAATTCCAATCCATACTTATATAGGGGGAAATTCTAGCTCCAACTCACTTTTACAGTGAAAACTGCAGGAAATTCAAACCGGCACTAGGAAACACACTGTGAACCCAGAGTAAAATTTTCCCCTGCAACCCATTCCCCTGTTGGTAGATGAACGAAAGCCTCTCCACATGCTCAGTTCTGAGAGATAAGTGTGTGTGAAAACCGTCCTTCACCATGCTTGATGGGAACACCAAGTTTTTTTCAGTTGCAAACCCCACTCCATACATATATATGGGGAGCTACTAGCTCCAACACGGTTTTACAGTGAAAACTGCAGGAACTTCAAACCGGCACTAGGAAACAGACTGAGCAACCAGAGTAAAAGTTTCTCCTGCAACCCTTTCCCTTTGTGCTAGATGAACGAACTTCTCTCCACATGCTCAAATCTGATAGTTAATTGTGTGTGAATGCCGTCCTTCACCTAGATTTTTGGGAACACAAAGTTCCTTTACAATTGCAAAATCCACTCCATACATATATATGGTGAGGTACTAGCTCCAACTCGGTTTTACAGTGAAAACTGCAGGAACTGCAAACCGGCACTAGGAAACAGTCTGAGAAATCAGATTCAGAGTTTCCCCTGCAACTCTTTCCCTTGGTGCTAGATGAACGAACGTCTCTCCACATGCTCAGTTCTGAGAGATAAGTGTGTGTGAAAGCCGTCCTTCACCCAGCTTGTGGGAACACAAAGTTTCTTTTCAGTTGCAAACTACACTCCATACATATATATGGGGAGGTAAAAGCTCGAAATATTTTTTACAGTGAAAACTGCAGGAAATTCTATCCGGCACTAGGAAACAGAATGAGAAACCAGAGCAAAAGTTTCTCGTGCAACCCGTTCCCTTTGAGCTAGATGAACGAACTTCTCTCCACATGCACAGTTCTGAGAGATATGTGTGTGTGAAACCCGCCCTTCATATAGCTTGTTGGGAACAAAATGTTTATTTTCAGTTGCAAACTCCAATCCATACTTATATAGGGGGAGATTCTAGCTCCAACTCGGTTTTACAGTGAAAACTGCAGGAACTTCAAACCGGCACTATGGAACACACTGTTAACCAGAGTAAAAGTTTCTCCTGCAAACATTTCCCTTTGTGCTAGATGAACGAATGTCTCTCCACATGCTCAGTTCTGAGAGATAAGTGTGTGTGAAAGCCGTCCTTCAACTAGCTTGATGGGAACACAAATTATCTTTTGAGTGGCAAATTCCACTCCATATATATATATGGGGAAGGAATAGCTCCAACTCGGTTTTACAGTGAAAACTGCAGGAAATTCATACCGGCTCTAGGAAACGGACTGAGAAACGATACAAATAGTTTCTCCTGCAACCCGTTCCCTTGGTGCTAGATGAACGAAGTCTATCCACATACTCAGTTCTGAGAGAAAATTGTGTGTGAAAGACGTCCTTCACCTAGCTTGTTGGGAACACAAAATTTCTTTTCAGGAGTAAATTACACTCCATACATATATATGGGGAGGTACTAGCTCCAACTCGATTTTACAGTGAAAACTGCAGGAAATTCCAACCGGCACTAAGAAACAGTCTGAGAAAACTGAGTAATAATTTCTCCTGCAAACCGTTCCCTTGGTGCTAGATGAACGAAAGTCTATCCACATGTTCAGTTCTGAGAGATAAGTGTGAGTGAAAGCCGTCTTTCACCTAGCTTGTTTGTAACACAATGTTTATTTTACGGTGCAAACCCCACTCCATACATATATACGGGGAGGTAAAAACTCGAACTCGTTTTTACAGTGAAAACTGTAAGAAATTCGATCCGACACTAGGTAACAGACTGAGAAACCAAAGTAAAAGTTTCTCCTGCAACCCGCTCACTTGGAGCTAGATGAACGAACGTCTCTCCACATGCTCAGTTCTGAGAGATATGTGTGTGTGAAAGCCGTCCTTCAACTAGCTTGTTGGGAAAACAACGTTTATTTTCAGTTGCAAACTCCAATCCATACATATATAGGGGGATGTTCTAGCTCCAACTCGGTTTTACGGTGAAAACTGCAGGAATTTCAAACCGGCATTACGAAACACACTGTGAACCCAGAGTAAAATTTTTCCTGCAACCCGTTCCCTTGTTGCTAGATGAAAGAAAGTCTCTACACATGCTCAGTTCTGAGAGATAAGTGTGTGTGAAAGACGTCCTTCTCCTAGCTTGTTGGGAACACAAAATTTCTTTTCAGGAGTAAATTACACTCCATACATATATATGGGGAGGTACTAGCTCCAACTCGATTTTACAGTGAAAACTGCAGGAAATTCCAACCGGCACTAAGAAACAGTCTGAGAAAACTGAGTAATAATTTCTCCTGCAAACCGTTCCCTTGGTGCTAGATGAACGAACGTCTATCCACATGTTCAGTTCTGAGAGATAAGTGTGAGTGAAAGCCGTCTTTCACCTAGCTTGTTTGGAACACAATGTTTATTTTACGGTGCAAACCCCACTCCATATATATATACGGGGAGGTAAAAGCTCGAACTCGTTTTTACAGTGAAAACTGTAAGAAATTCGATCCGACACTAGGTAACAGACTGAGAAACCAAAGTAAAAGTTTCTCCTGCAACCCGCTCACTTGGAGCTAGATGAACGAACGTCTCTCCACATGCTCAGTTCTGAGAGATATGTGTGTGTGAAAGCCGTCCTTCAACTAGCTTGTTGGGAAAACAACGTTTATTTTCAGTTGCAAACTCCAATCCATACATATATAGGGGGATGTTCTAGCTCCAACTCGGTTTTACAGTGAAAACTGCAGGAATTTCAAACCGGCATTACGAAACACACTGTGAACCCAGAGTAAAATTTTTCCTGCAACCCGTTCCCTTGTTGCTAGATGAAAGAAAGTCTCTACACATGCTCAGTTCTGAGAGATAAGTGTGTGTGAAAGCCGTCCTTCTCCTAGCTTGATGGGAACACAAAGTATCTTTTGAGTGGCAAACTCCACTCCATATATATATATGGGGAAGTAGTAGCTCCATCTCGGTTTTACAGTGAAAACTGTAGGATATTCAAACCGGCACTAAGAAACAGACTGAGAAACCAGAGTAAATGTTTCTCATGCAACCCGTTCCCTTTGTGCTACATGAAGGAAATTCTTTCCACATGCTCAGTTCTGAGTGATATGTGTGTGGGAAACCGTACTTCACCTGGTTTGTTGGGAACACAAAGTTTCTTTTCAGTGGCAAACAGTACTCCATACATATATAAGGGGAGGTACAAGCTCCAACTCGGTTTTACAGTGAAAACTGCAGGAAATTCAAACCGGCACTAGGAAACAGCCTCAGAAACCAGAGTAAAAGTTTCTCCTGCAACCCGCTCACTTGGTGCTAGATGAACGAACGTCTCTCCACATGCTCAGTTCTGAGAGATAAGTGTGAGTGAAAGCCGTCCTTCACTTAGCTTGTTTGGAACACAATGTTTATTTTACGTTGCAAACCCCACTCCATACATATATACGGGGAGGTAAAAGCTCGAACTCGTTTTTACAGTGAAAACTGTAGGAAATTCGTTCCGACACTAGGAAACAGATTGAGAAACCAGAGTAAAAATTTCTCCTGCATCCAGCTCACTTGGTGCTAGATGAACGAACGTCTCTCCACTTGCTCAGTTCTGAGAGAAAAGTGTGTGTGAAAGCCGTCCTTCAACTAGCTTGTTGGGAACACAACGTTTATTTTCAGTTGCAAACTCTAATCCATACATATATAGGGGGAGGTTCTAGCTCCAACTCGGTTTTACAGTGAAAACTGCAGGAACTTCAAACCGGCATTAGGAAACACACTATGAACCCAGAGTAAAATTTTTCCTGCAACCCGTTCTCTTGTTGCTAAATGAACGAAAGTCTCTACACATGCTCAGTTCTGAGAGATAAGTGTGTGTGAAAGCCGTCCTTCTCCTAGTTTGATGGGAACACAAAGTATCTTTTGAGTGGCAAAATCCACTCCATATATATATATGGGGAAGTAGTAGCTCCATCTCGGTTTTACAGTGAAAACTGTAGGATATTCAAACCGGCACTAAGAAACAGACTGAGAATCCAGAGTAAATGTTTCTCATGCAACCCGTTCCCTTTGTGCTACATGAAGGAAATTCTTTCCACATGCTCAGTTCTGAGTGATATTTGTGTGGGAAAGCCTTACTTCACCTGGCTTGTTGGGAACACAAAGTTTCTTATCAGTGGCAAACTGTACTCCATACATATATAAGGGGAGGTACAAGCTCCAACTCGGTTTTACAGTGAAAACCTCAGGAACTTCAAACCGGCACTAAGAAACAGACTGAGAAATCAGAGTAAATGTTTCTCCTGCATCCCGTTCCCTTGGTGCTAGTTGAACGAACTTCTCCCCACAGCTAATTTCTGAGAGATAAGTGTGTGTGAAAGCCGTACTTCACCTAGATTTTTGGGAACACAAAGTTTCTATTCAGGAGCAAATTACACTCCATACATATATATGGGGAGGTACTAGCTCCAACTCGGTTTCACAGTGAAAACCGCAGGAAATTCGATCCGGCACTAGGAAACAGACTGAGAAACCAGAAAAACTTTCTCCTGCAAATCGTTTCCTTGGTGCTAGATGAACGAACGTCTCCCCACATGCTCAGTTCTGAGAGATAAGTGTGTGTGAAAGCCGTCCTTCACCTAGGTTTTTGGGAACACATAGTTTCTTTTCAGTTGCAAACTCCACTCCTTACATATATATGGTGAGGTACAAGCTCCAAATCGGTTTTACAGTGAAAAATGCAGGAAATTCAAACCGGCACTTCGAAACAGACTCAGAAAACAGAGTACTTGTTTCTCCTGCAACCCGTTACCTTGGTGCTAGATGAACGAACGTCTCTCCACATGCTCAGTTCAGAGAGATAAGTGTGAGTGAAAGCCGTCCTTCACCTAGCTTGTTTGGAACACAATGTTTATTTTACGTTGCAAACACCACTCCATACATATATATGGGGAGGTAAAAGCTCGAACTCGTTTTTACAGTGAAAACTGTAGGAAATTCGATCCGACACTAGGTAACAGACTGAGAAACCAGAGTAAAAGTTTCTCCTGCAACCCGCTCACTTGGAGCTAGATGAACGAACGTCTCTCCACATGATCAGTTCTGAGAGATAAGTGTGTGTGAAAGCCGTCCTTCAACTAGCTTGTTGGGAACACAATGTTTATTTTCAGTTGCAAACTCCAAACCATACATATATAGGGGGAGGTTCTAGCTCCAACTCGGTTTTACAGTGAAAACTGCAGGAACTTCAAACCGGCATTAGGAAACACACTGTGAACCCAGAGTAAAATTTTTTCTGCAACCCGTTCCCTTGTTGCTAGATGAACGAACGTCTCTCCACATGCTCAGTTCTGAGAGATAAGGGTGTGTGAAAGCCGTCCTTCACCTGGATTTTGGGGAACACAAAGTTTCTTTTCAGTTGCAAACTCCACTCCATATATATATATGGGGAGGTACAAGCTCCAACTCGATTTTACAGTGAAAAGTGCAGGAACTTCAAACGGGCACTTGGAAAGAGACTGAAAAACCGGAGTAAAAGTTTCTCCTGCAACCCGCTCACTTGGTGCTAGATGAACGAACGTCTCTCCACATGCTCAGTTCTGAGAGATAAGTGTGAGTGAAAGCTGTCCTTCACTTAGCTTGTTTGGAACACAATGTTTATTTTACGTTGCAAACCCCACTCCATACATATATACGGGGAGGTAAAAGCTCGAACTCGTTTTTACAGTGAAAACTGTAGGAAATTCGTTCCGACACTAGGAAACAGATTGAGAAACCAGAGTAAAAATTTCTCCTGCATCCAGCTCACTTGGTGCTAGATGAACGAACGTCTCTCCACTTGCTCAGTTCTGAAAGAAAAGTGTGTGTGAAAGCCGTCCTTCAACTAGCTTGTTGGGAACACAACGTTTATTTTCAGTTGCAAACTCCAATCCATACATATATAGGGGGAGGTTCTAGCTCCAACTCGGTTTTACAGTGAAAACTGCAGGAACTTCAAACCGGCATTAGGAAACACACTATGAACCCAGAGTAAAATTTTTCCTGCAACCCGTTCTCTTGTTGCTAAATGAACGAAAGTCTCTACACATGCTCAGTTCTGAGAGATAAGTGTGTGTGAAAGCCGTCCTTCTCCTAGTTTGATGGGAACACAAAGTATCTTTTGAGTGGCAAAATCCACTCCATATATATATATGGGGAAGTAGTAGCTCCATCTCGGTTTTACAGTGAAAACTGTAGGATATTCAAACCGGCACTAAGAAACAGACTGAGAATCCAGAGTAAATGTTTCTCATGCAACCCGTTCCCTTTGTGCTACATGAAGGAAATTCTTTCCACATGCTCAGTTCTGAGTGATATTTGTGTGGGAAAGCCTTACTTCACCTGGCTTGTTGGGAACACAAAGTTTCTTATCAGTGGCAAACTGTACTCCATACATATATAAGGGGAGGTACAAGCTCCAACTCGGTTTTACAGTGAAAACCTCAGGAACTTCAAACCGGCACTAAGAAACAGACTGAGAAATCAGAGTAAATGTTTCTCCTGCATCCCGTTCCCTTGGTGCTAGTTGAACGAACTTCTCCCCACAGCTAATTTCTGAGAGATAAGTGTGTGTGAAAGCCGTACTTCACCTAGATTTTTGGGAACACAAAGTTTCTATTCAGGAGCAAATTACACTCCATACATATATATGGGGAGGTACTAGCTCCAACTCGGTTTCACAGTGAAAACCGCAGGAAATTCGATCCGGCACTAGGAAACAGACTGAGAAACCAGAAAAACTTTCTCCTGCAAATCGTTTCCTTGGTGCTAGATGAACGAACGTCTCCCCACATGCTCAGTTCTGAGAGATAAGTGTGTGTGAAAGCCGTCCTTCACCTAGGTTTTTGGGAACACATAGTTTCTTTTCAGTTGCAAACTCCACTCCTTACATATATATGGTGAGGTACAAGCTCCAAATCGGTTTTACAGTGAAAAATGCAGGAAATTCAAACCGGCACTTCGAAACAGACTCAGAAAACAGAGTACTTGTTTCTCCTGCAACCCGTTACCTTGGTGCTAGATGAACGAACGTCTCTCCACATGCTCAGTTCAGAGAGATAAGTGTGAGTGAAAGCCGTCCTTCACCTAGCTTGTTTGGAACACAATGTTTATTTTACGTTGCAAACACCACTCCATACATATATATGGGGAGGTAAAAGCTCGAACTCGTTTTTACAGTGAAAACTGTAGGAAATTCGATCCGACACTAGGTAACAGACTGAGAAACCAGAGTAAAAGTTTCTCCTGCAACCCGCTCACTTGGAGCTAGATGAACGAACGTCTCTCCACATGATCAGTTCTGAGAGATAAGTGTGTGTGAAAGCCGTCCTTCAACTAGCTTGTTGGGAACACAATGTTTATTTTCAGTTGCAAAATCCAAACCATACATATATAGGGGGAGGTTCTAGCTCCAACTCGGTTTTACAGTGAAAACTGCAGGAACTTCAAACCGGCATTAGGAAACACACTGTGAACCCAGAGTAAAATTTTTTCTGCAACCCGTTCCCTTGTTGCTAGATGAACGAACGTCTCTCCACATGCTCAGTTCTGAGAGATAAGGGTGTGTGAAAGCCGTCCTTCACCTGGATTTTGGGGAACACAAAGTTTCTTTTCAGTTGCAAACTCCACTCCATATATATATATGGGGAGGTACAAGCTCCAACTCGATTTTACAGTGAAAAGTGCAGGAACTTCAAACGGGCACTTGGAAAGAGACTGAAAAACCGGAGTAAAAGTTTCTCCTGCAACCCGCTCACTTGGTGCTAGATGAACGAACGTCTCTCCACATGCTCAGTTCTGAGAGATAAGTGTGAGTGAAAGCTGTCCTTCACTTAGCTTGTTTGGAACACAATGTTTATTTTACGTTGCAAACCCCACTCCATACATATATACGGGGAGGTAAAAGCTCGAACTCGTTTTTACAGTGAAAACTGTAGGAAATTCGTTCCGACACTAGGAAACAGATTGAGAAACCAGAGTAAAAATTTCTCCTGCATCCAGCTCACTTGGTGCTAGATGAACGAACGTCTCTCCACTTGCTCAGTTCTGAAAGAAAAGTGTGTGTGAAAGCCGTCCTTCAACTAGCTTGTTGGGAACACAACGTTTATTTTCAGTTGCAAACTCCAATCCATACATATATAGGGGGAGGTTCTAGCTCCAACTCGGTTTTACAGTGAAAACTGCAGGAACTTCAAACCGGCATTAGGAAACACACTATGAACCCAGAGTAAAATTTTTCCTGCAACCCGTTCTCTTGTTGCTAAATGAACGAAAGTCTCTACACATGCTCAGTTCTGAGAGATAAGTGTGTGTGAAAGCCGTCCTTCTCCTAGTTTGATGGGAACACAAAGTATCTTTTGAGTGGCAAAATCCACTCCATATATATATATGGGGAAGTAGTAGCTCCATCTCGGTTTTACAGTGAAAACTGTAGGATATTCAAACCGGCACTAAGAAACAGACTGAGAATCCAGAGTAAATGTTTCTCATGCAACCCGTTCCCTTTGTGCTACATGAAGGAAATTCTTTCCACATGCTCAGTTCTGAGTGATATTTGTGTGGGAAAGCCTTACTTCACCTGGCTTGTTGGGAACACAAAGTTTCTTATCAGTGGCAAACTGTACTCCATACATATATAAGGGGAGGTACAAGCTCCAACTCGGTTTTACAGTGAAAACCTCAGGAACTTCAAACCGGCACTAAGAAACAGACTGAGAAATCAGAGTAAATGTTTCTCCTGCATCCCGTTCCCTTGGTGCTAGTTGAACGAACTTCTCCCCACAGCTAATTTCTGAGAGATAAGTGTGTGTGAAAGCCGTACTTCACCTAGATTTTTGGGAACACAAAGTTTCTATTCAGGAGCATATTACACTCCATACATATATATGGGGAGGTACTAGCTCCAACTCGGTTTCACAGTGAAAACCGCAGGAAATTCGATCCGGCACTAGGAAACAGACTGAGAAACCAGAAAAACTTTCTCCTGCAAATCGTTTCCTTGGTGCTAGATGAACGAACGTCTCCCCACATGCTCAGTTCTGAGAGATAAGTGTGTGTGAAAGCCGTCCTTCACCTAGGTTTTTGGGAACACATAGATTCTTTTCAGTTGCAAACTCCACTCCTTACATATATATGGTGAGGTACAAGCTCCAAATCGGTTTTACAGTGAAAAATGCAGGAAATTCAAACCGGCACTTCGAAACAGACTCAGAAAACAGAGTACTTGTTTCTCCTGCAACCCGTTACCTTGGTGCTAGATGAACGAACGTCTCTCCACATGCTCAGTTCAGAGAGATAAGTGTGAGTGAAAGCCGTCCTTCACCTAGCTTATTTGGAACACAATGTTTATTTTACGTTGCAAACACCACTCCATACATATATATGGGGAGGTAAAAGCTCGAACTCGTTTTTACAGTGAAAACTGTAGGAAATTCGATCCGACACTAGGTAACAGACTGAGAAACCAGAGTAAAAGTTTCTCCTGCAACCCGCTCACTTGGAGCTAGATGAACGAACGTCTCTCCACATGATCAGTTCTGAGAGATAAGTGTGTGTGAAAGCCGTCCTTCAACTAGCTTGTTGGGAACACAATGTTTATTTTCAGTTGCAAACTCCAAACCATATATATATAGGGGGAGGTTCTAGCTCCAACTCGGTTTTACAGTGAAAACTGCAGGAACTTCAAACCGGCATTAGGAAACACACTGTGAACCCAGAGTAAAATTTTTTCTGCAACCCGTTCCCTTGTTGCTAGATGAACGAACGTCTCTCCACATGCTCAGTTCTGAGAGATAAGGGTGTGTGAAAGCCGTCCTTCACCTGGATTTTGGGGAACACAAAGTTTCTTTTCAGTTACAAACTCCACTCCATATATATATATGGGGAGGTACAAGCTCCAACTCGATTTTACAGTGAAAAGTGCAGGAACTTCAAACCGGCACTTGGAAAGAGACTGAAAAACCGGAGTATAAGTTTCTCCTGCAACCCGTTCCCTTTGTGTTAGATGAACAAACTTCTATCCAGATGCTTAGTTCTGAGAGATAAGTGTGTTTGAAAGCCGTCCTTCACCTAGCTTGATGGGAACACAAAGTATCTTTTGAGTGGATAACTCCACTCCATATATATATATGGGGAAGTAAAAGCTCCAACTCCGTTTTACAGTGAAAAATGCAGGAAATTCATACCGGCTCTAGGAAACTGACTGAGAAACGAGAGATATAGTTTCTCCTGCAACCCGTTCCATTTGTGCTAGATGAACGAACGTCTATCCACATGCTCAGTTCTGAGAGCTAAATGTGTGTGAAAGCCGTCCTTCACCTAGATTTTTGGAAAAACAAAGTTTCTTTACAGTTGCAAACTCCACTCCATACATATATATGGGGAGGTACTAGCTCCAACTCGGTTTTAGAGTGAAAACTGCAGGAACTGCAAACCAGCACTAGGAATCAGACTTAGAAACCGGAGTAAAAGTTTTTCCTGCAACCCGTTCCCTTGGTGCTAGATGAACGAAAGTCACTCCACATGCTCAGTTCTGAGAGATAAGTGTGTGTGAAAGCCGTCCTTCACCTAGCTTGTTGGGAACACAAAGTTTCTTTTCAGGAGAAAATTACACTCCATACATTTATATGGGGAGGTACTAGCTCCAACTCGATTTTACAGTGAAAACTGCAGGAAATTCCAACCGGCACTAAAAAACAGTCTGAGAAAACAGAGTAATAGTTTCTCCTGCAACCCGTTCCCTTGGTGCTAGATGAACGAACGTCTCTCCACATGCTCAGTTCTGAGAGATAAGTGTGTGTGAAAGCCGTCCTTCACCTAGCTTGATGGAACACAATGTTTATTTTACGTTTCTTACCCCACTCCATACATATATATGGGGAGGTAAAAGCTCGAACTCGTTTTTACAGTGAAAACTGCAGGAAATTCGATCCGGCAATAGGAAACAGACCGGGAAACCAGAGTAAAAGTTTCCCCTGCAACCCGTTCCCTTCGTGCTAGATGAACGAACGTCTCTCCACATGCTCAGTTCTCAGAGATAAGTGTGTGTGAAAGCCGTCCTTAACATAGCTTGCTGGGAACACAAAGTTTCTTTTCAGTTGCAAACTCCACTCCATACATATATATGGGGAAGTACTAGCTCCAACACGGTTTTACAGTGAAAACTGTAGGAAATTCGATCCGACACTAGGTAACAGACTGAGAAACCAGAGTAAAAGTTTCTCCTGCAACCCGCTCACTTGGAGCTAGATGAACGAACGTCTCTCCACATGATCAGTTCTGAGAGATAAGTGTGTGTGAAAGCCGTCCTTCAACTAGCTTGTTGGGAACACAATGTTTATTTTCAGTTGCAAACTCCAAACCATACATATATAGGGGGAGGTTCTAGCTCCAACTCGGTTTTACAGTGAAAACTGCAGGAACTTCAAACCGGCATTAGGAAACACACTGTGAACCCAGAGTAAAATTTTTTCTGCAACCCGTTCCCTTGTTGCTAGATGAACGAACGTCTCTCCACATGCTCAGTTCTGAGAGATAAGGGTGTGTGAAAGCCGTCCTTCACCTGGATTTTGGGGAACACAAAGTTTCTTTTCAGTTGCAAACTCCACTCCATATATATATATGGGGAGGTACAAGCTCCAACTCGATTTTACAGTGAAAAGTGCAGGAACTTCAAACGGGCACTTGGAAAGAGACTGAAAAACCGGAGTAAAAGTTTCTCCTGCAACCCGCTCACTTGGTGCTAGATGAACGAACGTCTCTCCACATGCTCAGTTCTGAGAGATAAGTGTGAGTGAAAGCTGTCCTTCACTTAGCTTGTTTGGAACACAATGTTTATTTTACGTTGCAAACCCCACTCCATACATATATACGGGGAGGTAAAAGCTCGAACTCGTTTTTACAGTGAAAACTGTAGGAAATTCGTTCCGACACTAGGAAACAGATTGAGAAACCAGAGTAAAAATTTCTCCTGCATCCAGCTCACTTGGTGCTAGATGAACGAACGTCTCTCCACTTGCTCAGTTCTGAAAGAAAAGTGTGTGTGAAAGCCGTCCTTCAACTAGCTTGTTGGGAACACAACGTTTATTTTCAGTTGCAAACTCCAATCCATACATATATAGGGGGAGGTTCTAGCTCCAACTCGGTTTTACAGTGAAAACTGCAGGAACTTCAAACCGGCATTAGGAAACACACTATGAACCCAGAGTAAAATTTTTCCTGCAACCCGTTCTCTTGTTGCTAAATGAACGAAAGTCTCTACACATGCTCAGTTCTGAGAGATAAGTGTGTGTGAAAGCCGTCCTTCTCCTAGTTTGATGGGAACACAAAGTATCTTTTGAGTGGCAAAATCCACTCCATATATATATATGGGGAAGTAGTAGCTCCATCTCGGTTTTACAGTGAAAACTGTAGGATATTCAAACCGGCACTAAGAAACAGACTGAGAATCCAGAGTAAATGTTTCTCATGCAACCCGTTCCCTTTGTGCTACATGAAGGAAATTCTTTCCACATGCTCAGTTCTGAGTGATATTTGTGTGGGAAAGCCTTACTTCACCTGGCTTGTTGGGA
Organism: Camelus bactrianus; assembly: GCF_048773025.1. NCBI lineage: Eukaryota > Metazoa > Chordata > Mammalia > Artiodactyla > Camelidae > Camelus > Camelus bactrianus. Next base: position 2,060,276 of record NC_133569.1, read on the forward strand.
ACACAAAGTTTCTTATCAGTGGCAAACTGTACTCCATACATATATAAGGGGAGGTACAAGCTCCAACTCGGTTTTACAGTGAAAACCTCAGGAACTTCAAACCGGCACTAAGAAACAGACTGAGAAATCAGAGTAAATGTTTCTCCTGCATCCCGTTCCCTTGGTGCTAGTTGAACGAACTTCTCCCCACAGCTAATTTCTGAGAGATAAGTGTGTGTGAAAGCCGTACTTCACCTAGATTTTTGGGAACACAAAGTTTCTATTCAGGAGCAAATTACACTCCATACATATATATGGGGAGGTACTAGCTCCAACTCGGTTTCACAGTGAAAACCGCAGGAAATTCGATCCGGCACTAGGAAACAGACTGAGAAACCAGAAAAACTTTCTCCTGCAAATCGTTTCCTTGGTGCTAGATGAACGAACGTCTCCCCACATGCTCAGTTCTGAGAGATAAGTGTGTGTGAAAGCCGTCCTTCACCTAGGTTTTTGGGAACACATAGTTTCTTTTCAGTTGCAAACTCCACTCCTTACATATATATGGTGAGGTACAAGCTCCAAATCGGTTTTACAGTGAAAAATGCAGGAAATTCAAACCGGCACTTCGAAACAGACTCAGAAAACAGAGTACTTGTTTCTCCTGCAACCCGTTACCTTGGTGCTAGATGAACGAACGTCTCTCCACATGCTCAGTTCAGAGAGATAAGTGTGAGTGAAAGCCGTCCTTCACCTAGCTTGTTTGGAACACAATGTTTATTTTACGTTGCAAACACCACTCCATACATATATATGGGGAGGTAAAAGCTCGAACTCGTTTTTACAGTGAAAACTGTAGGAAATTCGATCCGACACTAGGTAACAGACTGAGAAACCAGAGTAAAAGTTTCTCCTGCAACCCGCTCACTTGGAGCTAGATGAACGAACGTCTCTCCACATGATCAGTTCTGAGAGATAAGTGTGTGTGAAAGCCGTCCTTCAACTAGCTTGTTGGGAACACAATGTTTATTTTCAGTTGCAAACTCCAAACCATACATATATAGGGGGAGGTTCTAGCTCCAACTCGGTTTTACAGTGAAAACTGCAGGAACTTCAAACCGGCATTAGGAAACACACTGTGAACCCAGAGTAAAATTTTTTCTGCAACCCGTTCCCTTGTTGCTAGATGAACGAACGTCTCTCCACATGCTCAGTTCTGAGAGATAAGGGTGTGTGAAAGCCGTCCTTCACCTGGATTTTGGGGAACACAAAGTTTCTTTTCAGTTGCAAACTCCACTCCATATATATATATGGGGAGGTACAAGCTCCAACTCGATTTTACAGTGAAAAGTGCAGGAACTTCAAACGGGCACTTGGAAAGAGACTGAAAAACCGGAGTAAAAGTTTCTCCTGCAACCCGCTCACTTGGTGCTAGATGAACGAACGTCTCTCCACATGCTCAGTTCTGAGAGATAAGTGTGAGTGAAAGCTGTCCTTCACTTAGCTTGTTTGGAACACAATGTTTATTTTACGTTGCAAACCCCACTCCATACATATATACGGGGAGGTAAAAGCTCGAACTCGTTTTTACAGTGAAAACTGTAGGAAATTCGTTCCGACACTAGGAAACAGATTGAGAAACCAGAGTAAAAATTTCTCCTGCATCCAGCTCACTTGGTGCTAGATGAACGAACGTCTCTCCACTTGCTCAGTTCTGAAAGAAAAGTGTGTGTGAAAGCCGTCCTTCAACTAGCTTGTTGGGAACACAACGTTTATTTTCAGTTGCAAACTCCAATCCATACATATATAGGGGGAGGTTCTAGCTCCAACTCGGTTTTACAGTGAAAACTGCAGGAACTTCAAACCGGCATTAGGAAACACACTATGAACCCAGAGTAAAATTTTTCCTGCAACCCGTTCTCTTGTTGCTAAATGAACGAAAGTCTCTACACATGCTCAGTTCTGAGAGATAAGTGTGTGTGAAAGCCGTCCTTCTCCTAGTTTGATGGGAACACAAAGTATCTTTTGAGTGGCAAAATCCACTCCATATATATATATGGGGAAGTAGTAGCTCCATCTCGGTTTTACAGTGAAAACTGTAGGATATTCAAACCGGCACTAAGAAACAGACTGAGAATCCAGAGTAAATGTTTCTCATGCAACCCGTTCCCTTTGTGCTACATGAAGGAAATTCTTTCCACATGCTCAGTTCTGAGTGATATTTGTGTGGGAAAGCCTTACTTCACCTGGCTTGTTGGGAACACAAAGTTTCTTATCAGTGGCAAACTGTACTCCATACATATATAAGGGGAGGTACAAGCTCCAACTCGGTTTTACAGTGAAAACCTCAGGAACTTCAAACCGGCACTAAGAAACAGACTGAGAAATCAGAGTAAATGTTTCTCCTGCATCCCGTTCCCTTGGTGCTAGTTGAACGAACTTCTCCCCACAGCTAATTTCTGAGAGATAAGTGTGTGTGAAAGCCGTACTTCACCTAGATTTTTGGGAACACAAAGTTTCTATTCAGGAGCATATTACACTCCATACATATATATGGGGAGGTACTAGCTCCAACTCGGTTTCACAGTGAAAACCGCAGGAAATTCGATCCGGCACTAGGAAACAGACTGAGAAACCAGAAAAACTTTCTCCTGCAAATCGTTTCCTTGGTGCTAGATGAACGAACGTCTCCCCACATGCTCAGTTCTGAGAGATAAGTGTGTGTGAAAGCCGTCCTTCACCTAGGTTTTTGGGAACACATAGATTCTTTTCAGTTGCAAACTCCACTCCTTACATATATATGGTGAGGTACAAGCTCCAAATCGGTTTTACAGTGAAAAATGCAGGAAATTCAAACCGGCACTTCGAAACAGACTCAGAAAACAGAGTACTTGTTTCTCCTGCAACCCGTTACCTTGGTGCTAGATGAACGAACGTCTCTCCACATGCTCAGTTCAGAGAGATAAGTGTGAGTGAAAGCCGTCCTTCACCTAGCTTATTTGGAACACAATGTTTATTTTACGTTGCAAACACCACTCCATACATATATATGGGGAGGTAAAAGCTCGAACTCGTTTTTACAGTGAAAACTGTAGGAAATTCGATCCGACACTAGGTAACAGACTGAGAAACCAGAGTAAAAGTTTCTCCTGCAACCCGCTCACTTGGAGCTAGATGAACGAACGTCTCTCCACATGATCAGTTCTGAGAGATAAGTGTGTGTGAAAGCCGTCCTTCAACTAGCTTGTTGGGAACACAATGTTTATTTTCAGTTGCAAACTCCAAACCATATATATATAGGGGGAGGTTCTAGCTCCAACTCGGTTTTACAGTGAAAACTGCAGGAACTTCAAACCGGCATTAGGAAACACACTGTGAACCCAGAGTAAAATTTTTTCTGCAACCCGTTCCCTTGTTGCTAGATGAACGAACGTCTCTCCACATGCTCAGTTCTGAGAGATAAGGGTGTGTGAAAGCCGTCCTTCACCTGGATTTTGGGGAACACAAAGTTTCTTTTCAGTTACAAACTCCACTCCATATATATATATGGGGAGGTACAAGCTCCAACTCGATTTTACAGTGAAAAGTGCAGGAACTTCAAACCGGCACTTGGAAAGAGACTGAAAAACCGGAGTATAAGTTTCTCCTGCAACCCGTTCCCTTTGTGTTAGATGAACAAACTTCTATCCAGATGCTTAGTTCTGAGAGATAAGTGTGTTTGAAAGCCGTCCTTCACCTAGCTTGATGGGAACACAAAGTATCTTTTGAGTGGATAACTCCACTCCATATATATATATGGGGAAGTAAAAGCTCCAACTCCGTTTTACAGTGAAAAATGCAGGAAATTCATACCGGCTCTAGGAAACTGACTGAGAAACGAGAGATATAGTTTCTCCTGCAACCCGTTCCATTTGTGCTAGATGAACGAACGTCTATCCACATGCTCAGTTCTGAGAGCTAAATGTGTGTGAAAGCCGTCCTTCACCTAGATTTTTGGAAAAACAAAGTTTCTTTACAGTTGCAAACTCCACTCCATACATATATATGGGGAGGTACTAGCTCCAACTCGGTTTTAGAGTGAAAACTGCAGGAACTGCAAACCAGCACTAGGAATCAGACTTAGAAACCGGAGTAAAAGTTTTTCCTGCAACCCGTTCCCTTGGTGCTAGATGAACGAAAGTCACTCCACATGCTCAGTTCTGAGAGATAAGTGTGTGTGAAAGCCGTCCTTCACCTAGCTTGTTGGGAACACAAAGTTTCTTTTCAGGAGAAAATTACACTCCATACATTTATATGGGGAGGTACTAGCTCCAACTCGATTTTACAGTGAAAACTGCAGGAAATTCCAACCGGCACTAAAAAACAGTCTGAGAAAACAGAGTAATAGTTTCTCCTGCAACCCGTTCCCTTGGTGCTAGATGAACGAACGTCTCTCCACATGCTCAGTTCTGAGAGATAAGTGTGTGTGAAAGCCGTCCTTCACCTAGCTTGATGGAACACAATGTTTATTTTACGTTTCTTACCCCACTCCATACATATATATGGGGAGGTAAAAGCTCGAACTCGTTTTTACAGTGAAAACTGCAGGAAATTCGATCCGGCAATAGGAAACAGACCGGGAAACCAGAGTAAAAGTTTCCCCTGCAACCCGTTCCCTTCGTGCTAGATGAACGAACGTCTCTCCACATGCTCAGTTCTCAGAGATAAGTGTGTGTGAAAGCCGTCCTTAACATAGCTTGCTGGGAACACAAAGTTTCTTTTCAGTTGCAAACTCCACTCCATACATATATATGGGGAAGTACTAGCTCCAACACGGTTTTACAGTGAAATCTGCAGGAACTTCAAACCGGCACTAGGAAACAGACTGAGAAACCAGAGGAAAAGTTTCTCCTGCAACCCGTTCCCTTTGTGCTAGATGAACGAACGTCTCTTTACATGCTTAGTTCTGAGAGATAAGTGTGTGTGAAAGCCGTCCTTCAACTAGCTTGTTGGGAACACAAAGTATCTTTTCAGTGTCAAACTCCACTCCATATATATATAATGGGAAATAATAGCTCCAACTCGATTTTACAGTGAAAACTGCAGGAAATTCATACTGGCACTAGGAAACAGACTGAGAAAACAGAGTACATGCTTCTCTTGCAACCCGCTACCTTGGTGCTAGATGAACGAACGTCTCTCCACATGCTCAGTTCTGAGAGATAATTGTGAGTGAAAGCCGTCCTTCACCTTGCTTGTTTGGAACACAATGTTTATTTTACGTTGCAAACCCCAATCCATACATATATATGGGGAGGTAAAAGCTCGAACTCGTTTTTACAGTGAAAACTGTAGGAAATTCGATCCGACACTAGGAAACAGACTGAGAAACCAGAGTAAAAGTTTCTCCTGCAACCCGCTCACTTTGAGCTAGATGAACGAACGTCTCTCGACATGATCAGTACTGAGAGACAAGTGTGTGTGAAAGCCGTCCTTCAACCAACTTGTTGGGAACACAATGTGTATTTTCAGTTGTAAACTCCAATCCATACATATATAGGGGGAGGTTCTAGCTCCAACTCGGTTTTACAGTGAAAACTGCAGGAACTTCAAACCGGCATTAGGAAACACACTGTGAACCCAGAGTAAAATTTTTCCTGCAACCCGTTCCCTTGTTGCTAGATGAACGAAAGTCTCTACACATGCTCAGTTCTGAGAGATAAGTGTGTTTGAAAGCCGTCCTTCACCTAGCTTGTTGGGAACACAAAGTTTCTTTTCAGGAGCAAATTACACTCCATACATATATATGGGGATGTACTAGCTCCAACTCGATTTTACAGTGAAAACTGCAGAAAATTCCAACCGGCACTAAGAAACAGTCTGAGAAAACAGAGTAATAGTTTCTCCTGCAACCCGTTCCCTTGGTGCTAGATGAACGAAGGTCTCTCCACATGATCATTTCTGGGAGATAAATGTGTGTGAAAGCCGTCCTTCACCTAACTTGTTGGGAACACAAAGGATCTTTACAGTGGCAAACACCACTCCATTTATATATAATGGAAAGTAATAGGTCCAACCCGGTTTTACTGAGAAAACTGCAGGAAATTCATAACGGCACTAGGAAACAGACTGAGAATCCAGAGTAAAAGTTTCTACTTCATCCCGTTCCCTTTGAGCTGCATGAACGAACGTCTCTCCACAAGCTCACTTCTAAGAGATAAGTGTGTGTGAAAGCCGTACTTCACCTAGATTTTTGGGAACACAAGGTTACTTTTCAGTTGCAAACTCCACTCCATACATATATAGGGGGAGGTTCTAGCTCCAACTCGGTTTTACAGTGAAAACTGCAGGAACTTCAAACCGGCATTAGGAAACACACTGTGAACCCAGAGTAAAATTTTTCCTGCAAACCGTTCCCTTGTTGCTAGATGAACGAAAGTCTCTACACATGCTCAGTTCTGAGAGATAAGTGGGTGTGAAATCCGTCCTTATCCTAGCTTGATGGGAACACAAAGTATCTTTTGAGTGGCAAACTCCACTCCATATATATATATGGGGAAGTAGTAGCTCCATCTCGGTTTTATAGTGAAAAATGCAGGAAATTCATACCGGCTCTAGAAACCTGACTGAGAAAACAGAGAAAAAGTTTCTCCTGCAACCCTTTCCATTTGTGCTATATGAACGAACGTCTATCCACATGCTCATTTCTGAGAGATAAATGTGTGTGAAAGCCGTCTTTCACCTAGATTTTTGGGAACACAAAGTTTCTTTACAGTTGCAAACTCCACTCCATACATATATATGGGGAGGTAATAGATCCAACTCGGTTTACATTGAAAACTGCAGGAACTGCAAACTGGCACTAGGAAACAGACTTAGAAACCAGAGTAAAATTTTCTCCTGCAACCCGTTCCCTTGGTGCTAGATGAAAGAACGTCTCTCCACATGCTCAGTTCTGAGAGATAAGTGTGTGTGAAAGCCGTCCTTATCCTAGCTTGTTGGGAACACAAAGTTTATTTTAAGTTGCAATCTCCACTCCATACTTATATATGGGGAGGTACTAGCTCCAACTCTGTTTTACAGTGAAAACTGCAGGAACTTCAATCCGGCACTAGGAAACAGACTGAGAAACCAGAGTAAAAGTTTCTCCTGCAACCCGTTCCCTTGGTGCTAAATGAACGAACGTCTCTCCACATGCTCAGTTCTGAGAGATAAGTGTGTGTGAAAGCCGTACTTCACCTAGCTTTTTGGGAACACAAAGTTTATTTTAAGTTGCAAACTCCACTCCATACATATATATGGGGAAGTACAAGCTCCAACTCGGATTTACAGTGAAAACTGCAGGAACTACAAACAGGCACTAGGAAACAGACTGAGATACCAGAGTAAAAGTTTCTCCTGCAACCCGTTCCCTTGGTGCTAGATGAAAGAACTTCTCTCCACATGCTCAGTTCTGAGAGATAAATGTGTTTGAAAGCCGTCCTTCACCTAGCTTGTTGGGAACACAAAGTTTCTTTTCAGTTGCAAACTCCACTCCATAAATATATATGGGGAGGTACTAACTACAAATCTGTTTTACAGTGAAAACGGCAGGAACATCAAACCGGAACTAGGAAACAATCTCAGAAACCAGAGTAAAAATTTCTCCTGCCACCCTTTCACTTGGTGCTAGATGAACGAAAGTCTGTCCTCATGCTCAGTTCTGAGATATAAGTGTGTGTGAAGCCATACTTCACCTAGATTTTTGGGAACACAAAGTTTCTTTACAGGAGTAAATTACACTCCATACATATATATGGGGAGGTACCAGCTCCAACTCGATATACAGTGAAAACTGCAGGAAATTACAACCGGCACTAAAAAACAGTCTGAGAAAACAGAGTAATAGTTTCTCCTGCAACCCGTTCCCTTGGTGCTAGATGAACGAAAGTATCTCCACATGCTGAGTTCTGAGAAATAAGTGTGTGTGAAAGCCGTCCTTCACCTAGCTTGTTGGGAACACAAAGTTTCTTTTCAGTGGCAAACTCCACTCCACACATATACATGGGGAGGTAATAGCTCCAACACATTTTTACAGTGAAAACTGCAGGAACTTCAAACCGGAACTAGGAAACAGACTGAGAAACCAGAGTAAATGTTTCCCCTGCAACCCGTTCCATTTGGGCTAGATGAACGAACGTTTCTTCACATGCTCATTTCTGAGAGATAAGTGTGTGTGAAAGCCGTCCTTCACCTGGATTTTGGGGAACACAAAGTTTCTTTTCAGTTGCAAACTCCACTCCATACATATATATGGGGATGTTCTAGCTCCAACTCGGTTTTACAGTGAAAAGTGCAGGAACTTCAAACCGGCACTTGGAAAGAGACTGAGAATCCGGAGTAAAAGTTTCTCCTGCAACCCGTTCCATTTGTGCTAGATGAATAAATGTCTATCCACATGCTCAGTTCTGAGACATAAGTGTGTGTGAAAGCCGTCCTTCACTTAGCTTGTTGGGAACACAAAGTTTCTTTTCAGTGGCAAACCCCACTCCATACATATATATGGCGATGTTCTAGCTCCAACTCGGTTTTACAGTGAAAACTGCAGGAAATTCAAAGCGGCACTAAGAAAAGCCTGAGAAACCAGAGAAAAGTTTCTCCTGCCACCCGTTCCCTTGGTGCTAGATGAACGAACGTCTCTACACTTGCTCAGTTCTGAGAGATAAGTGTGTGTGAAAGCCGTCCTTCACCTAGCTTGTTGGGAACACAATGTTTATTTCAATTGCAAACTCCAATCCATACATATATAGGGGGAGGTTCTAGCTCCAACTCGGTTTTACAGTGAAAACTGCAGGAACTACAAACCGGCACTAGGAAACACGCTGTGAACCCAGAGTAAAAGTTTCCCCTGGAAGCCATTCCCTTGATGCTAGATGAAAGAACGTCTCTCCACATGCTCAATTCTGAGAGATAATTGTGTGTGAATGCCGTCCTTCACCTAGCTTGTTGGGAACACATAGTATCTTTTCAGTGGCAAACTCCATTCCATATATATATATGGGGAGGTAATAGCTCCAACTCGGTTTTACAGTGAAAACTGCAGGAACTTCAAAACGGCAGTAGGGAACAGACTGAGAAACCACAGTAAATGTTTCTCCTGCAACCCGTTCACTTGGAGCTAGATGAACGAAAGTCTCCCAACATGCTCAGATCTGAGAGGTAATTGGATGTTAAAGCCGTCCTTCACCTAGCTTCTTGGGAACACAAAGTTTCTTTTCAGTTGCAAACTCCATTCCATACATATATTTGGGGGTGTACTAGTTCCAACTCGGTTTTACAGTGAAAACTGCAGTAACTTCAAACCGGCACTAGGAAACAGACTGAGAATCCAGAGTAAAAGTTTCCCTGCAACACGTTCCCTTGGTGCTAGATAAACGAAAGTCTCTCCACATGCTCAGTTCTGAGAGATAAGTGTGTGCGAAAGCCGTACTTCACATAGATTTTTGGGAACACAAAGTTTCTATTCAGGAGCAAATTACACTCCATACATATATATGGGGAGGTACTAGCTCCAACTCGGTTTTACAGTGAAAACTGCAGGAAATTCGATCCGGCACTAGGAAACAGACTGAGAAACCAGAAAAAGTTTCTCCTGCAAATCGTTCCCTTTGTGCTAGATGAACGAACGTCTCTCCACATGCTCAGTTCTGAGAGATATGTGTGTGTGAAAGCCGTATTTCACATATCTTGTTGGGAACACAATGTTTATTTTCAGTTGCAAACTCCAATCCATACATATATAGGGGGAGGTTCAAGCTCCAACCGGTTTTACCGTGAAAACTGCAGGAATTTCAAACCGGCACTAGGAAACACACTGTGAACCCAGAGTAAAAGTTTCTCCTGCAACCCGTTCCCTTTTTGCTAGATGAACGAAAGTCTCTCCACATGCTTAGTTCTGAGAAATAAGTGTGTGTGAAAGCCGTCCTTCACCTAGCTTGTTGGGAACACAAAGTTTCTTTTCAGTGGCAAATTCCACTCCACACATATACATGGGGAGGTAATAGCTCCAACACAGTTTTACAGTGAAAACTGCAGGAACTTCAATTCGGAACTAGGAAACAGACTGAGAAACCGGAGTAAATGTTTCTCCTGCAACCCGTTCCATTTGGGCTAGATGAACGAACGTTTCTTCACATGCTCACTTCTGAGAGATATGTGTGTGTGAAAGCCGTCCTTCACCTGGATTTTGGGGAACACAAAGTTTCTTTTCAGTTGCAAACTCCACTCCAAACATATATATGGGGAGGTACAAGCTCCAACTCGATTTTACAGTGAAAAGTGCAGGAACTTCAAACCGGCACTAGGAAAGAGACTGAGAAACCAGAGTAAAAGTTTCTCCTGCAACCCGTTCCCTTTGTGCTAGATGTACAAACATCTATCCACACGCTTAGTTCTGAGAGATAAGTGTGTGTGAAAGCCGTCCTTAACATAGCTTGCTGGGAACACAAAGTTTCTTTTCAGTTGCAAACTCCACTCCATACATATATATGGGGAAGTACTAGCTCCAACACGGTTTTACAGTGAAATCTGCAGGAACTTCAAACCGGCACTAGGAAACAGACTGAGAAACCAGAGGAAAAGTTTCTCCTGCAACCCGTTCCCTTTGTGCTAGATGAACGAACGTCTCTTTACATGCTTAGTTCTGAGAGATAAGTGTGTGTGAAAGCCGTCCTTCAACTAGCTTGTTGGGAACACAAAGTATCTTTTCAGTGTCAAACTCCACTCCATATATATATAATGGGAAATAATAGCTCCAACTCGATTTTACAGTGAAAACTGCAGGAAATTCATACTGGCACTAGGAAACAGACTGAGAAAACACAGAGTACATGCTTCTCTTGCAACCCGCTACCTTGGTGCTAGATGAACGAACGTCTCTCCACATGCTCAGTTCTGAGAGATAATTGTGAGTGAAAGCCGTCCTTCACCTTGCTTGTTTGGAACACAATGTTTATTTTACGTTGCAAACCCCAATCCATACATATATATGGGGAGGTAAAAGCTCGAACTCGTTTTTACAGTGAAAACTGTAGGAAATTCGATCCGACACTAGGAAACAGACTGAGAAACCAGAGTAAAAGTTTCTCCTGCAACCCGCTCACTTTGAGCTAGATGAACGAACGTCTCTCGACATGATCAGTACTGAGAGACAAGTGTGTGTGAAAGCCGTCCTTCAACCAACTTGTTGGGAACACAATGTGTATTTTCAGTTGTAAACTCCAATCCATACATATATAGGGGGAGGTTCTAGCTCCAACTCGGTTTTACAGTGAAAACTGCAGGAACTTCAAACCGGCATTAGGAAACACACTGTGAACCCAGAGTAAAATTTTTCCTGCAACCCGTTCCCTTGTTGCTAGATGAACGAAAGTCTCTACACATGCTCAGTTCTGAGAGATAAGTGTGTTTGAAAGCCGTCCTTCACCTAGCTTGTTGGGAACACAAAGTTTCTTTTCAGGAGCAAATTACACTCCATACATATATATGGGGATGTACTAGCTCCAACTCGATTTTACAGTGAAAACTGCAGAAAATTCCAACCGGCACTAAGAAACAGTCTGAGAAAACAGAGTAATAGTTTCTCCTGCAACCCGTTCCCTTGGTGCTAGATGAACGAAGGTCTCTCCACATGATCATTTCTGGGAGATAAATGTGTGTGAAAGCCGTCCTTCACCTAACTTGTTGGGAACACAAAGGATCTTTACAGTGGCAAACACCACTCCATTTATATATAATGGAAAGTAATAGGTCCAACCCGGTTTTACTGAGAAAACTGCAGGAAATTCATAACGGCACTAGGAAACAGACTGAGAATCCAGAGTAAAAGTTTCTACTTCATCCCGTTCCCTTTGAGCTGCATGAACGAACGTCTCTCCACAAGCTCACTTCTGAGAGATAAGTGTGTGTGAAAGCCGTACTTCACCTAGATTTTTGGGAACACAAGGTTACTTTTCAGTTGCAAACTCCACTCCATACATATATAGGGGGAGGTTCTAGCTCCAACTCGGTTTTACAGTGAAAACTGCAGGAACTTCAAACCGGCATTAGGAAACACACTGTGAACCCAGAGTAAAATTTTTCCTGCAAACCGTTCCCTTGTTGCTAGATGAACGAAAGTCTCTACACATGCTCAGTTCTGAGAGATAAGTGGGTGTGAAATCCGTCCTTATCCTAGCTTGATGGGAACACAAAGTATCTTTTGAGTGGCAAACTCCACTCCATATATATATATGGGGAAGTAGTAGCTCCATCTCGGTTTTATAGTGAAAAATGCAGGAAATTCATACCGGCTCTAGAAACCTGACTGAGAAAACAGAGAAAAAGTTTCTCCTGCAACCCTTTCCATTTGTGCTATATGAACGAACGTCTATCCACATGCTCATTTCTGAGAGATAAATGTGTGTGAAAGCCGTCTTTCACCTAGATTTTTGGGAACACAAAGTTTCTTTACAGTTGCAAACTCCACTCCATACATATATATGGGGAGGTAATAGATCCAACTCGGTTTACATTGAAAACTGCAGGAACTGCAAACTGGCACTAGGAAACAGACTTAGAAACCAGAGTAAAATTTTCTCCTGCAACCCGTTCCCTTGGTGCTAGATGAAAGAACGTCTCTCCACATGCTCAGTTCTGAGAGATAAGTGTGTGTGAAAGCCGTCCTTATCCTAGCTTGTTGGGAACACAAAGTTTATTTTAAGTTGCAATCTCCACTCCATACATATATATGGGGAGGTACTAGCTCCAACTCTGTTTTACAGTGAAAACTGCAGGAACTTCAATCCGGCACTAGGAAACAGACTGAGAAACCAGAGTAAAAGTTTCTCCTGCAACCCGTTCCCTTGGTGCTAAATGAACGAACGTCTCTCCACATGCTCAGTTCTGAGAGATAAGTGTGTGTGAAAGCCGTACTTCACCTAGCTTTTTGGGAACACAAAGTTTATTTTAAGTTGCAAACTCCACTCCATACATATATATGGGGAAGTACAAGCTCCAACTCGGATTTACAGTGAAAACTGCAGGAACTACAAACAGGCACTAGGAAACAGACTGAGATACCAGAGTAAAAGTTTCTCCTGCAACCCGTTCCCTTGGTGCTAGATGAAAGAACTTCTCTCCACATGCTCAGTTCTGAGAGATAAATGTGTTTGAAAGCCGTCCTTCACCTAGCTTGTTGGGAACACAAAGTTTCTTTTCAGTTGCAAACTCCACTCCATAAATATATATGGGGAGGTACTAACTACAAATCTGTTTTACAGTGAAAACGGCAGGAACATCAAACCGGAACTAGGAAACAATCTCAGAAACCAGAGTAAAAATTTCTCCTGCCACCCTTTCACTTGGTGCTAGATGAACGAAAGTCTGTCCTCATGCTCAGTTCTGAGATATAAGTGTGTGTGAAGCCATACTTCACCTAGATTTTTGGGAACACAAAGTTTCTTTACAGGAGTAAATTACACTCCATACATATATATGGGGAGGTACCAGCTCCAACTCGATATACAGTGAAAACTGCAGGAAATTACAACCGGCACTAAAAAACAGTCTGAGAAAACAGAGTAATAGTTTCTCCTGCAACCCGTTCCCTTGGTGCTAGATGAACGAAAGTATCTCCACATGCTGAGTTCTGAGAAATAAGTGTGTGTGAAAGCCGTCCTTCACCTAGCTTGTTGGGAACACAAAGTTTCTTTTCAGTGGCAAACTCCACTCCACACATATACATGGGGAGGTAATAGCTCCAACACATTTTTACAGTGAAAACTGCAGGAACTTCAAACCGGAACTAGGAAACAGACTGAGAAACCAGAGTAAATGTTTCCCCTGCAACCCGTTCCATTTGGGCTAGATGAACGAACGTTTCTTCACATGCTCATTTCTGAGAGATAAGTGTGTGTGAAAGCCGTCCTTCACCTGGATTTTGGGGAACACAAAGTTTCTTTTCAGTTGCAAACTCCACTGCATACATATATATGGGGATGTTCTAGCTCCAACTCGGTTTTACAGTGAAAAGTGCAGGAACTTCAAACCGGCACTTGGAAAGAGACTGAGAATCCGGAGTAAAAGTTTCTCCTGCAACCCGTTCCATTTGTGCTAGATGAATAAATGTCTATCCACATGCTCAGTTCTGAGACATAAGTGTGTGTGAAAGCCGTCCTTCACTTAGCTTGTTGGGAACACAAAGTTTCTTTTCAGTGGCAAACCCCACTCCATACATATATATGGGGATGTTCTAGCTCCAACTCGGTTTTACAGTGAAAACTGCAGGAAATTCAAAGCGGCACTAAGAAAAGCCTGAGAAACCAGAGAAAAGTTTCTCCTGCCACCCGTTCCCTTGGTGCTAGATGAACGAACGTCTCTACACTTGCTCAGTTCTGAGAGATAAGTGTGTGTGAAAGCCGTCCTTCACCTAGCGTGTTGGGAACACAATGTTTATTTCAATTGCAAACTCCAATCCATACATATATAGGGGGAGGTTCTAGCTCCAACTCGGTTTTACAGTGAAAACTGCAGGAACTACAAACCGGCACTAGGAAACACGCTGTGAACCCAGAGTAAAAGTTTCCCCTGGAAGCCATTCCCTTGATGCTAGATGAAAGAACGTCTCTCCACATGCTCAATTCTGAGAGATAATTGTGTGTGAATGCCGTCCTTCACCTAGCTTGTTGGGAACACATAGTATCTTTTCAGTGGCAAACTCCATTCCATATATATATATGGGGAGGTAATAGCTCCAACTCGGTTTTACAGTGAAAACTGCAGGAACTTCAAAACGGCAGTAGGGAACAGACTGAGAAACCACAGTAAATGTTTCTCCTGCAACCCGTTCACTTGGAGCTAGATGAACGAAAGTCTCCCAACATGCTCAGATCTGAGAGGTAATTGGATGTTAAAGCCGTCCTTCACCTAGCTTCTTGGGAACACAAAGTTTCTTTTCAGTTGCAAACTCCATTCCATACATATATTTGGGGGTGTACTAGTTCCAACTCGGTTTTACAGTGAAAACTGCAGTAACTTCAAACCGGCACTAGGAAACAGACTGAGAATCCAGAGTAAAAGTTTCCCTGCAACACGTTCCCTTGGTGCTAGATAAACGAAAGTCTCTCCACATGCTCAGTTCTGAGAGATAAGTGTGTGCGAAAGCCGTACTTCACATAGATTTTTGGGAACACAAAGTTTCTATTCAGGAGCAAATTACACTCCATACATATATATGGGGAGGTACTAGCTCCAACTCGGTTTTACAGTGAAAACTGCAGGAAATTCGATCCGGCACTAGGAAACAGACTGAGAAACCAGAAAAAGTTTCTCCTGCAAATCGTTCCCTTTGTGCTAGATGAACGAACGTCTCTCCACATGCTCAGTTCTGAGAGATATGTGTGTGTGAAAGCCGTATTTCACATATCTTGTTGGGAACACAATGTTTATTTTCAGTTGCAAACTCCAATCCATACATATATAGGGGGAGGTTCAAGCTCCAACCGGTTTTACCGTGAAAACTGCAGGAATTTCAAACCGGCACTAGGAAACACACTGTGAACCCAGAGTAAAAGTTTCTCCTGCAACCCGTTCCCTTTTTGCTAGATGAACGAAAGTCTCTCCACATGCTTAGTTCTGAGAAATAAGTGTGTGTGAAAGCCGTCCTTCACCTAGCTTGTTGGGAACACAAAGTTTCTTTTCAGTGGCAAATTCCACTCCACACATATACATGGGGAGGTAATAGCTCCAACACAGTTTTACAGTGAAAACTGCAGGAACTTCAATTCGGAACTAGGAAACAGACTGAGAAACCGGAGTAAATGTTTCTCCTGCAACCCGTTCCATTTGGGCTAGATGAACGAACGTTTCTTCACATGCTCACTTCTGAGAGATATGTGTGTGTGAAAGCCGTCCTTCACCTGGATTTTGGGGAACACAAAGTTTCTTTTCAGTTGCAAACTCCACTCCAAACATATATATGGGGAGGTACAAGCTCCAACTCGATTTTACAGTGAAAAGTGCAGGAACTTCAAACCGGCACTAGGAAAGAGACTGAGAAACCAGAGTAAAAGTTTCTCCTGCAACCCGTTCCCTTTGTGCTAGATGTACAAACATCTATCCACACGCTTAGTTCTGAGAGATAAGTGTGTGTGAAAGCCGTCCTTAACATAGCTTGCTGGGAACACAAAGTTTCTTTTCAGTTGCAAACTCCACTCCATACATATATATGGGGAAGTACTAGCTCCAACACGGTTTTACAGTGAAATCTGCAGGAACTTCAAACCGGCACTAGGAAACAGACTGAGAAACCAGAGGAAAAGTTTCTCCTGCAACCCGTTCCCTTTGTGCTAGATGTACAAACATCTATCCACACGCTTAGTTCTGAGAGATAAGTGTGTGTGAAAGCCGTCCTTAACATAGCTTGCTGGGAACACAAAGTTTCTTTTCAGTTGCAAACTCCACTCCATACATATATATGGGGAAGTACTAGCTCCAACACGGTTTTACAGTGAAATCTGCAGGAACTTCAAACCGGCACTAGGAAACAGACTGAGAAACCAGAGGAAAAGTTTCTCCTGCAACCCGTTCCCTTTGTGCTAGATGAACGAAAGTCTCTCCACATGCTTAGTTCTGAGAAATAAGTGTGTGTGAAAGCCGTCCTTCAACTAGCTTGTTGGGAACACAAAGTATCTTTTCAGTGTCAAACTCCACTCCATATATATATAATGGGAAATAATAGCTCCAACTCGATTTTACAGTGAAAACTGCAGGAAATTCATACTGGCACTAGGAAACAGACTGAGAAAACAGAGTACATGCTTCTCTTGCAACCCGCTACCTTGGTGCTAGATGAACGAACGTCTCTCCACATGCTCAGTTCTGAGAGATAATTGTGAGTGAAAGCCGTCCTTCACCTTGCTTGTTTGGAACACAATGTTTATTTTACGTTGCAAACCCCAATCCATACATATATATGGGGAGGTAAAAGCTCGAACTCGTTTTTACAGTGAAAACTGTAGGAAATTCGATCCGACACTAGGAAACAGACTGAGAAACCAGAGTAAAAGTTTCTCCTGCAACCCGCTCACTTTGAGCTAGATGAACGAACGTCTCTCGACATGATCAGTACTGAGAGACAAGTGTGTGTGAAAGCCGTCCTTCAACCAACTTGTTGGGAACACAATGTGTGTTTTCAGTTGTAAACTCCAATCCATACATATATAGGGGGAGGTTCTAGCTCCAACTCGGTTTTACAGTGAAAACTGCAGGAACTTCAAACCGGCATTAGGAAACACACTGTGAACCCAGAGTAAAATTTTTCCTGCAACCCGTTCCCTTGTTGCTAGATGAACGAAAGTCTCTACACATGCTCAGTTCTGAGAGATAAGTGTGTTTGAAAGCCGTCCTTCACCTAGCTTGTTGGGAACACAAAGTTTCTTTTCAGGAGCAAATTACACTCCATACATATATATGGGGATGTACTAGCTCCAACTCGATTTTACAGTGAAAACTGCAGAAAATTCCAACCGGCACTAAGAAACAGTCTGAGAAAACAGAGTAATAGTTTCTCCTGCAACCCGTTCCCTTGGTGCTAGATGAACGAAGGTCTCTCCACATGATCATTTCTGGGAGATAAATGTGTGTGAAAGCCGTCCTTCACCTAACTTGTTGGGAACACAAAGGATCTTTACAGTGGCAAACACCACTCCATTTATATATAATGGAAAGTAATAGGTCCAACCCGGTTTTACTGAGAAAACTGCAGGAAATTCATAACGGCACTAGGAAACAGACTGAGAATCCAGAGTAAAAGTTTCTACTTCATCCCGTTCCCTTTGAGCTGCATGAACGAACGTCTCTCCACAAGCTCACTTCTAAGAGATAAGTGTGTGTGAAAGCCGTACTTCACCTAGATTTTTGGGAACACAAGGTTACTTTTCAGTTGCAAACTCCACTCCATACATATATAGGGGGAGGTTCTAGCTCCAACTCGGTTTTACAGTGAAAACTGCAGGAACTTCAAACCGGCATTAGGAAACACACTGTGAACCCAGAGTAAAATTTTTCCTGCAAACCGTTCCCTTGTTGCTAGATGAACGAAAGTCTCTACACATGCTCAGTTCTGAGAGATAAGTGGGTGTGAAATCCGTCCTTATCCTAGCTTGATGGGAACACAAAGTATCTTTTGAGTGGCAAACTCCACTCCATATATATATATGGGGAAGTAGTAGCTCCATCTCGGTTTTATAGTGAAAAATGCAGGAAATTCATACCGGCTCTAGAAACCTGACTGAGAAAACAGAGAAAAAGTTTCTCCTGCAACCCTTTCCATTTGTGCTATATGAACGAACGTCTATCCACATGCTCATTTCTGAGAGATAAATGTGTGTGAAAGCCGTCTTTCACCTAGATTTTTGGGAACACAAAGTTTCTTTACAGTTGCAAACTCCACTCCATACATATATATGGGGAGGTAATAGATCCAACTCGGTTTACATTGAAAACTGCAGGAACTGCAAACTGGCACTAGGAAACAGACTTAGAAACCAGAGTAAAATTTTCTCCTGCAACCCGTTCCCTTGGTGCTAGATGAAAGAACGTCTCTCCACATGCTCAGTTCTGAGAGATAAGTGTGTGTGAAAGCCGTCCTTATCCTAGCTTGTTGGGAACACAAAGTTTATTTTAAGTTGCAATCTCCACTCCATACATATATATGGGGAGGTACTAGCTCCAACTCTGTTTTACAGTGAAAACTGCAGGAACTTCAATCCGGCACTAGGAAACAGACTGAGAAACCAGAGTAAAAGTTTCTCCTGCAACCCGTTCCCTTGGTGCTAAATGAACGAACGTCTCTCCACATGCTCAGTTCTGAGAGATAAGTGTGTGTGAAAGCCGTACTTCACCTAGCTTTTTGGGAACACAAAGTTTATTTTAAGTTGCAAACTCCACTCCATACATATATATGGGGAAGTACAAGCTCCAACTCGGATTTACAGTGAAAACTGCAGGAACTACAAACAGGCACTAGGAAACAGACTGAGATACCAGAGTAAAAGTTTCTCCTGCAACCCGTTCCCTTGGTGCTAGATGAAAGAACTTCTCTCCACATGCTCAGTTCTGAGAGATAAATGTGTTTGAAAGCCGTCCTTCACCTAGCTTCTTGGGAACACAAAGTTTCTTTTCAGTTGCAAACTCCACTCCATAAATATATATGGGGAGGTACTAACTACAAATCTGTTTTACAGTGAAAACGGCAGGAACATCAAACCGGAACTAGGAAACAATCTCAGAAACCAGAGTAAAAATTTCTCCTGCCACCCTTTCACTTGGTGCTAGATGAACGAAAGTCTGTCCTCATGCTCAGTTCTGAGATATAAGTGTGTGTGAAGCCATACTTCACCTAGATTTTTGGGAACACAAAGTTTCTTTACAGGAGTAAATTACACTCCATACATATATATGGGGAGGTACCAGCTCCAACTCGATATACAGTGAAAACTGCAGGAAATTACAACCGGCACTAAAAAACAGTCTGAGAAAACAGAGTAATAGTTTCTCCTGCAACCCGTTCCCTTGGTGCTAGATGAACGAAAGTATCTCCACATGCTGAGTTCTGAGAAATAAGTGTGTGTGAAAGCCGTCCTTCACCTAGCTTGTTGGGAACACAAAGTTTCTTTTCAGTGGCAAACTCCACTCCACACATATACATGGGGAGGTAATAGCTCCAACACATTTTTACAGTGAAAACTGCAGGAACTTCAAACCGGAACTAGGAAACAGACTGAGAAACCAGAGTAAATGTTTCCCCTGCAACCCGTTCCATTTGGGCTAGATGAACGAACGTTTCTTCACATGCTCATTTCTGAGAGATAAGTGTGTGTGAAAGCCGTCCTTCACCTGGATTTTGGGGAACACAAAGTTTCTTTTCAGTTGCAAACTCCACTCCATACATATATATGGGGATGTTCTAGCTCCAACTCGGTTTTACAGTGAAAAGTGCAGGAACTTCAAACCGGCACTTGGAAAGAGACTGAGAATCCGGAGTAAAAGTTTCTCCTGCAACCCGTTCCATTTGTGCTAGATGAATAAATGTCTATCCACATGCTCAGTTCTGAGACATAAGTGTGTGTGAAAGCCGTCCTTCACTTAGCTTGTTGGGAACACAAAGTTTCTTTTCAGTGGCAAACCCCACTCCATACATATATATGGGGATGTTCTAGCTCCAACTCGGTTTTACAGTGAAAACTGCAGGAAATTCAAAGCGGCACTAAGAAAAGCCTGAGAAACCAGAGAAAAGTTTTCCTGCCACCCGTTCCCTTGGTGCTAGATGAACGAACGTCTCTACACTTGCTCAGTTCTGAGAGATAAGTGTGTGTGAAAGCCGTCCTTCACCTAGCTTGTTGGGAACACAATGTTTATTTCAATTGCAAACTCCAATCCATACATATATAGGGGGAGGTTCTAGCTCCAACTCGGTTTTACAGTGAAAACTGCAGGAACTACAAACCGGCACTAGGAAACACGCTGTGAACCCAGAGTAAAAGTTTCCCCTGGAAGCCATTCCCTTGATGCTAGATGAAAGAACGTCTCTCCACATGCTCAATTCTGAGAGATAATTGTGTGTGAATGCCGTCCTTCACCTAGCTTGTTGGGAACACATAGTATCTTTTCAGTGGCAAACTCCATTCCATATATATATATGGGGAGGTAATAGCTCCAACTCGGTTTTACAGTGAAAACTGCAGGAACTTCAAAACGGCAGTAGGGAACAGACTGAGAAACCACAGTAAATGTTTCTCCTGCAACCCGTTCACTTGGAGCTAGATGAACGAAAGTCTCCCAACATGCTCAGATCTGAGAGGTAATTGGATGTTAAAGCCGTCCTTCACCTAGCTTCTTGGGAACACAAAGTTTCTTTTCAGTTGCAAACTCCATTCCATACATATATTTGGGGGTGTACTAGTTCCAACTCGGTTTTACAGTGAAAACTGCAGTAACTTCAAACCGGCACTAGGAAACAGACTGAGAATCCAGAGTAAAAGTTTCCCTGCAACACGTTCCCTTGGTGCTAGATAAACGAAAGTCTCTCCACATGCTCAGTTCTGAGAGATAAGTGTGTGCGAAAGCCGTACTTCACATAGATTTTTGGGAACACAAAGTTTCTATTCAGGAGCAAATTACACTCCATACATATATATGGGGAGGTACTAGCTCCAACTCGGTTTTACAGTGAAAACTGCAGGAAATTCGATCCGGCACTAGGAAACAGACTGAGAAACCAGAAAAAGTTTCTCCTGCAAATCGTTCCCTTTGTGCTAGATGAACGAACGTCTCTCCACATGCTCAGTTCTGAGAGATATGTGTGTGTGAAAGCCGTATTTCACATATCTTGTTGGGAACACAATGTTTATTTTCAGTTGCAAACTCCAATCCATACATATATAGGGGGAGGTTCAAGCTCCAACCGGTTTTACCGTGAAAACTGCAGGAATTTCAAACCGGCACTAGGAAACACACTGTGAACCCAGAGTAAAAGTTTCTCCTGCAACCCGTTCCCTTTTTGCTAGATGAACGAAAGTCTCTCCACATGCTTAGTTCTGAGAAATAAGTGTGTGTGAAAGCCGTCCTTCACCTAGCTTGTTGGGAACACAAAGTTTCTTTTCAGTGGCAAATTCCACTCCACACATATACATGGGGAGGTAATAGCTCCAACACAGTTTTACAGTGAAAACTGCAGGAACTTCAATTCGGAACTAGGAAACAGACTGAGAAACCGGAGTAAATGTTTCTCCTGCAACCCGTTCCATTTGGGCTAGATGAACGAACGTTTCTTCACATGCTCACTTCTGAGAGATATGTGTGTGTGAAAGCCGTCCTTCACCTGGATTTTGGGGAACACAAAGTTTCTTTTCAGTTGCAAACTCCACTCCAAACATATATATGGGGAGGTACAAGCTCCAACTCGATTTTACAGTGAAAAGTGCAGGAACTTCAAACCGGCACTAGGAAAGAGACTGAGAAACCAGAGTAAAAGTTTCTCCTGCAACCCGTTCCCTTTGTGCTAGATGTACAAACATCTATCCACACGCTTAGTTCTGAGAGATAAGTGTGTGTGAAAGCCGTCCTTCACTTAGCTTGTTGGGAACACAAAGATTCTTTTCAGTTGCAAACTCCACTCCATACATATATATGGGGAAGTACTAGCTTCAACTCGGTTTTACAGTGAAAACTGCAGGTACTTCACACCGGCCCTAGGAAACAGACTGAGAAACAAGAGTAAATGTTTCTCATGCAACCAGTTCCCTTTGTGCTACATGAACGAACTTTTTTCCACATGCTAAGTTCTGAGAGATAAGTGTGTGTGAAAGCCGTACTTCACCTTGCTTGTTGGGAATACAAAGTTTCTTTTTAGTGGCAAAATGCACTCCATACATATATAAGGGTAGGTTCTAGCTCCAACTCGGTTTTACAGTGAAAACTGCAGGAAATTCAAACCGGCACTAGGAAACAGACTGAGAAACCAGAGTAAAAGTTTCTCCTGCAACCCGTTCCCTTGGTGCTAGATGAACGAACGTCTCTCCCCATGTTCAGTTCTGAGAGTTATGTGTGTGTGAAAGCCGTCTTTCACCTAGCTTGTTGGGAACACAATGTTTATTTTCAGTTGCAAACTCCAATCCATACATGTATAGGTGGAGGATCAAGCTCCAACTCGGTTTTACCGTGAAAACTGCAGGAACTTCAAAACGGCACCAGGAAACACACTGTGAACCCAGAGTAAAAGTTTCTCCTGCAACACGTTCCCTTGTTGCTAGATGAACGAAAGTCTCTCCACATGCTCAGTTCTGAGAAATAAGTGTGTGTGAAAGCCGTCCTTCACCTAGCTTGTTGTGAACACAAAGTTTCTTTTCAGTGGCAAACTCCACTCCACACATATACATTGGGAGGTAATAGCTCCAACACAGTTTTACAGTGAAAACTGCAGGAACTTCAAACCGGAACTAGGAAACAGACTGAGAAACCAGAGAAAATGTTTCTCCTGCAACCCGTTCCATTTGGGCTAGATGAACGAAAGTTTCTTCACATGCTGGTTTCTGAGAGATAAGTGTGTGTGAAAGCCGTCCTTCACCTGGATTTTGGGGAACACAAAGGTTCTTTTCAGTTGCAAACTCCACTCCATACATATATATGGGGAGGTACAAGCTCCAACTCGATTTTACAGTGAAAAGTGCAGGAACTTCAAACCGGCACTAGGAAAGAGACTGAGAAACCGGAGTAAAAGTTTCTCCTGCAACCCGTTCCCTTTGTGCTAGATGAACAAACGTCTATCCACATGCTTAGTTCTGAGAGATAATTGTGTGTGAAAGCCGTCATTCACATAGCTTGTTGGGAACACAAAGATTCTTTTCAGTGGCAAACTCCACTCCATACATATATATGGGGAGGTACTAGCTCCAACACGGTTTTACAGTGAAAACTGCAGGAACTTCACACCGGCCCTAGGAAACAGACTGAGAAACCAGAGTAAAAGATTCTCATGCAACCCGTTCCCTTTGAGCTACATGAAAGAACTTCTTTCCACATGCTCTGTTCTGAGAGATATGTGTGTCTGAAAGCCGTACTTCACCTTGCTTGTTGGGAACACAAAGTTTCTTTTCAGTGGCAAACTGCACGCCATACATATATAAGGGGAGGTACTAGCTCCAACTCGGTTTTTCAGTGAAAACTGCAGGAAATTCAAACCAGCACTAGGAAACAGACTGAGAAGCCAGAGTAAAAGTTTCTCCTGCAACCCGTTCCATTGGTGCTAGATGAACGAACGTCTCTCAACATGCTCAGGTCTGAGAGATAATTGTGCGTGAAAGCCGTAATACACCTAGCTTGTTGGGAACAAAATGTTTATTTTCAGTTGCAAATTCCAATGCATATTTATATAGGGGGAAGTTCTAGCTCCAACTCACTTTTACAGTGAAAACTGCAGGAATTTCAAACCGGCACTAGGAAACACAATGTGAACCCAGAGTAAAATTTTCTCCTGCAACCCATTCCCCTGTTGGTAGATGAACGAAAGCCTCTCCACATGCTCAGTTCTGAGAGATAAGTGTGTGTGAAAACCGTCCTTCACCATGCTTGATGGGATCAGCAAGTTTTTTTCAGTTGCAAACCCCACTCCATACATATATATGGGGAGCTACTAGCTCCAACACGGTTTTACAGTGAAAACTGCAGGAACTTCAAACCGGCACTAGGAAACAGCCTGAGCAACCAGAGTAAAAGTTTCTCCTGCAACCCTTTCCCTTTGTGCTAGATGAACGAACTTCTCTCCACATGCTCAAATCTGAGAGATAAGTGTGTGTGAAAGCCGTCCTTCACCTAGATTTTTGGGAACACAAAGTTCCTTTACAATTGCAAAATCCACTCCATACATATATATGGTGAGGTACTAGCTCCAACTCGGTTTTACAGTGAAAACTGCAGGAACTGCAAACCGGCACTAGGAAACAGTCTGAGAAATCAGATTCAGAGTTTCTCCTGCAAATCTTTCCCTTGGTGCTAGATGAACGAACGTCTCTCCACATGCTCAGTTCTGAGAGATAAGTGTGTGTGAAAGCCGTCCTTCACCCAGCTTGTTGGAACACAAAGTTTCTTTTCAGTTGCAAACTACACTCCATACATATATATGGGGAGGTAAAAGCTCGAACTATTTTTTACAGTGAAAACTGCAGGAAAATCGATCCGCCACTAGGAAACAGAATGAGAAACCAGAGCAAAAGTTTCTCGTGCAACCCGTTCCCTTGGAGCTAGATGAACGTTCTTCTCTCCACATGCACAGTTCTGAGAGATATGTGTGTGTGAAACCCGCCCTTCATATAGCTTGTTGGGAACAAAATGTTTATTTTCTGTTGCAAACTCCAATCCATACTTATATAGGGGGAGATTCTAGCTCCAACTCGGTTTTACAGTGAAAACTGCAGGAACTTCAAACCGGCACTATGGAACACACTGTTAACCCAGAGTAAAAGTTTCTCCTGCAAACATTTCCCTTTGTGCTAGATGAACGAACGTCTCTCCACATGCTCAGTTCTGAGAGATAAGTGTGTGTGAAAGCCGTCCTTCAACTAGCTTGATGGGAACACAAATTATCTTTTGAGTGGCAAATTCCACTCCATATATATATATGGGGAAGGAATAGCTCCAACTCGGTTTTACAGTGAAAACTGCAGGAAATTCATACCGGCTCTAGGAAACGGACTGAGAAACGAGAGAAATAGTTTCTCCTGCAACCCGTTCCCTTGGTGCTAGATGAACGAAGTCTATCCACATACTCAGTTCTGAGAGAAAATTGTGTGTGAAAGCCGTCCTTCACCTAGCTTGTTGGGAACACAAAATTTCTTTTCAGGAGTAAATTACACTCCATAAATATATATGGGTAGGTACTAGCTCCAACTCGATTTTACAGTGAAAACTGCAGGAAATTCCAACCGGCACTAAGAAACAGTCTGAGAAAACTGAGTAATAATTTCTCCTGCAAACCGTTCCCTTGGTGCTAGATGAACGAAGTCTATCCACATACTCAGTTCTGAGAGAAAATTGTGTGGGAAAGCCGTACTTCACCTGGCTTGTTGGGAACACAAAGTTTCTTTTCAGTGGCAAACTGTACTCCATACATATATAAGGGGAGGTACAAGCTCCAACTCGGTTTTACAGTGAAAACCTCAGGAACTTCAAACCGGCACTAAGAAACAGACTGAGAAATCAGAGTAAATGTTTCTACTGCATCCCGTTCCCTTGGTGCTAGTTGAACGAATTTCTCCCCACAGCTAATTTCTGAGAGATAAGTGTGTGTGAAAGCCGTACTTCACCTAGATTTTTGGGAACACAAAGATCTATTCAGGAGCAAATTACACTCCATACATATATATGGGGAGGTACTAGCTCCAACTCGGTTTCACAGTGAAAACTGCAGGAAATTCGATCCGGCACTAGGAAACAGACTGAGAAACCAGAAAAACTTTCTCCTGCAAATCGTTTCCTTGATGCTAGATGAACGAACGTCTCCCCACATGCTCAGTTCTGAGAGATAAGTGTGTGTGAAAGCCGTCCTTCACCTAGGTTTTTGGGAACACATAGTTTCTTTTCAGTTGCAAACTCCACTCCTTACATATATATGGTGAGGTACAAGCTCCAAATCGGTTTTACAGTGAAAAATGCAGGAAATTCAAACCGGCACTTCGAAACAGACTCAGAAAACAGAGTACTTGTTTCTCCTGCAACCCGTTACCTTGGTGCTAGATGAACGAACGTCTCTCCACATGCTCAGTTCAGAGAGATAAGTGTGAGTGAAAGCCGTCCTTCACCTAGCTTGTTTGGAACACAATGTTTATTTTACTTTGCAAACCCCACTAAATATATATATATGGGGAGGTAAAAGCTCGAACTCGTCTTTACAGTGAAAACTGTAGGAAATTCGATCCGACACTAGGTAACAGACTGAGAAACCAGAGTAAAAGTTTCTCCTGCAACCCGCTCACTTGCAGCTAGATGAACGAACGTCTCTCCACATGATCAGTTCTGAGAGATAAGTGTGTGTGAAAGCCGTCCTTCAACTAGCTTGTTGGGAACACAATGTTTATTTTCAGTTGCAAACTCCAAACCATACATATATAGGGGGAGGTTCTAGCTCCAACTCGGTTTTACAGTGATAACTGCAGGAACTTCAAACCGGCATTAGGAAACACACTGTGAACCCAGAGTAAAATTTTTTCTGCAACCCGTTCCCTTGTTGCTAGATGAACGAACGTCTCTCCACATGCTCAGTTCTGAGAGATAAGGGTGTGTGAAAGCCGTCCTTCACCTGGATTTTGGTTAACACAAAGTTTCTTTTCAGTTGCAAACTCCACTCCATATATATATATGGGGAGGTACAAGCTCCAACTCGATTTTACAGTGAAAAGTGCAGGAACTTCAAACCGGCACTTGGAAAGAGACTGAGAAACCGGAGTAAATGTTTCTCCTGCAACCCGTTCCCTTTGTGTTAGATGAACAAACTTCTATCCAGATGCTTAGTTCTGAGAGATAATTGTGTTTGAAAGCCGTCCTTCACCTAGCTTGAT
The DNA here is from genome assembly GCF_048773025.1 of Camelus bactrianus. NCBI lineage: Eukaryota > Metazoa > Chordata > Mammalia > Artiodactyla > Camelidae > Camelus > Camelus bactrianus. The sequence continues at coordinate 2,087,359 of NC_133569.1, forward strand.
GGGAACACAAAGTATCTTTTGAGTGGCTAACTCCACTCCATATATATATATGGGGAAGTAAAAGCTCCAACTCCGTTTTACAGTGAAAAATGCAGGAAATTCATACCGGCTCTAGGAAACTGACTGAGAAACGAGAGATATAGTTTCTCCTGCAACCAGTTCCATTTGTGCTAGATGAACGAACGTCTATCCACATGCTCAGTTCTGAGAGATAAATTTGTGTGAAAGCCTTCCTTCACCTAGATTTTTGGGAAAACAAAGTTTCTTTACAGTTGCAAACTCCACTCCATACATATATATGGGGAGGTACTAGCTCCAACTCGGTTTTAGAGTGAAAACTGCAGGAACTGCAAACCGGCACTAGGAAAAAGACTTAGAAACCAGAGTAAAAGTTTTTCCTGCAACCCGTTCCCTTGGTGCTAGATGAACAAAAGTCTCTCCACATGCTCAGTTCTGAGAGATAAGTGTGTGTGAAAGCCGTCCTTCACCTAGCTTGATGGAACACAATGTTTATTTTACGTTTCAAACCCCACTCCATACATATATATGGGGAGGTAAAAACTCGAACTCGTTTTTACAGTGAAAACTGCAGGAAATTCGATCCGGCAATAGGAAACAGACTGGGAAACCAGAGTAAAAGTTTCCCCTGCAACCCGTTCCCTTCGTGCTAGATGAACGAACGTCTCTCCACATGCTCAGTTCTCAGAGATAAGTGTGTGTGAAAGCCGTCCTTCACCTAGCTTGCTGGGAACACAAAGTTTCTTTTCAGTTGCAAACTCCACTCCATACATATATATGGGGAGGTACTAGCTCCAACACGGTTTTACAGTGAAATCTGCAGGAACTTCAAACCGGCACTAGGAAACAGACTGAGAAACCAGAGTACAAGTTTCTCCTGCAACCCGTTCCCTTTGTGCTAGATGAACGAACGCCTCTTCACATGCTTAATTCTGAGAGATAAGTGTGTGTGAAAGCCGTACTTCAAGTAGCTTGTTGGGAACACAAAGTATCTTTTCAGTGTCAAACTCCACTCCATATATATATAATGGGAAGTAATAGCTCCAACTCGATTTTACAGTGAAAACTGCAGGAAATTCATACTGGCACTAGGAAACAGACTGAGAAAACAGAGTACATGCTTCTCCTGCAACCCGTTACCTTGGTGCTAGATGAACGAACGTCTCTCCACATGCTCAGTTCTGAGAGATAAGTGTGAGTGAAAAGCCGTCCTTCACCTAGCTTGTTTGGAACACAATGTTTATTTTACGTTGCAAACCCCACTCCATACATATATATGGGGAGGTAAAAGCTCGAACTCGTTTTTACAGTGAAAACTGTAGGAAATTCGATCCGACTCTGGGAAACAGACTGAGAAACCAGAGTAAAAGTTTCTCCTGCAACCCGCTCACTTTGAGCTAAATGAACGAACGTCTCTCAACATGATCAGTTCTGAGAGACAAGTGTGTGTGAAAGCCGTCCTTCAACCAACTTGTTGGGAACACAATGTTTATTTTCAGTTGCAAACTCCAATCCATACATATATAGGGGGAGGTTCTAGCTCCAACTCGGTTTTACAGTGAAAACTGCAGGAACTTCAAACCGGCATTAGGAAACACACTGTGAACCCAGAGTAAAATTTTTCCTGCAACCCGTTCCCTTGTTGCTAGTTGAACGAAAGTCTCTACACATGCTCAGTTCTGAGAGATAAGTGTGTGTGAAAGCCGTCCTTCACCTAGCTTGTTGGGAACACAAAGTTTCTTTTCAGGAGCAAATTACACTCCATACATATATATGGGGATGTACTAGCTCCAACTCGATTTTACAGTGAAAACTGCAGGAAATTCCAACCGGCACTAAGAAACAGTCTGAGAAAACAGAGTAATAGTTTCTCCTGCAACCCGTTCCCTTGGTGCTAGATGAACGAACGTCTCTCCACATGATCATTTCTGGGAGATAAGTGTGTGTGAAAGCCGTCCTTCACCTAGCTTGTTGGGAACACAAAGTATCTTTACAGTGGCAAACACCACTCCATTTATATATAATGGGAAGTAATAAGTCCAACCCGGTTTTACTGAGAAAACTGCAGGAAATTCATAACGGCACTAGGAAACAGACTGAGAATCCAGAGTAAAAGTTTCTACTTCATCCCGTTCCCTTTGAGCTGAATGAACGAACGTCTCTCCACAAGCTCACTTCTGAGAGATAAGTGTGTGTGAAAGCCGTACTTCACCTAGATTTTTGGGAACACAAGGTTTCTTTTCAGTGGCAAACTTCACTCCATACATATATATGGGGAGGTATAAGCTCAAACTCGATTTTACAGTGAAAACTGAAGGAACTTCAAAACGGCACTAAGAAACAGACTGAGAATCCAGAGTAAAAGTTTCCCCTGATACCGGTTCCCTTGGTGGAAGGTGAACGAACGTCTCTCCACATGCTCAGTTCGGAGATATAAGTGTGTGTGAAAGCCGTCTTTCACCTAGCTTGTTGGGAACACAAAGTTTCTTTTCAGTTGCAATCTCCACTCCATACATATATATGGGGAGGTACTAGCTCCAACTCGGTTTTACAGTGAAAACTGCAGGAACTTCAAACCGGCACTAGGAAACAGACTGAGAAAACAGAGTACATGCTTCTCCTGCAACCCGTTACCTTGGTGCTAGATGAACGAACGTCTCTCCACATGCTCAGTTCTGAGAGATAAGTGTGAGTGAAAGCCGTCCTTCACCTAGCTTGTTTGGAACACAATGTTTATTTTACGTTGCAAACCCCACTCCATACATATATATGGGGAGGTAAAAGCTCGAACTCGTTTTTACAGTGAAAACTGTAGGAAATTTGATCCGACACTGGGAAACAGACTGAGAAACCAGAGTAAAAGTTTCTTCTGCAACCCGCTCACTTTGAGCTAGATGAACGAACGTCTCTCGACATGATCAGTTCTGAGAGACAAGTGTGTGTGAAAGCCGTACTTCAACCAACTTGTTGGGAACACAATGTTTATTTTCAGTTGCAAACTCCAATCCATACATATATAGGGGGAGGTTCTAGCTCCAACTCGGTTTTACAGTGAAAACTGCAGGAACTTCAAACCGGCATTAGGAAACACACTGTGAACCCAGAGTAAAATTTTTCCTGCAACCCGTTCCCTTGTTGCTAGATGAACGAAAGTCTCTACACATGCTCAGTTCTGAGAGATAAGTGTGTGTGAAAGCCGTCCTTCACCTAGCTTGTTGGGAACACAATGTTTCTTTTCAGGAGCAAATTACACTCCATACATATATATGGGGATGTACTAGCTCCAACTCGATTTTACAGTGAAAACTGCAGGAAATTCCAACCGGCACTAAGAAACAGTCTGAGAAAACAGAGTAATAGTTTCTCCTGCAACCCGTTCCCTTGGTGCTAGATGAACGAACGTCTCTCCATATGATCATTTCTGGGAGATAAGTGTGTGTGAAAGCCGTCCTTCACCTAGCTTGTTGGGAACACAAAGTATCTTTACAGTGGCAAACACCACTCCATTTATATATAATGGGAAGTAACAGGTCCAACCCGGTTTTACTGAGAAAACTGCAGGAAATTCATAACGGCACTAGGAAACAGACTGAGAATCCAGAGTAAAAGTTTCTACTTCATCCCGTTCCCTTTGAGCTGAATGAACGAACGTCTCTCCACAAGCTCACTTCTGAGAGATAAGTGTGTGTGAAAGCCGTACTTCACCTAGATTTTTGGGAACACAAGGTTTCTTTTCAGTTGCAAACTCCACTCCATACATATATATGGGGAGGTATAAGCTCAAACTCGATTTTACAGTGAAAACTGAAGGAACTTCAAACCGGCACTAGGAAACAGACTGAGAATCCAGAGTAAAAGTTTCCCCTGATACCGGTTCCCTTGGTGGAAGGTGAACGAACGTCTCTCCACATGCTCAGTTCGGAGATATAAGTGTGTGTGAAAGCCGTCTTTCACCTAGCTTGTTGGGAACACAAAGTTTCTTTTCAGTTGCAATCTCCACTCCATACATATATATGGGGAGGTACTAGCTCCAACTCGGTTTTACAGTGAAAACTGCAGGAACTTCAAACCGGCACTAGGAAACAGACTGAGAAAACAGAGTACATGCTTCTCCTGCAACCAGTTACCTTGGTGCTAGATGAACGAACGTCTCTCCACATGCTCAGGTCTGAGAGATAAGTGTGAGTGAAAACCGTCCTTCACCTAGCTTGTTTGGAACACAATGTTTATTTTACGTTGCAAACCCCACTCCATACATATATATGGGGAGGTAAAAGCTCGAACACGTTTTTACAGTGAAAACTGTAGGAAATTCGATCCGACACTAGGAAACAGATTGAGAAACCAGAGTAAAAGTTTCTCCTTCAACCCGCTCAATTGGAGCTAGATGAACGAACGTCTCTCGACATGATCAGTTCTGTGAGACAAGTGTGTGTGAAAGCCGTCCTTCAACTAGCTTGTTGGGAACACAATGTTTATTTTCAGTTGAAACTCCAATCCATACATATATAGGGGGAGGTTCTAGCTCCAACTCGGTTTTACAGTGAAAACTGCAGGAACTTCAAACCGGCATTAGGAAACACACTGTGAACCCAGAGTAAAATTTTTCCTACATCCCGTTCCCTTGTTGCTAGATGAACGAAAGTCTCTACACATGCTCAGTTCTGAGAGATAAGTGGGTGTGAAAGCCGTCCTTCTCCTAGCTTGATTGGAACACAAAGTATCTTTTGAGTGGCAAACTCCACTCCATATATATATATGGGGAAGTAGTAGCTCCATTTCGGTTTTACAGTGAAAAATGCAGGAAATTCATACCGGCTCTAGAAACCTGATGAGAAAACAGAGAAAAAGTTTCTCCTGCAACCCTTTCCCTTTGTGCTACATGAACGAACGTCTCTCCACATGCTCAGTACTGAGAGATATGTGTGTGTGAAAGCCGTCCTTCACCTAGATTTTTGGGAACACAAAGTTTCTTTACAGTTGCAAATTCCACTCCATACATATATATGGGGAGGTAATAGCTCCAACTCGGTTTACAGTGAAAACTGCAGGAACTGCAAAATGGCACTAGGAAACAGACTTAGAAACCAGAGTAAAATTTTCTCCTGCATCCCGTTCCCTTGGTGCTAGATGAAAGAACGTCTCTCCACATGCTCAGTTCTGAGAGATAACTGTGTGTGAAAGCCGTCCTTATCCTAGCTTGTTGGGAACACAAAGTTTATTTTCAGTTGCAATCTCCACTCCATACATATATATGGGGAGGTACTAGCTCCAACTCTGTTTTACAGTGAAAACTGCAGGAACTTCAATCCGGCACTAGGAAACAGACTGAGAAACCTGAGTAAAAGTTTCTCCTGCAACCCGTTCCCTTGGTGCTAAATGAACGAACGTCTCTCCACATGCTCATTTCTGAGAGATAAGTGTGTGTGAAAGCCGTCCTTCACCTAGCTTGTTGGGAACACAAAGTTTATTATAAGTTGCAAAATCCACTCCATACATATATATGGGGAAGTACAAGCTCCAACTCGGATTTACAGTGAAAACTGCAGGAACTACAAACAGGCACTAGGAAACAGACTGAGATACCAGAGTAAAAGTTTCTCCTGCAACCCGTTCCCTTGGTGCTAGATGAAAGAACTTCTCTCCACATGCTCAGTTCTGAGAGATAAATGGGTTTGAAAGCCGTCCTTCACCTAGCTTGTTGGGAACACAAAGTTTCTTTTCAGTTGCAAACTCCACTCCATACATATATATGAGGAGGTACTAACTACAAATCTGTTTTACAGTGAAAACGGCAGGAACATCAAACCGGAACTAGGAAACAATCTCAGAAACCAGAGTAAAAATTTCTCCTGCCACCCTTTAACTTGGTGCTAGATGAACGAACGTCTGTCCACATGCTCAGTTCTGAGAGATAAGTGTGTGTGAAGCCATACTTCACCTAGATTTTTGGGAACACAAAGTTTCTTTACAGGAGTAAATTACACTCCATACATATATATGGGGCGGTACCAGCTCCAACACGATATACAGTGAAAACTGCAGGAAATTACAACCGGCACTAAAAAACAGTCTGAGAAAACAGAGTAATAGTTTCTCCTGCAACCCGTTCCCTTGGTGCTAGATGAACGAACGTCTCTCCACATGCTCAGTTCTGATAGATAAGTGTGTGTGAAAGCCGTCCTTCACCTAGCTTGATGGAACACAATTTTTATTTTACAATGCATACCCCACTCCATACATATATATGGGGAGGTAAAAGCTCGAAATCGTTTTTACAGTGAAAACTTCAGGAAATTCGATCCGGCAATAGGAAACAGATTGAGAAATCAGAGTAAAAGTTTCTCCTGCAACCCGTTCCCATTGTGCTAGATGAATGAACGTCTCTTCACATGCTTAGTTCTGAGAGATAAGTGTGTGTGAAAGCCGTCCTTCAACTAGCTTGTTGGGAACACAAAGTATCTTTTCAGTGTCAAAATCCACTCCATATATATATAATGGGAAGTAATAGCTCCAACTCGATTTTACAGTGAAAACTGCAGGAAAATCATACTGGCACTAGGAAACAGACCGAGAAAACAGAGTACATGTTTCTCCTGCAACCCGTTTCCTTGGTGCTAGATGAACGAACGTCTCTCCACATGCTCAGTTCTGAGAAATAAGTGTGAGTGAAAGCCGTCCTTCAACTAGCTTGTTGGGAACACAAAGTATCTTTTCAGTGGCAAACTCCACTCCATATATATATATGGGGAAGTAGTAGCTCCATTTCGGTTTTACAGAGAAAAATGCAGGAAATTCATACCGGCTCTAGAAACCTGACTGAGAAACCAGAGAAAAAGTTTCTCCTGCAACCCTTTCCATTTGTGCTACATGAACGAACGTCTATCCACATGCTCAGTTCTGAGAGATAAATGTGTGTGAAAGTCGTCCTTCACCTAGATTTTTGGGAACACAAAGTTTCTTTACAGTTGCAAACTCCACTCCATACATATATATGGGGAGGTACTAGCTCCAACTCGGTTTACAGTGAAAACTGCAGGAACTGCAAACCCGCACTAGGAAAGAGACTTAGAAACCAGAGTAAAATTTTCCCCTGCAACCCGTTCCCTTGGTGCTAGATGAAAGAACGTCTCTCCACATGCTCAGTTCTGAGAGATAAGTATGTGTGAAAGCCGTCCTTCACATAGCTTGTTGGGAACACAAAGTTTCTTTTCAGGAGCAAATTACACTCCATACATATATATGGGGAGGTACTAGCTCCAACTCGGTTTTACAGTGACAACTGCAGGAAATTCCAACCGGCACTAAGAAACAGTCTGAGAAAACAGAGTAATACTTTCTCCTGCAACCTGTTCCCTTGGTGCTAGATGAACGAACGTCTCTCCACATGCTCAGTTCTGAGAGATAAGTGTGTGTGAAAGCCGTCCTTCACCTAGCTTGTTGGGAACACAAAGTATCTTAACAGTGGCAAACACCACTCGAATTATATAAAATTGGAAGTAATAGTTCCAACCCGGTGTTACTGAGAAAACTGCAGGAAATTTATAACGGCACTAGGAAACAGACTGAAAAACCAGAGTAAAACTTTCTCCTGCAACCCGTTCCCTTGGTGCTAGATGAACGAACGTCTCTCCACATGCTCAGTTCTGAGAGATAAGTGTGTGTGAAAGCCGTCCTTCACCTAGCTTGTTGGGAACACAAAGTTTATTTTAAGTTGCAAAATCCACTCCATACATATATATGGGGAAGTACAAGCTCCAACTCGGATTTACAGTGAAAACTGCAGGAACTACAAACAGGCACTAGGAAACAGACTGAGATACCAGAGTAAAAGTTTCTCCTGCAACCCGTTCCCTTGGTGCTAGATGAAAGAACTTCTCTCCACATGCTCAGTTCTGAGAGATAAATGTGTTTGAAAGCCGTCCTTCACATAGCTTGTTGGGAACACAAAGTTTCTTTTCAGTTGCAAACTCCGCTCCATACATATATATGGGGAGGTACTAACTACAAATCTGTTTTACAGTGAAAACGGCAGGAACATCAAACCGGAACTAGGAAACAATCTGAGAAACCAGAGTAAAAATTTCTCCTGCCACCCTTTCACTTGGTGCTAGATGAACGAACGTCTGTCCACATGCTCAGTTCTGAGAGATAAGTGTGTGTGAAGCCATACTTCACCTAGATTTTTGGGAACACAAGGATTCTTTTCAGTTGCAAACTCCACTCCATACATATATATGGGGAGGTGTAAACTCAAACTCGATTTTACAGTGAAAACTGAAGGAACTTCAAACTGGCACTAGGAAACAAACTGAGAATCCAGAGTAAAAGTTTCCCCTGATACCGGTTCCCTTGGTGGAAGGTGAACGAACGTCTCTCCACATGCTCAGTTCAGAGATATAAGTGTGTGTGAAAGCCGTCTTTCACCTAGCTTGTTGGGAACACAAAGTTTCTTTTCAGTTGCAATCTCCACTCCATACATATATATGGGGAGGTACTAGCTCCAACTCGGTTTTACAGTGAAAACTGCAGGAACTTCAAACCGGCACTAGGAAACAGACTGAGAAAACAGAGTACATGCTTCTCCTGCAACCAGTTACCTTGGTGCTAGATGAACGAACGTCTCTCCACATGCTCAGGTCTGAGAGATAAGTGTGAGTGAAAACCGTCCTTCACCTAGCTTGTTTGGAACACAATGTTTATTTTACGTTGCAAACCCCACTCCATACATATATATGGGGAGGTAAAAGCTCGAACACGTTTTTACAGTGAAAACTGTAGGAAATTCGATCCGACACTAGGAAACAGATTGAGAAACCAGAGTAAAAGTTTCTCCTTCAACCCGCTCAATTGGAGCTAGATGAACGAACGTCTCTCGACATGATCAGTTCTGTGAGACAAGTGTGTGTGAAAGCCGTCCTTCAACTAGCTTGTTGGGAACACAATGTTTATTTTCAGTTGCAAACTCCAATCCATACATATATAGGGGGAGGTTCTAGCTCCAACTCGGTTTTACAGTGAAAACTGCAGGAACTTCAAACCGGCATTAGGAAACACACTGTGAACCCAGAGTAAAATTTTTCCTGCATCCCGTTCCCTTGTTGCTAGATGAACGAAAGTCTCTACACATGCTCAGTTCTGAGAGATAAGTGGGTGTGAAAGCCGTCCTTCTCCTAGCTTGATTGGAACACAAAGTATCTTTTGAGTGGCAAACTCCACTCCATATATATATATGGGGAAGTAGTAGCTCCATCTCGGTTTTACAGTGAAAAATGCAGGAAATTCATACCGGCTCTAGAAACCTGATGAGAAAACAGAGAAAAAGTTTCTCCTGCAACCCTTTCCCTTTGTGCTACATGAACGAACGTCTCTCCACATGCTCAGTTCTGAGAGATAACTGTGTGTGAAAGCCGTCCTTATCCTAGCTTGTTGGGAACACAAAGTTTATTTTCAGTTGCAATCTCCACTCCATACATATATATGGGGAGGTACTAGCTCCAACTCTGTTTTACAGTGAAAACTGCAGGAACTTCAATCCGGCACTAGGAAACAGACTGAGAAACCTGAGTAAAAGTTTCTCCTGCAACCCGTTCCCTTGGTGCTAAATGAACGAACGTCTCTCCACATGCTCATTTCTGAGAGATAAGTGTGTGTGAAAGCCGTCCTTCACCTAGCTTGTTGGGAACACAAAGTTTATTATAAGTTGCAAAATCCACTCCATACATATATATGGGGAAGTACAAGCTCCAACTCGGATTTACAGTGAAAACTGCAGGAACTACAAACAGGCACTAGGAAACAGACTGAGATACCAGAGTAAAAGTTTCTCCTGCAACCCGTTCCCTTGGTGCTAGATGAAAGAACTTCTCTCCACATGCTCAGTTCTGAGAGATAAATGGGTTTGAAAGCCGTCCTTCACCTAGCTTGTTGGGAACACAAAGTTTCTTTTCAGTTGCAAACTCCACTCCATACATATATATGAGGAGGTACTAACTACAAATCTGTTTTACAGTGAAAACGGCAGGAACATCAAACCGGAACTAGGAAACAATCTCAGAAACCAGAGTAAAAATTTCTCCTGCCACCCTTTAACTTGGTGCTAGATGAACGAACGTCTGTCCACATGCTCAGTTCTGAGAGATAAGTGTGTGTGAAGCCATACTTCACCTAGATTTTTGGGAACACAAAGTTTCTTTACAGGAGTAAATTACACTCCATACATATATATGGGGCGGTACCAGCTCCAACACGATATACAGTGAAAACTGCAGGAAATTACAACCGGCACTAAAAAACAGTCTGAGAAAACAGAGTAATAGTTTCTCCTGCAACCCGTTCCCTTGGTGCTAGATGAACGAACGTCTCTCCACATGCTCAGTTCTGATAGATAAGTGTGTGTGAAAGCCGTCCTTCACCTAGCTTGATGGAACACAATGTTTATTTTACAATGCATACCCCACTCCATACATATATATGGGGAGGTAAAAGCTCGAAATCGTTTTTACAGTGAAAACTTCAGGAAATTCGATCCGGCAATAGGAAACAGATTGAGAAATCAGAGTAAAAGTTTCTCCTGCAACCCGTTCCCATTGTGCTAGATGAATGAACGTCTCTTCACATGCTTAGTTCTGAGAGATAAGTGTGTGTGAAAGCCGTCCTTCAACTAGCTTGTTGGGAACACAAAGTATCTTTTCAGTGTCAAAATCCACTCCATATATATATAATGGGAAGTAATAGCTCCAACTCGATTTTACAGTGAAAACTGCAGGAAAATCATACTGGCACTAGGAAACAGACCGAGAAAACAGAGTACATGTTTCTCCTGCAACCCGTTTCCTTGGTGCTAGATGAACGAACGTCTCTCCACATGCTCAGTTCTGAGAAATAAGTGTGAGTGAAAGCCGTCCTTCAACTAGCTTGTTGGGAACACAAAGTATCTTTTCAGTGGCAAACTCCACTCCATATATATATATGGGGAAGTAGTAGCTCCATTTCGGTTTTACAGAGAAAAATGCAGGAAATTCATACCGGCTCTAGAAACCTGACTGAGAAACCAGAGAAAAAGTTTCTCCTGCAACCCTTTCCATTTGTGCTACATGAACGAACGTCTATCCACATGCTCAGTTCTGAGAGATAAATGTGTGTGAAAGTCGTCCTTCACCTAGATTTTTGGGAACACAAAGTTTCTTTACAGTTGCAAACTCCACTCCATACATATATATGGGGAGGTACTAGCTCCAACTCGGTTTACAGTGAAAACTGCAGGAACTGCAAACCCGCACTAGGAAAGAGACTTAGAAACCAGAGTAAAATTTTCCCCTGCAACCCGTTCCCTTGGTGCTAGATGAAAGAACGTCTCTCCACATGCTCAGTTCTGAGAGATAAGTATGTGTGAAAGCCGTCCTTCACATAGCTTGTTGGGAACACAAAGTTTCTTTTCAGGAGCAAATTACACTCCATACATATATATGGGGAAGTACAAGCTCCAACTCGGATTTACAGTGAAAACTGCAGGAACTACAAACAGGCACTAGGAAACAGACTGAGATACCAGAGTAAAAGTTTCTCCTGCAACCCGTTCCCTTGGTGCTAGATGAAAGAACTTCTCTCCACATGCTCAGTTCTGAGAGATAAATGTGTTTGAAAGCCGTCCTTCACATAGCTTGTTGGGAACACAAAGTTTCTTTTCAGTTGCAAACTCCGCTCCATACATATATATGGGGAGGTACTAACTACAAATCTGTTTTACAGTGAAAACGGCAGGAACATCAAACCGGAACTAGGAAACAATCTGAGAAACCAGAGTAAAAATTTCTCCTGCCACCCTTTCACTTGGTGCTAGATGAACGAACGTCTGTCCACATGCTCAGTTCTGAGAGATAAGTGTGTGTGAAGCCATACTTCACCTAGATTTTTGGGAACACAAGGATTCTTTTCAGTTGCAAACTCCACTCCATACATATATATGGGGAGGTATAAACTCAAACTCGATTTTACAGTGAAAACTGAAGGAACTTCAAACTGGCACTAGGAAACAAACTGAGAATCCAGAGTAAAAGTTTCCCCTGATACCGGTTCCCTTGGTGGAAGGTGAACGAACGTCTCTCCACATGCTCAGTTCAGAGATATAAGTGTGTGTGAAAGCCGTCTTTCACCAAGCTTGTTGGGAACACAAAGTTTCTTTTCAGGAGTAAATTACACTCCATACATATATATGGGTAGGTACTAGCTCCAACTCGATTTTACAGTGAAAACTGCAGAAAATTACAACCGGCATTAAAAAAAAGTCTGAGAAAACAGAGTAATAGTTTCTCCTGCAACCCGTTCCCTTGGTGCTAGATGAACGAACGTCTCTCCACATGCTCAGTTCTGAGAGATAAGTGTGTGTGAAAGCCGTCCTTCACATAGCTTGATGGAACACAATGTTTATTTTACGTTGCATACCCCACTCCATACATATATATGGGGAGATAAAAGCTCGAACTCGTTTTTACTGTGAAAACTACAGGAAATTCTATCCGGCAATAGGAAACAGACTGAGAAACCAGAGTAAAAGTTTCACCTGCAACCCGTTCCCTTGGTGCTAGATGAACGAACGTCTCTCCACATGCTCAGGTCTGAGAGATAAGTGTGTGTGAAAGACGTCCTTCACCTAGCTTGCTGGGAACACAAAGTTTCTTTTCAGTTGCCAACTCCACTCCATACATATATATGGGGAGGTACTAGCTCCAACACGGTTTTACAGTGAAATTTGCAGGAACTTCAAACCGGCACTAGGAAACAGACTGAGAAACCAGAGTATAAGTTTCTCCTGCAACCCGTTCCCATTGTGCTAGATGAACGAACGTCTCTTCACATGCTTAGTTCTGAGAGATAAATGTGTGTGAAAGCCGTCCTTCACCTAGCTTGTTGGGAACACAAAGAATCTTTTCAGTGTCAAACTCCACTCCATATGTATATAAAGGGAAGTAATAGCTCCAACTCGATTTTACACTGAAAACTGCAGGAAAATCATACTGGCACTAGAAACAGACTGAGAAAACAGTGTACGTGTTTCTCCTGCAACCCGTTACCTTGGTGCTAGATGAACGAACGTCTCTCCACATGCTCAGTTCTGAGAGATGAGTGTGAGTGATAGCCTTCCTTCACCTAGCTTGTTTGGAACACAATTTTTTTTTTACGTTGCAAACCCCACTCCATACATATATATGGGGAGGTAAAAGCTAGAACTCGTTTTTACAGTGAAAACTGTAGGAAATTCGATCCAAATCTAGGAAACAGACTGAGAAACCAGAGTAAAAGTTTCTCCTGCAACCCGCTCACTTGGAGCTAGATGAACGAACGTCTCTCCACATGATCAGTTCTGAGAGATAATTGTGTGTGAAAGCCGTCCTTCAACTAGCTTGTTGGGAACACAAAGTTTCTTTTCAGTTCCAAACTCCACTTCATACATATATATGGGGAGGTCCTAACTACAAATCTGTTTTACAGTGAAAACGGCAGGAACATCAAACCGGAACTAGGAAACAATCTAAGAAACCAGAGTAAAAATTTCTCCTGCCACACTTTCACTTGGTGCTAGATGAACGAACGTCTGTCCACATGCTCAGTTCTGAGAGATAAGTGTGTGTGAAGCCATACTTCACCTAGAATTTTGGGAACACAAAGTTTCTTTAGAGTTGCAAACTCCAATCCATACATATATATGGGGAGGTACTAGCTCCAACTCGGTTTTAGAGTGAAAACTGCAGGAAATGCAAACCGGCACTAGGAAACAGACTTTGAAACCAGAGTAAAAGTTTTTCCTGCAACCCGTTCCCTTGGTGCTAGATGAACGAAAGTCTCTCCACATGCTCAGTTCTGAGAGATAATTGTGTGTGAAAGCCTTCCTTCACCTAGCTTATTGGGAACACAAAGTTTCTTTTCAGGAGTAAATTACACTCCATACATATATATGGGGAGGTACTAGCTCCAACTCGATTTTACAGTGAAAACTGCAGGAAATTACAACCGGCACTAAAAAAAAGTCTGAGAAACAGAGTAATAGTTTCTCCTGCAACCCGTTCCCTTGGTTCTAGATGAACGAACGTCTCTCCACATGCTCAGTTCTGAGAGATAAATGTGAGTGAAAGCCGTCCTTCACCTAGCTTGTTTGGAACACAATGTTTATTTTACGTTGCAAACCCCACTCCATACATATATATGCGGAGGTAAAAGCTCGAACTCGTTTTTACAGTGAAAACTGTAGGAAATTCTATCCGAAACTAGGAAACAGACTGAGAAACCAGAGTAAAAGTTTCTCCTGCAACCCGCTCACTTGGAGCTCGATGAACGAACGTCTCTCCACATGATCAGTTCTGAGAGATAAGTGTGTGTGAAAGCCGTCCTTCAACTAGCTTTTTGGGAACACAATGTTTATTTTCAGTTGCAAACTCCAATCCATACATATATAGGGGGAGGTTCTAGCTCCAACTCGGTTTTACAGTGAAAACTGCAGGAACTTCAAACCGGCATTAGGAAACACACTCTGAACCCAGAGTAAAATTTTTCCTGCAACCCGTTCCCTTGTTGCTAGATGAACGAAAGTCTCTACACATGCTCAGTTCTGAGAGATAAGTGGGTGTGAAAGCCGTCCTTATCCTAGCTTGATGGGAACACAAAGTATCTTTTGAGTGGCAAACTCCACTCCATATATATATATGGGGAAGTAGTAGCTCCATCTCGGTTTTACAGTGAAAAATGCAGGAAATTCATACCGGCTCTAGAAACCTGACTGAGAAACCAGAGAAAAAGTTTCCCTGCAACCCTTTCCATTTGTGCTAGATGAACGAACGTCTATCCACATGCTCAGTTCTGAGAGATAAATGTGTGTGAAAGCCGTCCTTCACCTAGATTTTTGGGAACACAAAGTTTCTTTACAGTTGCAAACTCCACTCCATACATATATATGGGGAGGTACTAGCTCCAATTCGGTTTTAGAGTGAAAACTGCAGGAACTGCAAACCGGCACTAGGAAACAGACTTAGAAACCAGAGTAAAAGTTTTTCCTGCAACCCGTTCCCTTAGTGCTAGATGAACGAAAGTCTCTCCACATGCTCAGTTCTGAGAGATAAGTGTGTGTGAAAGCCGTCCTTCACCTAGCTTGATGGGAACACAAAGTTTCTTTTCAGTTGCAAACTCCACTCCATACATATATATGGGGAGGTACTAGCTCCAACACGGTTTTACAGTGAAATCTGCAGGAACTTCAAACCGGCACTAGGAAACAGACTGAGAAACCAGAGTAATTGTTTCTCCTGCAACCCGTTCCCATTGTGCTAGATGAACGAACGTCTCTTCACATGCTTAGTTCTGAGAGATAAGTGTGTGTGAAAGCCGTCCTTCAAATAGCTTGTTGGGAACACAAAGTATCTTTTCAGTGTCAAACTCCACTCCATATATATATAATGGGAAGTAATAGCTCCAACTCGATTTTACAGTGAAAACTGCAGGAAAATCATACTGGCACTAGGAAACAGACTGAGAAAACAGAGTACATGTTTATCCTGCAACCCGTTACCTTAGTGCTAGATGAACGAACGTCTCTCCACCTGCTCAGTTCTGAGAGATAAGTGTGAGTGAAAGCCGTCCTTCACCTAGCTTGTTTGGAACACAATGTTTATTTTACGTTGCAAACCCCACTCCATACATATATATGGGGAGGTAAAAGCTCGAACTCGTTTTTACAGTGAAAACTGTAGGAAATTCGATCTGAAACTAGGAAACACACTCTGAACCCAGAGTAAAATTTTTCCTGCAACCCGTTCCCTTTTTGCTAGATGAACGAAAGTCTCTACACATGCTCAGTTCTGAGAGATAAGTGGGTGTGAAAGCCGTCCTTATCCTAGCTTGATGGGAACACAAATTATCTTTTGAGTGGCAAACTCCACTCCATATATTTATATGGGGAAGTAGTAGCTCCATCTCGGTTTTACAGTGAAAAATGCAGGAAATTCATACCGGCTCTAGAAACCTGACTGAGAAACCAGAGAAAAAGTTTCTCCTGCAAACTTTTCCATTTGTGCTAGATGAACGAAAGTCTATCCACATGCTCAGTTCTGAGAGATAAGTGTGTGTGAAAGCCGTCCTTCAACTAGCTTGTTGGGAACACAAAGTATCTTTACAGTGGCAAACACCACTCGAATTATATATAATGGGAAGTAATAGTTCCAACCCGGTTTTACTGAGAAAACTGCAGGAAATTCATAACGGCACTAGGAAACAGACTTAGATACCAGAGTAAAACTTTCTCCTGCAACCCGTTCCGTTGGTGCTAGATGAACGAACGTCTCTCCACATGCTCAGTTCTGAGAGATAAGTGTGTGTGAAAGCCGTCCTTCACCTAGCTTGTTGGGAACACAAAGTTTATTTTAAGTTGCAACTCCACTCCATACTTATATATGGGGAAGTACAAGAACCAACTCGGATTTACAGTGAAAACTGCAGGAACTACAAACAGGCACTAGGAAACAGACTGAGATACCAGAGTAAAAGTTTCTCCTGCAACCCTTTCCCTTGGTGCTAGATGAAAGAACTTCTCTCCACATGCTCAGTTCTGAGAGATAAATGTGTTTGAAAGCCGTCCTTCACCTAGCTTGTTGGGAACACAAAGTTTCTTTTCAGTTGCAAACTCCAATCCATACATATATATGGGGAGGTACTAACTACAAATCTGTTTTACAGTGAAAACGGCAGGAACATCAAACCGGAAGTAGGAAACAATCTCAGAAACCAGAGTAAAAATTTCTCCTGCCACCCTTTCACTTGGTGCTAGATGAACGAACATTGTCCACATGCTCATTTCTGAGAGATAAGTGTGTGTGAAGCCATACTTCACCAAGATTTTTGGAACACAAAGTTTCTTTACAGTTGCAAACTCCACTCCATACATATATATGGGGAGGTACTAGCTCCAACTCGGTTTTAGAGTGAAAACTGCAGGAACTGCAAACCGGCACAAGGAAACAGACTTAGAAACCAGAGTAAAAGTTTTTCCTGCAACCCGTTCCCTTGGTGCTAGATGAACGAAAGTCACTCCACATGCTCAGTTCTGAGAGATAATTGTGTGTGAAAGCCGTCCTTCACCTAGATTTTTGGGAACACAAAGTTTCTTTTCAGGAGCAAATTACACTCCATATATATACATGGGGAGGTACTAGCTCCAACTCGATTTTACAGTGAAAACTGCAGGAAATTACAACCGGCACTAAAAAACAGTCTGAGAAAACAGAGCAATAGTTTCTCCTGCAACCCGTTCCCTTGGTGCTAGATGAACGTATTTCTCTCCACATGCTCAGTTCTGAGAGATAAGTGTGTGTGAAAGCCGTCCTTCACCTAGCTTGATGGAACACAATGATTATTTTACGTTGCATACACCACTCCATACATATATATGGGGAAGTAAAAGCTCGAACTCGTTTTTACAGTGAAAATTGCAGGAAATTCGATCCGGCAATAGGAAAAAGACTGAGAAACCAGAGTAAAAGTTTCCCCTGCAACCCGTTCCCTTGGTGCTTGATGAACGAACGTCTCTCCACATGCTCAGTTCTGAGAGATAGGTGTGTGTGAAAGCCGTCCTTCACCTAGCTTGCTGGGAACACAAAGTTTCTTTTCAGTTGCAAACTCCACTCCATACATATATATGAGGAGGTACTAGCTCCAACACGGTTTTACAGTGAAAACTGCAGGAACTTCAAACCGGCACTATAGAACACACTTTTAACCCAGAGTAAAAGTTTCTCCTGCAAACATTTCCCTTTGTGCTAGATGAACGAACGTCTCTCCACATGCTCAGTTCTGAGAGATAAGTGTGTGTGAAAGCCGTCCTTCACCTAGCTTGATGGGAACACAAATTGTCTTTTGAGTGGCAAACTCCACTCCATATATATATATGGGGAAGGAATAGCTCCAACTCGGTTTTACAGTGAAAACTGCAGGAAATTCATACCGGCTCTAGGAAACGGACTGAGAAACGAGAGAAATAGTTTCTCCTGCAACCCGTTCCCTTGGTGCTAGATGAACGAAGTCTATCCACATACACATTTCTGAGAGAAAATTTTGTGTGAAAGCCGTCCATCACCTAGCTTGTTGGGAACACAAAATTTCTTTTCAGGAGTAAATTACACTCCATACACATATATGGGTAGGTACTAGCTCCAACTCGATTTTACAGTGAAAACTGCAGGAAATTCCAACCGGCACTAAGAAAGAGTCTGAGAGACCTGAGTAAAAGTTTTCCCTGCAACCCGTTCCCTTGGTGCTAGATGAACGAACGTCTATCCACATGCTCAGTTCTGAGAGATAAGTGTGAGTGAAAGCCTTCTTTCACCTAGCTTGTTTGGAACACAATGTTTATTTTACGGTGCAAACCCAATCCATACATATATACGGGGAGGTAAAAGCTCGAACTCGTTTTTACAGTGAAAACTGTAGGAAATTCGATCCGACACTAGGAAACAGATTGAGAAACCAGAGTAAAAGTTTCTCCTGCAACCAGCTCACTTGGTGCTAGATGAACGAACGTCTCTCCACATGCTCAGTTCTGAGAGATAAGTGTGTGTGAAAGCCGTCCTTCAACTAGCTTGTTGGGAACACAACGTTTATTTTCAGTTGCAAACTCCAATCCATACATATATAGGGGGAGGTTCTAGCTCCAACTCGGTTTTACAGTGAAAACTGCAGGAATTTCAAACCAGCATTAGGAAACACACTGTGAACCCAGAGTAAAATTTTTCCTGCAACCCGTTCCCTTGTTGCTAGATGAACGAAAGTCTCTACACATGCTCAGTTCTGAGAGATAAGTGTGTGTGAAAGCCGTCCTTCTCCTAGCTTGATGGGAACACAAAGTATCTTTTGATTTGCAAACTCCACTCCATATATATATATGGGGAAGTAGTAGCTCCATCTCGGTTTTACAGTGAAAACTGTAGGATATTCAAACCGACACTAAGAAACAGACTGAGAAACCAGAGTAAATGTTTCTCATGCAACCCGTTCCCATTGTGCTACATGAAGGAAATTCTTTCCACATGCTTAGTTCTGAGTGATATGTGTGTGGGAAAGCCGTACTTCACCTGGTTTGTTGGGAACACAAAGTTTCTTTTCAGTGGCAAACAGTACTCCATACATATATAAGGGGAGGTACAAGCTCCAACTCGGTTTTACAGTGAAAACTGCAGGAAATTCAAACCGGCACTTGGAAACAGCCTGAGAAACCAGAGTAAAAGTTTCTCCTGCAACCCGCTCACTTGGTGCTAGATGAACGAACGTCTCTCCACATGCTCAGTTCTGAGAGATAAGTGTGAGTGAAAGCCGTCCTTCACCTAGCTTGTTTGGAACACAATGTTTATTTTACGTTGCAAACCCCACACCATACATATATATGGGAAGGTAAAAGCTCGAACTCGTTTTTACAGTGAAAACTGTAGGAAATTCGATCCGAAACTAGGAAACAGACTGAGAAACCAGAGTAAAAGTTTCTCCTGCAACCCGCTCACTTCGAGCTAGATGAACGAACGTCTCTCCACATGATAAGTTCTGAGAGATAAGTGTGTGTGAAAGCCGTCCTTCAACTAGCTTGTTGGGAACACAATGTTTATTTTCAGTTGCAAATTCCAATCCATACATATATAGGGGGAGGTTCTAGCTCCAACTCTGTTTTACAGTGAAAACTGCAGGAACTTCAAACCGGCATTAGGAAACACACTCTGAACCCAGAGTAAAATTTTTCCTGCAACCCGTTCCCTTGTTGCTAGATGAACGAAAGTCTCTACACATGCTCAGTTCTGAGAGATAAGTGTGTGTGAAAGCCGTACTTATCCTAGCTTGATGGGAACACAAAGTATCTTTTGAGTGGCAAACTCCACTCCATATATTTATATGGGGAAGTAGTAGCTCCATCTCGGTTTTACAGTGAAAAATGCAGGAAATTCATACCGGCTCTAGAAACCTGACTGAGAAACCAGAGAAAAAGTTTCTCCTGCAACCTTTTCCATTTGTGCTAGATGAACGAACGTCTATCCACATGCTCAGTTCTGAGAGATAAGTGTGTGTGAAAGCCGAACTTCACCTAGATTGTTGGGAAGACAAAGAATCTTTACAGTGGCAAACACCACTCGAATTATATATAATGGGAAGTAATAGTTCCAACCCGGTTTTACTGAGAAAACTGCAGGAAATTCATAACGGCACTAGGAAACAGACTGAGAAACCAGAGTAAAAGTTTTTCCTGCAAACCTTTCCCTTGGTGCTAGATGAACGAACGTCTCTCCACATGCTCAGTTCTGAGAGATAATTGTGTGTGAAAGCCGTCCTTCACCTAGATTGTTGAAAACACAAAGTTTCTTTTCAGGAGCAAATTACACTCAATACATATACATGGGTAGGTACTAGCTCCAACTCGATTTTACAGTGAAAACTGCAGGAAATTACAACCGGCACTGAAAAACAGTCTGAGAAAACAGAGTAACAGTTTCTCCTGCAACCCGTTCCCTTGGTGCTAGATGAACGTACGTCTCTCCACATGCTCAGTTCTGAGAGATATGTGTGTGTGAAAGCCCTCCTTCACCTAGCTTGATGGAACACAATGTTTATTTTACGTTGCATACCCCACTCCATACATATATATGGGGAGGTAAAAGCTCGAACTCGTTTTTACAGTGAAAACTGCAGGAAATTCGATCCGGCAATAGGAAACAGACTGAGAAACCAGAGTAAAAGTTTCCCCTGCAACCCGTTCCCTTGGTGCTAGATAAACGAACGTCTCTCCACATGCTCAGTTCTGAGAGATAGGTGTGTGTGAAAGCCGTCCTTCACCTAGCTTGCTGGGAACACAATGTTTATTTTCAGTTGCAAACTCCACTCCATACATATATATGGGGAGGTACTAGCTCCAACACGGTTTTACAGTGAAAACTGCAGGAATTACAAACAGGCACTAGGTAACAGACTGAGATACCAGAGTAAAAGTTTCTCCTGCAACCCGTTCCCTTGGTGCTAGATGAAAGAACTTCTCTCCACATGCTCAGTTCTGAGAGATAAATGTGTTTGAAAGCCGTCCTTCACCTAGCTTGTTGGGAACACAAAGTTTATTTTCAGTTGCAAACTCCACTCCATACATATATATGGGGAGGTACTAACTACAAATCTGTTTTACAGTGAAAACGGCAGGAA
The DNA here is from genome assembly GCF_048773025.1 of Camelus bactrianus. NCBI lineage: Eukaryota > Metazoa > Chordata > Mammalia > Artiodactyla > Camelidae > Camelus > Camelus bactrianus. Next base: position 2,108,587 of record NC_133569.1, read on the forward strand.
CATCAAACCAGAACTAGGAAACAATCTCAGAAACCAGAGTAAAAATTTCTCCTGCCACCCTTTTACTTGGTGCTAGATGAACGAACGTCTGTCCACTAGCTCAGTTCTGAGAGATAAGTGTGTGTGAAGCCATACTTCACCTAGATTTTTGGGAACACAAAGTTTCTTTACAGTTGCAAACACCACTCCATACATATATATGTGGAGGTACTAGTTCCAACACGGTTTTACAGTGAAATCTGCAGGAACTTCAAACCGGCACTAGGAAACAGACCGAGATACCAGAGTAAAAGTTTCTCCTGCAACCCGTTCCCATTGTGCTAGATGAACGAACGTCTCTTCACATGCTTAGTTCTGAGAGATAAGTGTGTGTGAAAGCCGTCCTTCAACTAGCTTGTTGGGAACACAAAGTATCTTTTCAGTGTCAAACTCCACTCCATATATATATAATGGGAAGTAATAGCTCCAACTAGATTTTACAGTGAAAACTGCAGGAAAATCATACTGGCACTAGGAAACAGGCTGAGAAAACAGAGTACATGTTTCTCCTGCAACCCGTTACCTTGGTGCTAGATGAACGAACGTCTCTCCACATGCTCAGTTCTGAGAGATAAGTGTGAGTGAAAGCCGTCCTTCACCTAGCTTGTTTGGAACACAATGTTTATTTTACGTTGCAAACCCCACTCCATACATATATATGGGGAGGTAAAAGCTCGAACTCGTTTTTACAGTGAAAACTGTAGGAAATTCGATCCGAAACTAGGAAACAGACTGAGAAACCAGAGTAAAAGTTTCTCCTGCAACCCGCTCACTTGGAGCTAGATAAACGAACGTCTCTCCACATGATCAGTTCTGAGAGATAAGTGTGTGTGAAAGCCGTCCTTCAACTAGCTTGTTGGGAACACAATGTTAATTTTCAGTTGCAAACTCCAATCCATACATATATAGGGGGAGGTTCTAGCTCCAACTCGGTTTTACAGTGAAAACTGCAGGAACTTCAAACCGGCATTAGGAAACACACTCTGAACCCAGAGTAAAATTTTTCCTGCAACCCGTTCCCTTGTTGCTAGATGAACGAAAGTCTCTCCACATGCTCAGTTCTGAGAGATAAGTGGGTGTGAAAGCCGTCCTTCACCTAGCTTGCTGGGAACACAAAGTTTCTTTTCAGTTGCAAACTCCACTCCATACTTATATATGGGGAGGTACTAGTTCCAACACGGTTTTACAGTGAAATCTGCAGGAACTTCAAACCGGCACTAGGAAACAGACTGAGATACAAGAGTAAAAGTTTCACCTGCAACCCGTTCCCATTGTGCTAGATGAACGAACGTCTCTTCACATGCTTATTTCTGAGAGATATGTGTGTGTGAAAGCCGTCCTTCAACTAGCTTGTTGGGAACACAAAGTATCTTTTCAGTGTCAAACTCCACTCCATATATATATAATGGGAAGTAATAGCTCCAACTCGATTTTACAGTGAAAACTGCAGGAAAATCATACTGGCACTAGGAAACAGGCTGAGAAAACAGAGTACATGTTTCTCCTGCAACCCGTTACCTTGGTGCTAGATGAACGAACGTCTCTCCACATGCTCAGTTCTGAGAGATAAGTGTGAGTGAAAGCCGTCCTTCACCTAGCTTGTTTGGAACACAATGTTTATTTTACCTTGCAAACCCCACTCCATACATATATATGGGGAGGTAAATGCTCGAACTCGTTTTTACAGTAAAAAATTTAGGAAATTCGATCCGAAACTAGGAAACAGACTGAGAAACCAGAGTAAAAGTTTCTCCTGCAACCCGCTCACTTGGAGCTAGATAAACGAACGTCTCTCCACATGATCAGTTCTGAGAGATAAGTGTGTGTGAAAGCCGTCCTTCAACTAGCTTGTTGGGAACACAATGTTTATTTTCAGTTGCAAACTCCAATCCATACATATATAGGGGGAGGTTCTAGCTCCAACTCGGTTTTACAGTGAAAACTGCAGGAACTTCAAACCGGCATTAGGAAACACACTCTGAACCCAGAGTAAAATTTTTCCTGCAACCCGTTCCCTTGTTGCTAGATGAACGAAAGCCTCTCCACATGCTCAGTTCTGAGAGATTAGTGTGTGTGAAAACCGTCCTTCACCATGCTTGATGGGAACACATAGTTTTTTTCAGTTGCAAACCCCACTCCATACATATATATGGTGAGGTACTAGCTCCAACTCGGTTTTACAGTGAAAACTTCAGGAACTGCAAACCGGCACTAGGAAACAGTCTGAGAAATCAGATTCAGAGTTTCTCCTGCAAATCTTTCCCTTGGTGCTAGATGAACGAACGTCTCTCCACATGCTCAGTTCTGAGAGATAAGTGTGTGTGAAAGCCGTCCTTCACCCAGCTTGTGGGAACACAAAGTTTCTTTTCAGTTGCAAACTACACTCCATACATATATATGGGGAGCTACTAGCTCCAACACGGTTTTACAGTGAAAACTGCAGGAAATTCTATCCGGAACTAGGAAACAGAATGAGAAACCAGAGCAAAAGTTTCTCGTGCAACCCGTTCCCTTTGAGCTAGATGAACGAACTTCTCTCCACATGCACAGTTCTGAGAGATATGTGTGTGTGAAACCCGCCCTTCATATAGCTTGTTGGGAACAAAATGTTTATTTTCGGTTGCAAACTCCAATCCATACTTATATAAGGGGAGATTCTAGCTCCAACTCGGTTTTACAGTGAAAACTGCAGGAACTTCAAACCGGCACTATAGAACACACTGTTAACCCAGAGTAAAAGTTTCTCCTGCAAACATTTCCCTTTGTGCTAGATGAACGAACGTCTCTCCACATGCTCAGTTCTGAGAGATAATTGTGTGTGAAAGCCGTCCTTCACCTAGCTTGATGGGAACACAAATTATCTTTTGAGTGGCAAACTCCACTCCATATATATATATGGGGAAGGAATAGCTCCAACTCGGTTTTACAGTGAAAACTGCAGGAAATTCATACCGGCTCTAGGAAACGGGCTGAGAAACGAGAGAAATAGTTTCTCCTGCAACCCGTTCCCTTGGTGCCAAATGAACGAAGTCTATCCACATACTCAGTTCTGAGAGAAAATTTTGTGTGAAAGCCGGCCATCACCTAGCTTGTTGGGAACACAAAATTTCTTTTCAGGAGTAAATTACACTCCATACACATATATGGGTAGGTACAAGCTCCAACTCGATTTTACAGTGAAAACTGCAGGAAATTCCAACCGGCACTAAGAAACAGTCTGAGAAAACTGAGTAAAAGTTTCTCCTGCAACCCGTTCCCTTGGTGCTAGATGAACGAACGTCTATCCACATGCTCAGTTCTGAGAGATAAGTGTGAGTGAAAGCCGTCTTTCACCTAGATTGTTTGGAACACAATGTTTATTTTACGGTGCAAACCCCACTCCATACATATATACGGGGAGGTAAAAGCTCGAACTCGTTTTTACAGTGAAAACTGTAGGAAATTCGATCCGACACTAGGAAACAGATTGAGAAACCAGAGTAAAATTTTCTCCTGCAACCCGTTCCCTTGGTGCTAGATGAACGAACGTCTCTCCACATGCTCAGTTCTGAGAGATAAGTGTGTGTGAAAGCCGTCCTTCACTTAGCTTGCTGGGAACACAAAGTTTCTTTTCAGTTGCAAACTCCACTCCATACATATATATGGGGAGGTACTAGTTCCAACACGGTTTTACAGTGAAATCTGCAGGAACTTCAAACCGGCACTAGGAAACAGACTGAGATACCAGAGTAAAAGTTTCTCCTGCAACCCGTTCCCATTGTGCTAGATGAACGAACGTCTCTTCACATGCTTAGTTCTGAGAGATAAGTGTGTGTGAAAGCCGTCCTTCACCTAGCTTGTTGGGAACACAAAGTATCTTTTTAGTTTCAAACTCCACTCCATATATATATAATGGGAAGTAATAGCTCCAACTCGATTTTACAGTGAAAACTGCAGGAAAATCATACTGGCACTAGGAAACAGGCTGAGAAAACAGAGTACATGTTTCTCCTGCAACCCGTTACCTTGGTGCTAGATGAACGAACGTCTCTCCACATGCTCAGTTCTGAGAGATAAGTGTGAGTGAAAGCCGTCATTCACCTAGCTTGTTTGGAACACAATGTTTATTTTACCTTGCAAACCCCACTCCATACATATATATGGGGAGGTAAAAGCTCGAACTCGTTTTTACAGTGAAAACTGTAGGAAATTCGATCCGAAACTAGGAAAAAGACTGAGAAACCAGAGTAAAAGTTTCTCCTGCAACCCGCTCACTTGGAGCTAGATAAACGAACGTCTCTCCACATGATCAGTTCTGAGAGATAAGTGTGTGTGAAAGCCGTCCTTCAACTAGCTTGTTGGGAACACAATGTTTATTTTCAGTTGCAAACTCCAATCCATACATATATAGGGGGAGGTTCTAGCTCCAACTCTGTTTTACAGTGAAAACTGCAGGAACTTCAAAGCGGCATTAGGAAACACACTGTGAACCCAGAGTAAAATTTTTCCTGCAACCCGTTCCCTTGTTGCTAGATGAACGGAAGTCTCTACACATGCTCAGTTCTGAGAGATAAGTGTGTGTGAAAGCCGTCCTTATCCTAGCTTGATGGGAACACAAAGTATCTTTTGAGTGGCAAACTCCACTCCATATATATATATGGGGAAGTAGTAGCTCCATCTCGGTTTTACAGTGAAAAATGCAGGAAATTCATACCGGCTCTAAAAACCTGACTGAGAAACCAGAGAAAAAGTTTCTCCTGCAACCCTTTCCATTTGTGCTAGATGAACGAACGTCTATCCACATGCTCAGTTCTGAGAGATAAATGTGTGTGAAAGCCGTCCTTCACCTAGATTTTTGGGAACACAAAGTTTCTTTACAGTTGCAAACTCCACTCCATACATATATATGGGGAGGTACAAGCTCCAACTCGGTTTTAGAGTGAAAACTGCAGGAACTGCAAACCGGCACTAGGAAACATACTTAGAAACCAGAGTAAATGTTTTTCCTGCAACCCGTTCCCTTGGTGCTAGATGAACGAAAGTCTCTCCACATGCTCAGTTCTGAGAGATAATTGTGTGTGAAAGCCGTACTTCACTTAGCTTGTTGGGAACACAAAGTTTCTTTTCAGGAGTAAATTACACTCCATACATATATATGGGGAGGTACTAGCTCCAACTCGGTTTTACAGTGAAAACTGCAGGAAATTACAACCGGCACTAAAAAACAGTCTGAGAAAACAGAGTAATAGTTTCTCCTGCAACCCGTTCCCTTGGTGCTAGATGAACGAACGTCTCTCCACATGCTCAGTTCTGAGAGAGAAGTGTGTGTGAAAGCCGTCCTTCACCTAGCTTGCTGGGAACACAAAGTTTCTTTTCAGTTGCAAACTCCACTCCATACATATATATGGGGAGGTACTAGCTCCAACACGGTTTTACAGTGAAATCTGCAGGAACTTCAAACCGGCACTAGGAAACAGACTGAGAAACCAGAGAAAAAGTTTCTCCTGCAACCCGTTCCCATTGTGCTAGATGAACGTACGTCTCTTCACATGCTTATTTCTGAGAGAGAAGTGTGTGTGAAAGCCGTCCTTCAACTAGCTTGTTGGGAATACAAAGTATCTATTCAGTGTCAAACTCCACTCCATATATATATAATGGGAAGTAATAGCTCCAACTCGATTTTACAGTGAAAACTGCTGGAAAATCATACTGGCACTAGGAAACAGACTGAGAAAACAGAGTACATGTTTCTCCTGCAACCCGTTACCTTGGTGCTAGATGAACGAACGTCTCTCCACATGCTCAGTTCTGAGAGATAAGTGTGAGTGAAAGCCGTCCTTCACCTAGCTTGTTTGGAACACAATGTTTATTTTACGTTGCAAACCCCACTCCATACATATATATGGGGAGGTAAAAGCTCGAACTCGTTTTTACAGTGAAAAATGTAGGAAATTCGATCCGAAACTAGGAAACAGTCTGAGAAACCAGAGTAAAAGTTTCTCCTGCAACCCGCTCACTTGGAGCTAGATGAACGAACGTCTCTCCACATGATCATTTCTGAGAAATAAGTGTGTGTGAAAGCCGTCCTTCAACTAGCTTGTTGGGAACACAATGTTTATTTTCAGTTGCAAACTCCAATCCATACATATAAAGGGGGAGGTTCTAGCTCCAACTCGGTTTTACAGTGAAAACTGCAGGAACTTCAAACCGGCATTAGGAAACACACTCTGAACCCAGAGTAAAATTTTTCCTGCAACCCGTTCCCTTGTTGCTAGATGAACGAAAGTCTCTACACATGCTCAGTTCTGAGAGATAAGTGGGTGTGAAAGCCGTCCTTATCCTAGCATGATGGGAACACAAAGTATCTTTTGAGGGGCCAACTCCACTCCATATATATATATGGGGAAGTAGTAGCTCCATCTCGGTTTTACAGTGAAAAATGCAGGAAATTCATACCGGCTTTAGAAACCTGACTGAGAAACCAGAGAAAAAGTTTCTCCTGCAACCATATCCATTTGTGCTAGATGAACGAATGTCTATCCACATGCTCAGTTCTGAGAGATAAATGTGTGTGAAAGCCGTCCTTCACCTAGATTTTTGGGAACACAAAGTTTCTTTACAGTTGCAAACTCCACTCCATACATATATATGGGGAGGTACTAGCTCCAACTCGGTTTTAGAGTGAAAACTGCAGGAACTGCAAACCGGCACTAGGAAACATACTTAGAAACCAGAGTAAAAGTTTTTCCTGCAAACCGTTCCCTTGGTGCTAGATGAACGAACGTCTCTCCACATGCTCAGTTCTGAGAGATAATTGTGTGTGAAAGCCGTACTTCACCTAGCTTGTTGGGAACACAAAGTTTCTTTTCAGGAGTAAATTACACTCCATACATATATATGGGGTGGTACTAGCTCCAACTCGAATTTACAGTGAAAACTGCAGGAAATTACAACCGGCACTAAAAAACAGTCTGAGAAAACAGAGTAATAGTTTCGCCTGCAACCCGTTCCCTTGGTGCTAGATGAACGAACGTCTCTCCACATGCTCAGTTCTGAGAGATAAGTGTGTGTGAAAGCCGTCCTTCACCTAGCTTGCTGGGAACACAAAGTTTCTTTTCAGTTGCAAACTCCACTCCATACATATATATGGGGAGGTACTAGCTCCAACACGGTTTTACAGTGAAATCTGCAGGAACTTCAAACCGGCACTAGGAAACAGACTGAGAAACCAGAGTAAAAGTTTCTCCTGCAACCCGTTCCCATTGTGCTAGATGAACGAACGTCTCTTCACATGCTTATTTCTGAGAGATAAGTGTGTGTGAAAGCCGTCCTTCAACTAGCTTGTTGGGAACACAAAGTATCTTTTCAGTGTCAAACTCCACACCATATATATATAATGGGAAGTAATAGCTCCAACTCGATTTTACAGTGAAAACTGCAGGAAAATCATACTGGCACTAGGAAACAGACTGAGAAAACAGAGTACATGTTTCTCCTGCAACCCGTTACCTTGGTGCTAGATGAACGAACGTCTCTCCACATGCTCAGTTCTGAGAGATAAGTGTGAGTGAAAGCCGTCCTTCACCTTGCTTGTTTGGAACACAATGTTTATTTTACGTTGCAAACCCCACTCCATACATATATATGGGGAGGTAAAAGCTCGAACTCGTTTTTAAAGTGAAAACTGTAGGAAATTCGATCCGAAACTAGAAAACAGACTGAGAACCCTGAGTAAAAGTTTCTCCTGCAACCTGCTCACTTGAAGCTAGATGAACGAACGTCTCTCCACATGATCAGTTCTGAGAGATAAGTGTGTGTGAAAGCCGTACTTCACCTTGCTTGTTGGGAATACAAAGTTTCTTTTCAGTGGCAAACTGCACACCATACATATATAAGGGTAGGTTCTACCTCCAACTCGGTTTTACAGTGAAAAATGCAGGAAATTCAAACCGGCACTAGGAAACAGACTGAGAAACCAGAGTAAAAGTTTCTCCTGCAACCCGTTCCCTTGGTGCTAGATGAACGAACGTCTCTCCACATGCTCAGTTCTGAGAGATAATTGTGTGTGAAAGCCGTCCTTCAACTAGCTTGTTGGGAACACAAAGTATCTTTTCAGTGTCAAACTCCACTCCACACATATACATTGGGAGGTAATAGCTCCAACACAGTTTTACAGTGAAAACTGCAGGAACTTCAAACCGGAACTAGGAAACAGACTGAGAAACCAGAGTAAATGTTTCCCCTGCAACCCGTTCCATTTGGGCTAGATGAACGAACGTTTCTTCACATGCTCATTTCTGAGAGATAAGTGTGTGTGAAAGCCGTCCTTCACCTGGATTTTGGGGAACACAAAATTTCTTTTCAGTTGCAAGCTCCACTCCATACATATATATGGGGAGGTACAAGCTCCAACTCGATTTTACAGTGAAAAGTGCAGGAACTTCAAACCGGCACTAGGAAAGAGACTGAGAAACCGGAGTAAAAGTTTCTCCTGCAACCCGTTCCCTTTGTGCTAGATGAACAAACGTCTATCCACATGCTTAGTTCTGAGAGATAAGTGTGTGTGAAAGCCGTCCTTCACTTAGCTTGTTGGGAACACAAAGATTCTTTTCAGTGGCAAACTCCACTCCATACATATATATGGGGAGGTACTAGCTCCAACACGGTTTTACAGTGAAAACTGCAGGAACTTCACACCGGCCCTAGGAAACAGACTGAGAAACCAGAGTAAATGTTTCTCATGCAACCCGTTCCCTTTGAGCTACATGAAAGAACTTCTTTCCACATGCTCTGTTCTGAGAGATATGTGTGTCTGAAAGCCGTACTTCACCTTGCTTGTTGGGAACACAAAGTTTCTTTTCAGTGGCAAACTGCACTCCATACATATATAAGGGGAGGTACTAGCTCCAACTCGGTTTTACAGTGAAAACTGCAGAAAATTCAAACCAGCACTAGGAAACAGACTGAGAAACCAGAGTAAAAGTTTCTCCTGCAACCCGTTCCATTGGTGCTAGATGAACGAACGTCTCTCAACATGCTCAGGTCTGAGAGATAATTGTGCGTGAAAGCCGTACTTCACCTAGCTTGTTGGGAACAAAATGTTTATTTTCAGTTGCAAATTCCAATGCATACTTATATAGGGGGAAGTTCTAGCTCCAACTCACTTTTACAGTGAAAACTGCAGGAACTTCACACCGGCACTAGGAAACACACTGTGAACCCAGAGTAAAATTTTCTCCTGCAACCCATTCCCCTGTTGGTAGATGAACGAAATCCTCTCCACATGCTCAGTTCTGAGAGATAAGTGTGTGTGAAAACCGTCCTTCACCATGCTTGATGGGAACACAAAGTTTTTTTCAGTTGCAAACCCCACTCCATACATATATATGGGGAGCTACTAGCTCCAACACGGTTTTACAGTGAAAACTGCAGGAACTTCAAACCGGTACTAGGAAACAGACTGAGCAACCAGAGTAAAATTTTCTCCTGCAACCCTTTCCCTTTGTTCTAGATGAACGAAATTCTCTCCACATGCTCAGATCTGAGAGATAAGTGTGTGTGAAAGCCGTCCTTCACCTAGATTTTTGGGAACACAAAGTTCCTTTACAATTGCAAACTCCACTCCATACATATATATGGTGAGGTACTAGCTCCAACTCGGTTTTACAGTGAAAACTTCAGGAACTGCAAACCGGCACTAGGAAACAGTCTGAGAAATCAGATTCAGAGTTTCTCCTGCAACTCTTTCCCTTGGTGCTAGATGAACGAAAGTCTCTCCACATGCTCAGTTCTGAGAGATAAGTGTGTGTGAAAGCCGTCCTTCACCCAGCTTGTGGGAACACAAAGTTTCTTTTCAGTTGCAAACTACACTCCATACATATATATGGGGAGCTACTAGCTCCAACACGGTTTTACAGTGAAATCTGCAGGAAATTCGATCCGGCACTAGGAAACAGAATGAGAAACCAGAGCAAAAGTTTCTCGTGCAACCCGTTCCCTTTGAGCTAGATGAACGAACTTCTCTCCACATGCACAATTCTGAGAGATATGTGTGTGTGAAACCCGCCCTTCATATAGCTTGTTGGGAACAAAATGTTTATTTTCGGTTGCAAACTCCAATCCATACTTATATAGGGGGAGATTCTAGCTCCAACTCGGTTTTACAGTGAAAACTGCAGGAACTTCAAACCGGCACTATAGAACACACTGTGAACCCAGAGTAAAAGTTTCTCCTGCAACCCGTTCCCTTTTTGCTAGATGAACGAACGACTCTCCACATGCTCAGTTCTGAGAGATAAGTGTGTGTGAAAGCCGTCCTTCACCTAGCTTGATGGGAACACAAATTATCTTTTGAGTGGCAAACTCCACTCCATATATATATATGGGGAAGGAAAAGCTCCAACTCGGTTTTACAGTGAAAACTGCAGGAAATTCATACCGGCTCTAGGAAACGGACTGAGAAACGAGAGAAATAGTTTCTCCTGCAACCCGTTCCCTTGGTGCTAGATGAACGAAGTCTATCCACATACTCAGTTCTGAGAGAAAATTGTGTGTGAAAGCCGTCCTTCACCTAGCTTGTTGGGAACACAAAATTTCTATTCAGGAGTAAATTACACTCCATACACATATATGGGGAGGTACTAGCTCCAACTCGATTTTACAGTGAAAACTGCAGGAAATTCCAACCGGCACTAAAAAACAGTCTGAGAAAACTGAGTAATAATTTCTCCTGCAACCCGTTCCCTTGGTGCTAGATGAACGAACGTCTATCCACATGCTCAGTTCTGAGAGATAAGTGTGAGTGAAAGCCGTCTTTCACCTAGCTTGTTTGGAACACAATGTTTATTTTACGGTGCAAACTCCACTCCATACATATATATGGGGAGGTAAAAGCTCGAACTCGTTTTTACAGTGAAAACTGTAGGAAATTCGATCCGACACTAGGAAACAGATTGAGAAACCAGAGTAAAAGTTTCTCCTGCAACCACCTCACTTGGTGCTAGATGAACGAACGTCTCTCCACATGCTCAGTTCTGAGAGATAAGTGTGTGTGAAAGCCGTCCTTCAACTAGCTTGTTGGGAACACAATGTTTATTTTCAGTTGCAAACTCCAATCCATACATATATAGGGGGAGGTTCTAGCTCCAACTCTGTTTTACAGTGAAAACTGCAGGAACTTCAAAGCGGCATTAGGAAACACACTGTGAACCCAGAGTAAAATTTTTCCTGCAACCCGTTCCCTTGTTGCTAGATGAACGAAAGTCTCTACACATGCTCAGTTCTGAGAGATAAGTGTGTGTGAAAGCCGTCCTTATCCTAGCTTGATGGGAACACAAAGTATCTTTTGAGTGGCAAACTCCACTCCATATATATATATGGGGAAGTAGTAGCTCCATCTCGGTTTTACCGTGAAAAATGCAGGAAATTCATACCGGCTCTAAAAACTTGACTGAGAAACCAGAGAAAAAGTTTCTCCTGCAACCCTTTCCATTTGTGCTAGATGAACGAACGTCTATCCACATGCTCAGTTCTGAGAGATAAATGTGTGTGAAAGCCGTCCTTCACCTAGATTTTTGGGAACACAAAGTTTCTTTACAGTTGCAAACTCCACTCCATACATATATATGGGGAGGTACAAGCTCCAACTCGGTTTTAGAGTGAAAACTGCAGGAACTGCAAACCGGCACTAGGAAACATACTTAGAAACCAGAGTAAAAGTTTTTCCTGCAACCCGTTCCCTTGGTGCTAGATGAACGAAAGTCTCTCCACATGCTCAGTTCTGAGAGATAATTGTGTGTGAAAGCCGTACTTCACTTAGCTTGTTGGGAACACAAAGCTTCTTTTCAGGAGTAAATTACACTCCATACATATATATGGGGAGGTACTAGCTCCAACTCGGTTTTACAGTGAAAACTGCAGGAAATTACAACCGGCACTAAAAAACAGTCTGAGAAAACAGAGTAATAGTTTCTCCTGCAACCCGTTCCCTTGGTGCTAGATGAACGAACGTCTCTCCACATGCTCAGTTCTGAGAGATAAGTGTGTGTGAAAGCCGTCCTTCACCTAGCTTGCTGGGAACACAAAGTTTCTTTTCAGTTGCAAACTCCACTCCATACATATATATGGGGAGGTACTAGCTCCAACACGGTTTTACAGTGAAATCTGCAGGAACTTCAAACCGGCACTAGGAAACAGACTGAGAAACCAGAGTAAAAGTTTCTCCTGCAACCCGTTCCCATTGTGCTAGATGAACGTACGTCTCTTCACATGCTTATTTCTGAGAGAGAAGTGTGTGTGAAAGCCGTCCTTCAACTAGCTTGTTGGGAACACAAAGTATCTATTCAGTGTCAAACTCCACTCCATATATATATAATGGGAAGTAATAGCTCCAACTCGATTTTACAGTGAAAACTGCTGGAAAATCATACTGGCACTAGGAAACAGACTGAGAAAACAGAGTACATGTTTCTCCTGCAACCCGTTACCTTGGTGCTAGATGAACGAACGTCTCTCCACATGCTCAGTTCTGAGAGATAAGTGTGAGTGAAAGCCGTCCTTCACCTAGCTTGTTTGGAACACAATGTTTATTTTACGTTGCAAACCCCACT